>NC_066535.1:8221120-8521120 GCF_024679095.1 Eriocheir sinensis | reverse complement strand
TGGTGTAGTGCCTGTGATGGAAGAGGCTCCCCCCCCAGCAAGTTTTGTTGAGAGCACTTGTCAGAGTCGTCTGCAGTCTCTTTTCAGTATCTACCTTGTCTTTGGGAACAGGGAGTCAACAGTGATAATTAGGATTTATTTACCCATTTTGATTTTGTTTAATATTTATTGTAGTTTATTAACTCAACTTATTATGCAATATCTTGTGCTTCCTAAATTAAACCAGACAACTTAATTCAAAATTAGTACAAAATCAAAATTGCTCAAGGTATTATGTACTGGCCTCTCACGTGGGCTTGTCATCTTCATACATTCTGTATGTCAGGTGCCATCTTGGAAAATATTTTACTACATAAACTTTCTTTTGACAAGGTCACTCAGCCATAATGGATTTGTAATTAGAAAGGTGATTGTTTATGTATGTATGTATATATTTTGTTACAAGTTATTGACATAATGACACTCCTCATTCTTCTGAAGAAATTGAATAATGTATGTGGGTGTTCCTTTTATATTCTTTTATATATTTATTCAGTAGGGAAATCTAAGATTATCCCTGATCTACTGGTGAGGAATTTCATGGCTTTTGTCATTTTTACTTTCATATGTCATGCCACAGCATGTGTAGCAGCTGTCTCCTTGACTGTCATTGAGCATAAATTACTGATGCTATAAAAATATTATTCCTTTCCAAGATATTGATTTTAATTGGCCTCATGACCTTGCCACTTTATACAGGTAGTCCTCGAATTATGATGTATGCGACTTAAGACCGCTTACACTTACGACTGCTTACACTTACGACCAGGCCAACAACATTAATAATACTTTTTTAACTAATGAGTTGACATTTCAAATATCCTGCCATGGGTAGAGCAGCGGTTTATTTACACACAGCTTGCGTGCTCCCCCCACCCCCCCACACACACGGCCACATACGGCCCGGTAGCTCAGTGGATAGAGCATCTGCCTCACAATCAGAAGGACCGGGGTTCGATTCCCCGGCCGGGTGAAGATAAGTTGGGTTTATCTACTTTCACGTGTAGCCCCTGTTCACCTAGCAGTGAGTAGGTACGCGACGTCAGGCAAGGAGTTGTGACCTCGTTGTCGCGGTG
Source organism: Eriocheir sinensis (assembly GCF_024679095.1). Lineage (NCBI taxonomy): Eukaryota > Metazoa > Arthropoda > Malacostraca > Decapoda > Varunidae > Eriocheir > Eriocheir sinensis. The sequence continues at coordinate 8,520,005 of NC_066535.1, read as the reverse complement.
TGTTGTTTGTGAGTGGTCTCAGTCCTACCCAAAGATTGGTACCATGAGCTCTGTGCTCTTCCGTCGGGGAATGGCTGTCTCTCGAGAGACCCGCAGCAGACCAAGAGGTGAATTACACACACACCCTTCCCCGACACTGTCCTTATGTGCTGACCCAGCTGGGCTGGGGTAAAGCTAGGTGGGCTGGGCCAGCTCACCCACGCATCCCCCTCAGTTGCGTGGAACTCAAGCTGTAAGTACTCCTCATGCTACAGTAACTAGTTGCTACTCTACCAGTTTATAGGCCTTCTTATGACCAGGCCAATAATATTAGTAATACTTGAGTAAATAATGAGTTGGCATTGTAAATGATTCGCTCTGGGTAGAGCAGCTGTTTGTGTACACAGTACCCGCCCTTCCTACCAAGCTTACTGCTGGGTCTAGAAGACGCCAGTTAGCCAGCAAAATGACGCCTCACAACAATGGCACCCTCATAATATTCTTACAACAGCTCAGCTCTTACAACTGCTCACAGGAAACAGCAATCATAGTTGAACAAAATATTCACATAAGGTAAGAAAATGCAGTATAGGTGACACTGGACATTCACATAACTGACATGTCCTTTGTTTACATTGTCCCCCCGCCAACACAACCCATACCGCAACAACTTGTTGGGGTGTTTGGCTAACGTCGCCATCTTGGCAAAACTTGGGAGTTCCATTTTGTAACACAACAACACTACTTGGCTGAAGGGTCACCTAAACGAAGTTGTGGGGTGTGGCAAGCACATGAAAACAGAGCTGGATTAAGAGGAGAGTGGAGGAGGTGCGGGAACAGTGCTCTATCTGTGGCGGGACATTTGAGTATTTAATTTTTTTTGTTTAATGTAGTTTCTTACCCACAACCAATTCGACTTACGATCGGCCTACTGGTCCCAAACTCTGTCGTGACTTGAGGACTACCTGTACAGTGTTCATGAAAAAAAAGTGTATTGAACATCAAAATTTTAGTACTATACTCTGGCTCAGCTAAATGTGCAGTTCAAAGGTGCCATGTGAGGAATAATCCAAGAGTACAATGCTGCCACATTTTTAACCCCACATTCTCTCTCTCTCTCTCTCTCTCTCTCTCTCTCTCTCTCTCTCTCTCTCTCTCTCTCTCTCTCTCTCTCTCTCTCTCTCTCTCTCTCTCTCTCTCTCTCTCTCTCTCTCTCTCTCTCTCTCTCTCTCTCTCTCTCTCTCTCTCTCTCTCTCTCTCTCTCTCTCTCTCTCTCTCTCTCTCTCTCTCTCTCTCTCTCTCTCTCTCTCTCTCTCTCTCTCTCTCTCTCTCTCTCTCTCTCTCTCTCTCTCTCTCTCTCTCTCTCTCTCTCTCTCTCTCTCTCTCTCTCTCTCTCTCTCTCTCTCTCTCTCTCTCTCTCTCTCTCTCTCTCTCTCTCTCTCTCTCTCTCTCTCTCTCTCTCTCTCTCTCTCTCTCTCTCTCTCTCTCTCTCTCTCTCTCTCTCTCTCTCTCTCTCTCTCTCTCTCTCTCTCTCTCTCTCTCTCTCTCTCTCTCTCTCTCTCTCTCTCTCTCTCTCTCTCTCTCTCTCTCTCTCTCTCTCTCTCTCTCTCTCTCTCTCTCTCTCTCTCTCTCTCTCTCTCTCTCTCTCTCTCTCTCTCTCTCTCTCTCTCTCTCTCTCTCTCTCTCTCTCTCTCTCTCTCTCTCTCTCTCTCTCTCTCTCTCTCTCTCTCTCTCTCTCTCTCTCTCTCTCTCTCTCTCTCTCTCTCTCTCTCTCTCTCTCTCTCTCTCTCTCTCTCTCTCTCTCTCTCTCTCTCTCTCTCTCTCTCTCTCTCTCTCTCTCTCTCTCTCTCTCTCTCTCTCTCTCTCTCTCTCTCTCTCTCTCTCTCTCTCTCTCTCTCTCTCTCTCTCTCTCTCTCTCTCTCTCTCTCTCTCTCTCTCTCTCTCTCTCTCTCTCTCTCTCTCTCTCTGCATTATTGCCACGAGGATTTGAATGTATTTTTTTCTTACTTATATCAGCTTATTTTAAAGTACATTCTTTCACGATACAATCTAAACATAATTGTGAAACTACTTACACATCCCAAAACGAAAGGGAAACTCAATAATAAGTATTGCATTTTTTAGCACCACTGTAAAATATATATGCCACGTTTTTTTATATGCTTATAAAATATCTTATCCATAATAAATTAACTGTTCTTTCTTACATTATAATACTAAGATTAAATGTGTATGCATATTTGCTGACCATATTTGCCATAGTTTTACTTATATTAGAACATTTCTACATCGCGGGCTGGGAGACACGTGGCACGCTGTACAAGGGGAACTTTTAGGCTGACCCTGCCCACAACCGCACGTTTAGATGAGCCAGAGTATAAGACAATAGAGTAACTAAAAAAATATTTGACTCCTGCAAAATATAGATTTGATATTTTACTTCCTCACCAGGAAAGAGAGGGTGTGCAATATTAGTCTCCCCAAGAGTATGTATGGGGAGTGGATTAGCATGAATGATGTGGATTGAGGATAATGTGGTGATGAGTAAGGTGGGCATTATGTAGTATACATGAGTGTGTATGTATGCCCCATTAAACTATAGACGAAAGGCAAGATTAACAGGGAGAATTTAGGCCAGTGATGGAATTTTTTTGGAAATGAAAGTAGTTGCCTTACGGCTGACCGTCGCGCATGCATATATGTACGTCTTCACAGGCAACATCCCTCAAATGTGCCTGTACATTCGCAGGAAAGGCTTACATAACTGAATCTTATAGATCTTGGCCACCTCTTTCCAATGGTGTTTTTGTTTTTAGTTGTGATGAATAGTTTTTGAGATACAGAGGTTAAAAGAGCGAGCACTAGCGTCACTTGCTGGTGGTGCTAAAAGCGCGCTGCGAGCGCCAGTTGTTCTCGCAGCAGAAAAAAGAAAGAAAAAATTGCCTATTGATTTGCAGGAGGGGCTTACATAACCAAATCTTATAGATCTTGGCCCCCTCTTTTCAATGGTGTTTTTGTTTTGTAGCTGTGATGAATAGTTTTTGAGATGCAGCATTTAAAAGAGATCCCCTTCCCCCTGCTGGGGTGTCCAAGCGCGCCTGGGGGGATAGTCTCGTTGCGAACGCTTAGCAAGGAAAGGGTTAAACATGCCTAACATTCATCAGAAAATCCATGTTGTTAAAAAAAATAATGTACCCAATTCCTGCCTCTGGTACTATTTCTTCTCTGGGATTGCAAAACCAAAGCAACATCAGTCTGTAGAGTATAATGTCATGTAGTACATTGCTGTAAGAAAATGGACCACATACCACTAGAAGGCTGAACAACTGAGCTTAAGCAGCACTTGAAGAACAGGGCCATACTTCATTTTGGGTATAGTGAAGCTGTACATCTGGCAGAGGGTGGTGCATTATATTTTAGAGTTTAATATCACAGAGCTGACATAATAGTGAGAGGCTTGAATTTTAGGTGGACTGAGGTGGCTTAAAAACAACAACATAGCAAGTCCTTAGCCATAGTGTTCTTTCTTATTTGCAGAATAATCATTTACATAATAAGGGTTATGTCTTGTAACATGATGAAGATAGGTTCATTTTCCCAAGTAGTATGTACAAATTATATTATGAATATGTCTTTTATATTATCTTTTATTGTTATGACAGTCAATATCAAATTATCTTTGCAAATTGGAGTTGAAAATAGCTAAGTCACCCCTCTGCCTGGGGAAGTTAGGAGAAAATTGAAATTCTGGCGTTAATAGGCATCTACACGCCCTACTACAAACAGCCCAGTTGAACAGTAGGAAACTCCAAGCCACAACATAATATATAATAGGGGATAATATCCCTTTTAGTTGCCTTCTTTTTGCTTCTCCTACCTGCCTTTGGAGGAAACACTGTTAACCCCGTCAACACGAGGACGCGTATACTGAGTCCTTGCGTGCCCCATACCATATTCGAGGACGCGCATACTGCGTCCTGGCTCGCTTTTGCCAATATACGAGTTATTTTATCTCTTTATTTATGCTTACATCTCAAAATTATCAACTAATTTAGGCTTCTTTATGTGCACCATTTAATTCTGCATGTTTTCATATATAATACATGATGATTATGTTGAGTTTATGGCTGAAAACTTTATAATCAATAGCGACATTTGAAATTTGGCGCTGCAGTGATCCCGGATACGGTGCGGGGCGCTGTTTTGGCCCGGCCGTAGTGAAGGGGTTAAGGATGATGATAAAAATAGTATTTAATGTAAAATTATTTACTCCACTTAATGAACACAGAATACCATCTGCAAAACTTTTTTTTATGATTTCTTTCTTTAATTCATGTAAAATTCATCATCAGTAGTAAAGCAAACAAAATTGAAATATGAGAATGTTCAAGTTGGAAGTGCATGGAATATAGATCAAAGCTTGTGCTTTATAATTTTTGTATGCCATTTTTCATATTTTAAAGTTCATACTTTTCTCTTTAATTTAGAGGGAAGAACCTGAGCCCAAGGAAGCTCCTCATAGGTGAGTAGAATTCTATTGTTTTCAATCAAAAGTTTATACAAATTTCTGCAGTTAATCCTTGAAAAATTGAGGGCACAATGGATTTCTGGTATTATGTCTAAAGCTTTTATTTACAAGCTTCCCTCTGTATCCATGTACAGTATTTACTTAGTTGTGATATACAGGAACCAAGCTACTCTTGTAGGGTCCTGTCTTCAGATCACAGTTTTTCAAGTTCAGTGTTGACCCTTTCCATCCGTGACACAGACGTCGGCGTCACAGTATGGAAAGGGTCAAGAGGAAATGGAAGAGGATTAATCCTCTTCTAAACCTCTCAATCCTCCTCTAAATTCCTCTTAATCCTCTTCCATTTCCTCTTATGAGGTTTAGAAGAGGATTAAGAGGAAATGGAAGAGGATTAAGAGGTTTAGAAGAGGACTAACCCTTTCCATATGGTGACGCGTCGGATGCTGATATCGGCATCACCGGAGTGAAGGTGTTAAATTCTTGAATATTCTTGGGTTGAACTATCTTTTTTATATCTCTCAGGCATTGTGTCTTCCTTAATTTCTTTCCATGACCTCTTATCCCTAGTGTCCCATATTAACAGATCATTCACAATGATCATTTCCATTTCCTCCATTCCCCTGTACACTGCAATCAAATCTTCTCTTTCTCTTCTCTCCTTCAAGATGAGCAAATTCAGTCTTTCCAGTCTCTCCTCATATGTCATGTCTCTGAAGCTTGGCATCATTTTCATTGTTGCTCTCTGAATTCTTTCTATTTTCCTAATGTATTTCTTTCTGTGTAGAGACCACACCTCTGCTGTGTATTCTTATCTTGGTCAAATCACAAGCGTATGTTTCTTCATCATATCTTCATACATTTAGTGGAATGCCACCCTAAAGTTGGTTAGGAGCTTATATCCTTCTCTTGTGTGTTTTTCTAGGGACAAGCTCTCTTGGAATATAACATCTAACACTTTTTCCTGTTGTGCCTTCGTTAATTTGATCATCCCCCATTTCATAATTCCAGCTTGGCCTCTTGGTTCCTTTGCCCAATTCCATACTTTTACATTTCTTAACATTAAAGTCCATATCCCACTTCTGCCTCCAGCTATAAAACTTATCAATGTCTTCTTGCAGCCTTAACCCGGTAGCAGCGACGGGCCAAATTTGTGGCTTTACCGTGTACCAGCGATGGGCCAAATTTCTGCCATGATATAAACCTCCCAAAATAGATGATGCCTAAACTGATCACACATGCGTTGATATATATTATGAAGTGGTTTGCGTGAGTGATGATTCTTTCTCATTATTTTACTTAGAGGGGCCTTTAACCTAACCTAACCTAACCTAACCTAAGAAACATGACCCCCGCAGCTACCGGGTTAAACAGTCCTCATCCTCCAGCATTTCTTATTACCTTTGCATCATCAGCAAACCAATTGTACGTTGTAAGATGGTGCCACTATAAATACTTGCCTGCGTCACAATGGGCTATGGCTGACCATCAGGCCCCACCAAGAAAGCCTACTGGTGCCATAGGTGGAGCATAAAAAAAAGTAGCTATTTAACCCTTCCACCATGTCATTATGTAAACCAAAAACATAACTGGGTCAGTACTGATCCTTGTGGTACTCCACTTGTTACTCTGGACCACCCTGACATTTGATACCACATTACCATTCTCATCTGTCTATATCTCAAACAGTTTATTTCAAGATGCTTCCCCTCAGTCTTCCAATGTTTTTCAATTTTGCTAAAAGATGCCTGTGTGGAACTTTATCAAAGTTTTTTTTTCAGATCCAGATACAAACAGTTCACCCAGCCTTCCCTTTCCTGTAACACATCGATTGTTCATGTACAGAAACTCAGTTGGTTTGTGACACACGATCCAAAGACCCCATAAGGACCTTTTGTCTTCCTTACATCTTGTTTTTCAAAGATTCTTCTTGTATTTCGACTACTATGTCCCTTGATATATTTTTCCTCAATTTTTTTTTCCATTGCTTGTTTATATACTTTTAGGAAACACTCCTTTCATATATTTACATTCCTTGCCTCATTAAATTTATTCCAGTCTGCTTCCTCATGGAATATCCATAAACCCTAAAAATAAGCTTTCCTGCAGTTGAGTGTTTCTCTTTTATAAAGTTCATCTATTTGGTTTTTATTTCCTTTCTATTCTATTTAGCACATCTATACTCTACCCACTTCCCTGGGACATATTTACCTTATTGGTTTGAGACAGGACCTCACTTTACTGCAGCCCACCTCCCATCTACAAAACAGTAGGTACTGCTCCTTGAAAGTAGTGGTGATGTGTTGGTTGACCTTGGGAGGTGGAAGAACTTTGTTGTTGCTGCTGCAGCATCCCATGTGTGTGTATTTACCTATTTGTATTTACTTATTTGTGGTTTACAGAGCCTGAGCTAAGCTTAGATAGTCTTGTCTCCTTGTCTACATTTGTCCAACCTCTCCTTCATTTGGTGGACACTCCCCACCCCCACAATCTCCTCCTTTAGACCATTCCACTCATCTACACTTCTGTTTTGGAAACTGTACTTCTTTTTATCTTTCAGACATGTTTTATTTTTCAGCTTCTTACAGTGTCCTCTCAGCCCCCTCCTCCCCTCTGTCACAACCAGGTTGCTTCTTATCAATTTGTTCAATCCACTATACCAGGTTTACTTATGCTAGATTCCTGGCACCTAGGCAGGTTGGTAAGATTGCAGCTGATTGGCTGCACCGCTCTCTCACAGACACTCGTGTCAGACCACATCTTGCATGCTCGAGTGAGACATGTTTCTATATTATATACCATAGCTGACCTCATATATGAGATAGCCAGTTTTGGTTGACACCATCAGACTTAGCAGTGACTGTAGAATCAAGATGTATTGTAAAAACTCGACAAACAGCTTCCCAAACAGAAGCATTAAGCTATGATATAGACTGGAGGAGGAGGTGGTTTGTGCAAGAAACATTCATGATTTTAAGGAAAAGTTGGATAAGAGCGGATATGGAGACGGGACAGCGCGAGCGTAGCTCTTTTCCTGTATGTCACAACTAGGTAAATACAATGTATGTAGGAATGTAGTGAAGAACTGATAGAACCAATTTATGACATAATAAATTGCTCATTTAGGACTGGTGCAGTACCCAGAGAATAGAAGAAGGCCAATGTGATTCCCATATATAAAAATGGAGACAGAGAAGAACCACTAAATTATAGACTGGTCTCACTCACAAGTGATGTTTGTAAATTATGCAAACGAACTTTGTGTCTTGTTCCAGTCCCTTTTCCTCCACCTTTCGGTGTCCGCCACCCCTCCTCTTCCTCATTCATCCTACCCGAGCTTTTAAAGTTCTTTAACTGTGGGGAGACGGGCCACTTAGTGCATCCTCGACCCTGCAACACAACAACAAAGGCGAAAAGCTGATCCTGAAGTCAGGAGCCAATGGCAGCATGTCCAGTCTCTTCTGTGTCTCACCAGCGTGTGTGTGTGTGTGTGTGTGTGTGTGTTCATACCTAATTGTTTTTATTAGAATGAGTAAGGTTTATAATATCTTATTTAAAACCATGTCATCATACATATTCTCTCAGCACATATGGTTTAGTTAAGTGAAAGAATTCATTGGTTGACTTCCTTATATAATGTAATAGCTGTCTGTGTCTGTCTGGCTTTAACTTCTCTTTCTTATGTTTTTCTTCTGGCTTTGACTTGACAGGTAAAATACTCATTTACCACATGTACTCAGGAAAAGTCAGTGTCATATAAAAATCAACTCCTGCCCCTAAGGGGAGAATAAATTGAGGGATACATTTAATCCCCTACCAAAGAATTGTCCATGTAAGTCAACCATCTAAACTTAGTTTGAAATTATACAAAATTTGGATTTTCACATAAGTATACTGTATATGGTATATTTACTTTTCTGTCCTATATAATTATCTTGTATTGCATAATCCTATTTCCTTTTATTTCTTCCATAGGTCATGTGAACAAGGATCCATGGTCTGTCATGGACCTGTCTTTAGAGGAGTTGACAATTGAAATTGTAGTGGAAGGGAAGCAGCGAGAGGCAAGTTCTCACCCAGACAAAGCAGCTAAATGTAACGGTTTGCTTCAGCAACTGATGAGTTATTTTTCAAAAGAGAGTGAATCAGAAGTGTCTCAAGTTCCTACTAAAGATACTGTACAAGATGTTTCGTCTAAAGTCTTAGATGAATCTTTGTTGGGAAACGACAGTGAGTGTCTCTCTAAGGGGAAAAACTCTGGTGATAGTGACAGTGAGGAGAAAACAGTGGGCATGGATGGTAACCAGAAACTAGTGGGAAAGAATGCACAAAGTTTGCAAACTCCAGAAAATCAATTTAATACAAAAAACTTTTCAACAGAGAGTGAATCAGATGTCTCTCATGCTCCTGCCACAGTTATGAGGCAATGTATTCCTTTAGAGGCCTCAGAGGGAACATCATTGGAAAATAAATATAGAAAATATTCCTTTGAAGGGAGAAACTTGGATTTTAATGATAGTGAGGAGAAAACAACCTATGGAAATGGTAACCAGAGCATGATGGGAAACAGTGAACAAAATTTACAAGCTCTAGAAAATCAATTAAGTTCAAAAAATAAATTAGAATACAGTGAATCAGAAGTGTCTCATGTCCTTCCTGAAGATACGGTTAAAGATATTCCTCCCAAAGAGTCTGATGAAGCATTGCTGGACAAGAGAAGTGGAGAATGTCTCTTTAAAGAAAACTTGGAAATCAGTGATTGTAAGGAAGAAAATGCTTGTGGTGATGGTACCCAGAACTTGAGGGGAAATAGTGGACAAAATTTACATTTAGAAAATCAAGGCAGTACAAAAATATTGAATCCTTTGAATGCTGATGAAACAAAGCTGAAAGATCCTAGCTTGAAAACATTCCATAGCCTACCCAGTGAACTAGGTCATTCTCAGCTTAATGTTATTGATGAATCCAAATATGTCATGAGCATGGTTCAAAGAAATGCACAGTTAGTTCCAGGATCATGTACTGACAGTGCATTGCTGCTTGACATTAATTCAATAGAAACTGAAGAACATGCACCTAATGTAGAAATTGGTTCCAAATCATTATTTAGTGAAGAATCTAATTCAATAGAAAATAAAGAACATGCACCTAAGGTAGATATTGGTTCTATTCATTCATTTAGTAAAGAAACTGGATTTGTCAAGCAACTGTATCCCATTAGGTTTGAAGAGGATGTGGTAGTCTCCTCATCTGAAGATGAAATAAAACATTCTGGAGATCCAGGAAAAAAATCTAATATGAAACAGGGTTTTGATAAACAACTTGTTGAAGCAGGTAATCATTCAGTGGTGTTAGAAAATTGTGGGTTAAATAAGGAAAACTTTTCAAGTGAAAAAGCTGAACATCCATCATTTAGCCTCAACAATGTCGATGTTATTGAAAAAACATATGTTTCACGAGAAAATCATGAGTTAGAAACAGAAAAGTTTTCCAGTGAAGAAACCAGACATCCATCATTTAGTGTTGACACTCTGAGTTCTACTGACAAAACAGCCCTTGAAACCACAAAGACACAGTGTATCAGTACAAGTGACAGTGCTTTGAAAATAATGAAAATAATAGAATGGAAAAGTTCATGGTTTGATGACGACTGTGACAAGAATATATCTGACAGTGCAGCTGTAGAGAGAGAAAGATTTGTTCTAACTAAACCAGTGACAAACGCTCTGGATCAGAGTTGTGATTCAGAGGTAGATAGTGATTCTTTATCGTCCAGTTCATCTCGAGAGGCCAGTCCACTGCACTTTCTTAATCCCCCCAAATGGGAAAGAGTTCGCAATTGGATTGGTTATGAGGACATTGTGTCAGTGGAGGAACAAAATATAGAAAACAATGATTCATCTAACCCTTGCCCAGATTTTAAGTCCTTGCCTTCCTCAAGCATGTACTTTCAATCCTTGGTCGAGGATATGGATTTTGATGAAAATTTTTTTCAGTGCCGTGTTCAAGAATGCCCAAGTGAGACATTCCCTGAACATTTAAAAAGTTCACTCTTCTTTGGAGAGACTGCAAGTAATGATTATTCTCCTAGTCATGTAGAGTTATCAGAGGAACCATTGCCTGAATTTAAGAGCTGTTCAAAATCAAATATATTCAATATGTCCCTTCTTCAGGCTTATAATAATTTTGCTGGAAGTGAACCTTCAGCAGCTTACACACAAGTACCTGTGCCTTTACCAAGTAGTATTGCTCAAACCCCTCCTACCTCCATTTCCAACAATATTTTTCCACATTCAGTCTCATCTATTTTAGGGGGAAAAATGTCAGGAAGAAAGGTATTAATAATCCCAAAGAAATCTCAAGTTAGACATATGGTGGTCACATCACATGGGATGAACTCCAACCTTGCAGGATCTGCTCTGTTATCACCAAACCTACAATCACCTGAGCACTCAGAAATGATATTTGGAGGGAAGGGTGTTAAATGCAAAAAAACTAAATATGTAAATAAGTCAGGAAACCATATTTCGAGTTGGGTAACTGAAACATTACCAGAGTCTGCTGAAGAACAGCCAAGTTGTAGTACTTCTGAAGTTACTGGCATTGATTGTTTAGCAGAATGTGTTAAAGGAAAATTAAGTTGTTCTCATGACTTCACAAATCTGTTTAGTGAAGGTGAAGGAAGAGAACAGGATAATCACATTAATTCAAAGTTTACAGAACCTGACAAAAGTTGTGAAAATAGTGTTGTCTCATCACATTTCCCTACCTTGGGTACTCAGCATAGGGAATCAAGACTAGATGAAACTCTAGAGACTAAATTGGAGTCTAAATTACACCCAACAAGTTATACAAGTGGGCTTTCAAATAGTGACACATCAAAGCAAACTTCATTGTGTTTTTGTGTAAGTGTTGGTGATGACTTTAAAGTATGTGACTGTAATACAAGAAGCTTTGAACACCAAAAGGACATCACTGTGCATTGCATGGAACAGACCAGCCATAAAATAGACATTTTTTGTGGCTCAGGTGCTGACATGTCACCAACCACATCCTTTGATTCAGATGATGAAATCCATATTACTGTTGCAGGAAAAGATATTGATCACCACTGTTCTACTCAGGCAGGGAAAGAATCTGTTACTTCTGATGAAAATTGCATGCCTGAAAAGTATTTGGTAAATAATCATGTTAATCATAGTTGTTACAATGATCAAAGTATAGAAACAAAGTTGAATGAAAATTTTATGACTAACAGGAATGTACTAGTAAATGATATTCATGTTAATCAATGTCACAACGATGAAAGTATTGGTACAGAATTGAATGAGATGAAAGAATGTAAGGCATCTCACTTGTTATTTAGTGGCAGTGAACTAAAAAGAAAGGCTGATGATCAATGTGAACCTTTCAAGAAACAAAGGCTACATGATAGACTCACTGACATTCAGATTGATGAAAAATCTATGCACACAAGTGAAAATCATCCAAAACCTACCTGTACTGGACAGTGTGGTGCTCTCATGTGTGGAATTCTAGATGATTCAGTTCTCCATGATGAAAGCTGTTGTAGCTCATCACATGAAGGCTTCCAGGACTTTGCTACAAAAAGCGTAAGCAAGAAAAGATCATTTCAAAAAGTGAAGACCTATACAAGATCCAGTAAACAATGTATTGCCACTAAATACAATGAAAATGAAGTTAGTAGTCTTCTTAAATTGTATGTTGATAAGGAATCTGCTGCTGGAGATGATTATTCAGTTTGTAGCAGTGCCAAAGAGATCACTAACCTTACAATCAAAGACACAACTGTATTTAGTCATAATTCTGAATTTGGCTCTCTGAAAGCATGTCCTCAGTATGATGGTTATTCATGTTTGAGGGTGGAAAATGATGTAAATGACCTTGATTTTTTCCAAGTAGCCTCCTCATATACTGGGTTTTTAGCCCCATTGATATCACCAACAGAAAGTCTTGCTTCACTTCCTGAGTCAGAACAAGAGGAGAGAGACCCAAAACACTGTGTCTTACAAGGATCTGGCTCATCTCAAGAAGGTAGAGAGAATGAAAGCATAGATAAAAAACCCATAAAGCATAAACAATCACTGTTGCTTAAAGAAATAAAGCAAAATACCTCAGGTCCTGCTTTAGCTGCAAATCAAGATGGTTTAGACACAAAAAAGATATGTACTGCATCACACACTGGACCACAGATTTCAGGCACAAATGACATCTCCAGAAATGTAAATCAATTATCTGTTTCATGCAAAGATGGTGAACTACTTAACAAATCTGTATGTAATGATAGCATAATGTTTGCCAAACTTGGTCAAAATAATAATTGTAATACAACTCGGAGGAGTTCCACACATGCTTCTGGGTCACAGAAACTTGAGAGAATAATCATATTTAGAAAGCCCTCACAGTCATTCCTATCTGTTCCTCAGGGGTCTAATTCATTTATAAAGACTTCCTCCACTACCACCTTAGTTCCTAACTCACCAGTTAGTGCCAGTACCTCACCTGCAGTAAACACTTGTGGACTCCCTGCTGCACTAACAGTTACTACTGAATCTCACTCTAGGAGCCTGTGTGTGTCTGGTGTTGCTCCTCACTCACGCGTGATGTTGCCAACCCTCCCGAGTTCACAAAAAAAGGCACCTTATCCTCGGGCTATAGCTTCTCCCTCATTCCCATATAGTAACTTCAGAATCATTAACTTTGGTGGTTCAGGTACTGAGAAAGAACATCCAATAAGTTGTCAGAAAACTGCATTGCCTAATAAATATATTGTTGTCCCTCCAGCTTTGACTTCTAGTGATGCAAATGCATCAGCCAGTTTAGCATGCCAGCCTTTAGGATCTGCAAGTATGAGGGGGAGCAGTGTTGGACATTCTTTAGAAAGAGTAGATTCTCCACTAGACTCATTAAATCATATGAAGTACGATCGAGAGTTGACAACACAAAATGAAAAAAATTCAGATACTCAGGAGGAGGGTGCCAATATGCTTAAAAAAGTTAAACTGGGCTCCAAGGGATCCTTTTACCTGAGGCCCACACCAGCACTAAAGAATGCTATATTAGAAATGAGAAAAAAAGCAAGTGAGAGTAAGATAATAGAAACTAGCCGTGATTATATGACACTTCCCGATGGGATCCCAATTCCTCATCCAATTTTCATTCCTAAAAGAAATGAAGTGCAAGTGGTGAGACATAAGAAAACAATAAGGAAAAAGAGAATAAAGAGAGTTAAGGACCTTGTAAAAGAAAAGGTTAAAGAGTCATTAGAGTCCTGCAATGACGAAATACCCAAGATGATTGTAATTTATGCCAGAAGGAGTTTTCACATTTGTCACATAGATGTGACTGAAACCAGATAATGTTCTGCCCTTTTTTATGTTCAATATTGATATTTATAATTGAAAATGCACAATAATTTTACCCAGATTACAGAATTTTATTTTGGTCATGATGACATATGTGATATTATAATACTGCAATCAAGAAATATGTTATACTTATACACATGTAAGTGAATAACTGGAGATGAGATTCAGAAGATAAATAAAAAGATTATCAGGTATGTAAATTATTTGAGTCTCTGTAACCTTTTCTAATAAAGTATGATTTTGTCATCCAATATTCACCCTTGAACTAATTGTAGTATTTTATAGTAACTTTGAATTTCTTAGCTTTTTTTCCAGCTCAACACAGGAAGGTTGGGGCTCAAGGAACTGTTAATAACATGCAGCTGGTGGTGGTGGTGATGATGGTGGTGATGATGATGATGATGGTGGTGGTGGTGGTGATGGTGGTGATGATGATGATGGTGGTGGTGGTGATGATAATGATGGTGGTGGTGGTTGTGGTGGTGGTGATGATGGTAGTGGTGGTGGTGGTGATGATGATGATGATGATGATGGTGGTGGTGGTTTTCATAAACAGAGAGAGAGAGAGTATAAAACCTGAGTTATGTCATGTCACGTCAGTCTCTCTCTCTCTCTCTCTCTCTCTCTCTCTCTCTCTCTCTCTCTCTCTCTCTCTCTCTCTCTCTCTCAACCAACTTCTCCACTCACCACCACCATCACCACCTACCACTTAGCTCCACTTTGAAGTTGCCGGCTGGAGCAGAGTTGGCTGGACTGGGCTCCCAAAGATGGCGGCCGAGGTACTTCCGGTTGCCGCACCATAGTGTCTGGCTCGCGCGCTCTAGGTATATATAACTGTGGGCTGGCCCCCATGCAGGTAAGAAATAACACGTAAATGGCGGCCCTTTTATTGCACCTGGTAGTGTATTACTCCACCAAAAATAGCCAAATCAATTTAAACATTACGATCCCAGTTCTCAGCTACTCGGCCTCCGTGTTGATGACGTTTCAACTGACTAAACTTTTCGAACATTTGTGATCGAGTCTTGCTCCAAGTGCCTCCTCTCACTACCAGTCTCCAGCTGAGTCTAGTGATTGAGTGTGATAAAGCACTTAATCCAAAACTAGATTAGCATTACCTCCATCCTGTATGGTCTTAGATGTAGCGTCATGCGGTTACTCATACAGTGCGCCAGAAGCTGTGCACAGACCTTGGAGGAATAATAGTTATAATACATGGAGTATGCTCCCCACCCTAAACCCTATGCGAGCTATTTTGCGGTTGCGGCGGCGGAACCGTCGCTGCGGGGCCCGGACGCCGCCAGAGGAGGCTGCGCTTTCGTGAATATTATTCCCTATTTTCAACAATACATACTCTTTGAATTGGATTTTCAAAGCATTTCCATGATTGTTGAACGTTTGTAGAAAAGACATATGAAGAGCTAGTGATGTTTCATAAGGTAGGTAATGAAATACTGGCACGGTACTAAAACGAATCTTTACCATTATTATTCAACTGCTGCAGTATATGCACTAAGGATGTATGTACAGGTTTTAACAGAAAAACACCAGCATTTCCTTGTCTTTATTCCGTAGAAGCTGCCACTACTTCTACTACTACTTTTTTATAATACTACTACCAAATACCGAGTAAATATACAATAGGCCCGTAGAGCACCGTGTGGGCCGCGCGTCGTCTGCACGTCAGCCGCTGTCAGCTGTGCAGTGTGTCGTCTGCACGTCAGCTGGAAGAATGTAGCCAGTCTGCTGCACGGCCCATCGCCCAAGTGTGAAATATGGTGCGTGTGGGTAATTATTGAATGTTACGGGTAAAGTATAAGCAGTGGTTAAGATTCAAGCCAGTGACTCCCAATCCCAACAAGTTACTCACCGCCATACCTCGGAAGTGTACTGGGAACCGCAACTATCCCAGAATATTTTTTTTTTTACTGGAAAGGAAGCAGCTCAAGGGTATAAAAAAAAAAGTGTAGAAAAAGATCCCCTTTTTAACGCTGCTCCTAAATAAAAAGATAAAAGTAAAGAGAGGTCAATTTCGAGTGGCGACAATTGACAAGTATATATATATATATATATATATATATATATATATATATATATATATATATATATATATATATATATATATATATATATATATTTTTTTTTTTCATGTACAAAAAATAGTAAATATGGAGAGTCACTACGCGCCTCCAATATTGCCCCCACGAGAATAATAACATTTCCAAGGTCTCACATACTGTTGTACTTCTCTAGTTTTACCAGCGCATCATACATGTGGGGGGGGGTCCAGAGGGGGCTGTGTCCCCCCTGGTTAGGAGGGGGGTCGAGAGGGGCGAAACCCCCCATTAGACATTAGGTTATGTAAAGTTTGGTTGGAGTAGTTTAAATGTGCCCCCCCACCCAAAAACTTTGATTTCCCACGGGTCCCCCAAGATCGTTAGAACATAAGAAGAACATAAGAACATAAGGAGACTGCAAGAGGCCAGGTGGCCTACACAGGGCAGCTCCAGAATCCCCCCCACTACTCACAATGGGTGAGGTGTAGTTTTAGGGATTTTCAGGTAGAGGCTTGATCCTCGTTTACCTTCGGTACGGGCATATGCTCCAGTACCCTGTCTCCTTACTGCACCCACACCTCACTTCCACCTGTCATCCTCATCTATGTAGCTATCCAGTCTACTCTTAAAACAAGCTATCGTCCCTGCACTAACGATGTGATTGCTGAGTCTATTCCATTCCCCCACCACCCTATTACTAAACCAATGCTTGCCTATATCTCTCCTAAATCTATACTTTTCTAATTTAAATCCATTACTGCAAGTTCTATCCTGCTGGCTAATTCTCAGTACTTTACTTATATTGCCTTTGTTGTAACTCTTGGGAAGGTGATTAGGCCTTTTTCTTTACTTTTAAGTACTTGCGCCTTCATATTATGGTTGAGGGACATGTATTTCGTCCCTTAACTATAATATGGAGGCGTAATATCGTATTTTGGAGGCACAATGTCAATCTCCACAATTACCCAAGAAATGTGTTAGTGAAGATTCATTCTAGGTTCCAAAGTTTTTGACAGTAATTTTCTGCAATATCAGAGTAAAAATTAAACCAGCACAGCAGAGCCCCTTGCTTGGTTTGGTGTTGTATTGAGAAAAATGCAGAAAGTAACAAAGTAAGGTATATTTCCCGAGTAACTCATTTCTACGTTATGGAGCAAGGCCATGGTAAATATTTCTTCTATTGCTTCTTCTGGTAAATATGGAGAATCACTACGCGCCTTCAATATTGCTCCCACGGCATTACTAGCCTTTCCAAGCTATCATATACTGTTGTGTTACTCTAGTTTTACTGGCGCATAGTGTGTCTACATGGAGTTAGATAAAGGAGTCAGTCATGCGTGCCCCTTAGGAAAGAGCGACCATGAACTATTGGAGACGAAAATTTTGGAAGGATGTGAATATCAAGATAAGGCTTATAAGGAAAAATGGAAAAACTACGCTAAGGCGGATTACACTGGACTCGAGACTTTCTTTGGTTGAGTAGACTGGACTGATATGAAGAGGAGTACTAATATTCAAGAGAAATATTTCTTTTTTATGAATATTTTTACAGAGGAATAGAGATATATGTTCCATACTACACAGTAAAAACTAAAGGAGAGAAAACATGGTTTGAATGGAGGTGTGAAACAGCAAGAAGAAATAGAAATAAGGCATGGAGGAATTTAAAGAACAGACCACATAAAAACAACAGGGACAAATATAAAAAAGCGAGAAATTAATATGTGAAAATAAGGAGAGAGGAGGAAGCTAAATTTGAAAGAAGAATAGTATTTAAATGTAAAGAAGAACCAAAAATATTTTATGAACTCGTAAACGGGAAGTTAAAAAGAAATAAAGGAGTGTAAAGGCTAAAAGAAAAAAATGTATTCTACAAAAAGGACAAAGAAATTGCAGAAATATTAAATAAAAATTTTCATAAAGTGTTTACGAAAGAAACCAACTTTGACTGGGGTCTTGAAAATTGCAATGAAGGGAAACTAAATCATGTGAAGGTTGAGAAAGAGGAACTGATACAGTTGATGAAAACCTTAGATGGAAGGAAAGCTATGGGACCAGATGAAATCTTGGGGCAAGTGCTAAAAGAGTGTAGAAATGAATTATTAGAGCCACTTTATGACATAATAACATGCTCTACAAATACAGGAAAAGTGCCCTTAGAGTGGAAGAGAGTGAACATTGTACCAATTTATAAAAGTGGAGATAAAACTGAACCACTAAATTATAGACCAGTCTCTTTGACAAGTGTAATGGGCAAGATTTGTGAAAGTATAATAAAAAAAAAATGGGTAGAACATTTAGAAAAGGAAAACATGATAAATAAGGGACAGTTTAGATTTAGAAAAGGGAAATCATGTGTCACCAACTTACTATGTTTTTACTCAAGAGCAATAGACGTGGTGCAAAAGAGAGAAGGATGGGCCGATTGTGTATATTGTATCTCGATTTGAAAAAAGCTTTTGACAAGGTTCCGCACAAAAGGTTAATCTGGAAACTACAGCAGTGGGGAGGAATGGGCGGAAAGGTTATCAAGTGGATGAAGGATTACTTAACAGGAAGAGAAATCAAATTGGAGGAGAGTAGAGAGTGGAGTTCCTCAAGGCTCAATTCTGGCACCAATAATGTTCATAATATATATAATTGATATGCTGAAGCGTTTAAAAAGTTATATGAACCTTTTTGTAGACGATGCAAAGTTAATAAGAAAAGTGAGGACGAAAGAAGACTGTGAAGAACTGCAAGAAGACCTGGATAGAGTGTATAGATGGAGCTAGTTATGGGAGATAGAATTTAATGCAAACAAATGCCATGTTATGGAAATGGGGAAAAGTAAAAAAAAGTACATGAAGAAAAAGATTCGGGAGTAACAATGCAAGACACGCTATCCCCAGAAAAGCACATAAACATGCTATTTGGAGAAACCTACAGGATAATGTAAAATATAAGGGTTTCATTCCATTTTATGGACAAAAATTATTAAGAAAATAATAACAACATTGATAAGACCAAACCTTGAATATTCTGCAGTTGTATGGTCACCTCACAAAAAGAAGGATATCAGGAAGTTGGAAAGGATATAGAGAATTGCAACTAAAATGGTCCCAGAACTCTCGAATATGATGTATGAATACTGATTGAAGGAGATGGACTTGACGACACTGGAACAAAGAAGGGAGAGAGAAATCTGATCACGCTGTATAAGTTGGTAAATAAGTTTGATGAGGTGGATAGAGATGATCTCTTCTCAACTGCGAGAACGCAGGGGCTGAGAGGACATGGAAAGAAACTTAATAAAGGAACCTGTTTGAGTGACTTGAAAAAGTATAGTTTTCCACATAGAAATGTTAACACGTGGAACAGCTTACGGGAAGAGGTGGTGGAGGCGAACAGTGTCCAACAAATGAAGGGAAGGCTGGATGAATGTAGATATGGAGATGGGACTATTAGAGCTTAGCTCGGGCTTGGTAGACTACAAATAGGTAAATACACACACACACACACACACACACAAAAGAAAAGAAAAGAAAAGAAATGAATGCCTGCTACATGCTTCTTTTATGGGGATGATTAAGGGTATAGAAGAAATGTTGAGACAGATCATGAACTAAATTGAATGACTTGCATTGGATATATATTAGTAAGAAAAATATGATAAAATCAAGCTAAATAAAATTAAGCTAACGATTTGCCTAATAATTTTCTGCATTTCAGAATGAATGAGTTAGAATTAATGCAGAGCAGAGTGGGATGGATACTCATGCATTTCCTTAGTAAAAATTTTTCAAGCCTATCAAGATGATTGGAATACTTCTATGGAATCTGTTGGTCTTTGTTGCTGGTGCCCTGAGCATAGTGGTGCCGACCTGGTGGTGGATGACATCACAGGACTTGGAGTGCACACAAAAGGAAAAGACCTCTGTGACTGAGAGTGTTCTACCTGATGAGCTGGTGAACAAGCTGAAGCAAGGAGAAGGATTTCATCGTCGAGAAACCTGCTTGTCCTTGAACCTGATACTCCAGTTCTTCTTTCAAGTATGTTTTGTCTTGTGGTGTGTGGCATATGTCAGTAATGTTGTTTATTCACACAAATGTGGATATCATAAGCACACAACAATTTTGCCCATAGGAAGTAAATTTGCCTTTTTTTCTCCATTTCTTTTCCCTTTCCCTAATGCTAACTGTAAAGGCCCTGTCTGCCCCAGTATAGCGTACCATTCATGTAGGAGCTCCACCTTCTATTTTGCTATTTACCTCATAAATCCTTCTTTTTAACTGACTCTTCACTACTTCAGTTTGTCACCAAAAAAAGTTTCCTCATTGAAATCTACCCTTACAGTTGCATACACTGCAAGATAGCCTACAAAAGAGCACTCATATCAAGTGACATCATGCAAAACAAGAGTGTATATTTATAGTATTGGTTCATTGTGTTAGATATTAGGAACACTAGTGGATTAACTTTCCTTTTGCTTTAGGCTTTTGTTTGTTATTATTACTGGGAAAGATAATGTACTTTTTAGATTTCTATGCATCATTCTATCCTCAGTGGTGAATAACTGGATCTAAGGAGTTGGCATATGCAGGGGGGAGTGGTCTCTTATTGTCTTCTTACATCTTTATCTGTCCTCAGGAAAAACGTTTTGAACCTGGAATCTTGCGATGGCTCACCAACATTCTCACTCTGGAGTTTAATGACTTGCTGAAGCATAGAGCATTGTCCAAGTTCATCTATAATATGCAGGTAGGTATTATTCCTTCCGTATTAAACTTATATTGATTCATATAGGCTTCACTATTTCATCATTTTGTCTTGCTGCCTGTGCAGTGCTGTGGCTCAGTTGACAGAGTTACTGACTACAGTGCCAGTCACCTGGGGGCAGTCCTCCTGAAATCCACATTTTTTCCTGTATACTGGCCACTCCCTATACCCATCTAAGTTTCATGAGTACCTGATTAAAGCAGTAACCAAGGGAATAAATATGCATTAACACTTATTGATGACCGTTGTTGATATAATCAAATCCTCCACGGTCCTCTCATCGATTAAATCAGACTCTTGCACTCCACTAATTATGAATGTCTTGCTCAAATTTCACAAGTTCCATTACTTGTGGTGTCTGGGGGTCTATCTGACCCTCATGAATTTGTGACAAGGTCATTGGTCCTCACTTGGAAATATAGGAAAATATACAGTATTACCTCGGTTTATGCATGCATTAGTTTATGAGCATTTTGATTTACGAGCAAAAAGAAATCACTAAAAATGCCTTTGTTTATGAGTAGTGAATTGGTGTACGAGCATCCTGTTTGTACAAGTGAAAGATGCGAACGTGGGTTCCCTTTGTTTGCCACAAGATGAGTGTTCAGAGCGGAAAACAAAGGGAATTGGGTCTTAAGCTAGTGTCACACTGGACCTTTTTCCTCCAACCACTCTGACAGTAGGCACAACTGGCAACTCCAACTTTTCTAGGTTTGTGTTACACACAACCAAGGTTGGTTGCCCATATCCACAACGTAAACAAACCAGTCGCCTTGTATCCACATGGTGCTGTTTGCAAAAGCAAGGGCTGTTGTGACTTGTGCTGCTGTTACTCAAATTATGGACTTGTTGCTACAGTTAGATGGAAGAAAGAAGCGGTTGTGGGTACAATCATGGCTTCAAAGACGGGAGGACAGGAGTGTATACCCAAACCAACAACTTGCTCCCAGTTGGGCGTAGGGGCAATCACAATTGCTCCTAGCATCCCAGTGTGACACCGTCTTCAGTCTGTTAAGAAACTTGCCATATGAGGAAAGACTTAAACGATTAAACTTGCTTTCTCTAGAAAGGCAAATCGTGTGAGGAGACTTGATCAAGGTTTATAAATGGATGAAGGGCTTTAATAAGGGGGATATTAATTAGGGTCTAATGGTAAGAGAACCGGGTAGGACACGTATAGTCTATTGAATCTGACTTGAGCCTTTAGGCACGGCTCCCCTGAGCCACACTACTGCCACATCACCCCATCACTCTCCTCAGAGGAACTCGCTACCCCCCCCCTCTCTCTCTCTCTCTCTCTTATATACGTTATTATAATATATTATGCTTGGCTGTGCAGGACGCGAGAGTGAGACCTACTTGAGTCTTCCGTGGTGGCAGAAGGGTGAATGGTGCGGCCTGACGCCTGTTGCCAAGGTCCCTCAGGTGGCAACGTCTCATGAGCCACGTTGCCAAGTGAAATGGAAGGTTTACAGAGTCGTTGTCTTGTCCTCAAATCCCAAGCCCTTCATAACATATATGAAACGCCAAGAATTTTCTCTTACTACACTCCCATACGACCACCGTGTGTAACGAAACACACAGGAAATTAATCTAGACAAGGAAAGGTTTTGCCGGCACCGGGGATCAAACCTGCGACCAGCGAGACAGGAGAGGCACTCCTTAACCAGTCAGCCAAAGAGGTACCCCCCTCGCAGAGAGAGTTATGGGAGGCTTGCCCATCAGGCAAGTCGCTGCACTACACGGCTCCCCATTCCTATTTAGATTAATTTCTGTGTGTTGAGATTTCCCATTTTCTATGAACTTCGGAGATCATGGGCCATCACTCTACCTGTTACCCACTGCTTTGCCACCAATGAAACACCAAGAATATACTATTTACTACACTCCCACATGACTACTGCGTGTAACGAAACACAAGAGAAATTAATCTAGACAAGGAAAGGATTTGCCGGTGCCGGGGATCGAACCCGCGACCAGGGAGACGAGAGAGCCACTCCTTAACCAGTCCGCCAAGGAGGTACCCCACTTGCAGAGTGAGTTATGGGAGGCTCGCCCATCAGGCAAGTTGCTGCACTATATATATATATATATATATATATATATATATATATATATATATATATATATATATATATATATATATATATATATATATATATATATATATATATATATATATAGCTACAGAAGAACTTGCAGGAAAGCGGACATGTATGATGAACGCTGGTCCTATTGTTCATATATCTATATATATATATATATAGTTAAATCTATCTATATAGATATATATATATATATATATATATATATATATATATATATATATTATAATATATATATATATATATATATATATATATATATATATATATATATATATATATATATTATAATATATATATATATATATATATATATCATGTATTGTGGATTTTAAAATTGTAAATATTTATATTTGTATATATATATATATATATATATATATATATATATATATAGAGGTATTTTAATATATTTATTTTACTTCTTTTGCAGTAAAAGAAGAATTTTCTAGCCTAAAAAAATTGTAAACAACATAAAAAATTCAGAAAGTATTAATAAGAACATATTAAAACAATATTAAATTGAAATAAAATACGTAGGACACTGCAGATGAGTAGACAAAGCCTCGCACGTATGTAAAACGCAGCTGCGGCCACTTCCGCTTGAGCTAGTTTGCCCACGTGTGATCGTATAGGGCACACTATTGGCTGATGGATGGGAGGCGACCAACCAGAGCACTGTATTTTGTATCCTGGGCACTGATTGGCTCAGCGACCGTAGCATTTGTTGGTTCATCAGTGGTTAGCTCGAAGACAAATGGAGAGTGTGTTACAGCTTGCTACCGTTAAATGCTCGAGAAGTTGGCAGTGACGACCCAGACAGGATAAGGCAATGACTACACTTGAACAAGACTAAAGTCCTAAACTTGCTCAAAATGATTACTCCAAGTTTATCTAGTTTCGTGGAACTCTTTGCGGTACTGGGATAAACACGTGGAGAGCTACTAAACCTAACAGCTGATACGCTCTTCTTCTTCTTGTGACCACAACTTACTGACCACACGAGTAACTGACATGTTGGTGACTGTTTCTGACTAGAATTTCGATGAGTTTCCCGTGAAATGTAGCCGACTTTGATTCTCGCGAGAAACTAGTGGTTGGGTGACCTTGTTCACACAGGCTGAGGCGAGATTCACAGAGATATGCGTACTTATATAAATAATATATATAAAATATGATATATAAATTATATAAATAATAAAATAAATATAAGGTCGCTACTTCGCGGATTTTCGCCTATCGCGGGGGGTTCTGGAACTCGACCTCCGCGATAAACGAGGGATTACTGTATATATATATATATATATATATATATATATATATATATATATATATATATATATATATACATATATATATATATATATATATATATATCATCATCATGAATGATGATGATGATAACGTACAGACTAACAGTGAGACAGATCGCCATGCGCAGGTCATCGCTAGATGTGTAAACAATGGGGGTACCCCAGGCCAAGCCACAGGGCTCAAGTTAGAGTCAATTGACTATAGCTGCCAATCACCATCAACCAATCATCAGCAACAGAGCGGCTATGCTCTTCCTACTTCGTGTATAGGGAGGGGGTTCTGGGTTCAACCGGAGGTGAATAGACTATAGTATTTCCACTGACTCTGCAGTGGATATATATAATGCGGCGTAAATGGCCAGTGTCAGATATTAAGTATGGCACTCTTAGTTTCACACCTAAAAGTCACATGAGAGTCAGAGGTGAGTTGCCAATTAGTTCATCGTGTGCCAAAGTTATTAGACTCTCATATTACAAAATCAATTCAATTTGAAAAATATCTTGTGAGCTACAGTACAAGGAAAAGAATTTAGACATCTGAGAGATGTCCAGTCCCTCGTACAAAATAAAAGTGGACGTCTCTCAGACATCCTTGGGACTGTACGTTTCATAGGGTATGAATAATTTATATATATATATATATATATATATATATATATATATATATATATATATATATATATATATCTATATTTTTTTTTTTTACATTGCTTCAGTAACGTTCTGTGAAAACAATAATTGTCATTGAAGGATTAGGAAAGGAACTGGTCACCCTACTCCATATGCCTTGGCCCTGCACATGGTTGATGCTTCTCACCTTTCTCTTACACTTGTGAGAAAAGGGGACCTCACCATTGATTTTTCTCCATACTTCTTCAGTGCTTTTGCTTGTTTAGAATTAAATGATAGTAAGCAGCTTCATAGTTGGGTTTGCTGTATGTTATGCACTGTGATGTTGATTTCAGATTAGAGACTTGAATCTTGGAACAAACTTCCCTGTGATTCGGGCAGTCACAGCAAAGCATGTCAATCTCAACCCGGAAACATCCATTCTTGAGAAAGTGGATATTAATGTGGAGGTGGAATATAATGGGGGAATTCAACTGGCTGTTGATGCATCTTCTAGATTCTCTAAAGCTGCTATGGTCAAGATAAAAGGTATGTTTTATGAATGGTTGTACCATTGTGTATGAATGTGAAAGGAGAGGTTTTGTAGTCATAAAGATGATTCACTAAGCAGTGGGCATACAGAAGCAGTCAGCCCTCCACATCTGCAAAATTAACTTTCATGGATTTGATTATTCGTGGAAGGAAAATAGAATGTAATAGAAGGATGTCTCCTTCATTTTTTGCAGCAGAAACTGTTTCTTCCTGTGTATAATGGTTTTATTGCATGCTTCCAGTGATAAATGCTGGTAAATGAAGCTCATTTACTTAGAAGAGATGTAAGTCTGTATGTGTATGTGTGATGTGGGTATGTAATTCACCATTCATCATAGTCTGACCATGCAATAGACTCATGATTGCCAGCCAGTACCCTCCCCAAATGAGTGAGCCCACAAGTGAAGGATCTCTGGGTATGGCTGAAGCCTCACCTACACACACCTGGGAAGCAGGACACAACCCCTGACTGACACCCAGTACCCATTCAGTGCTGGATGGACAAGGGTCACAGATTAATGGAGACTACCCATCTGTTTCCATTCCACCCGGGAATCAAACCCAAAACCTCTCAGTTGTGAGGCGAGTACGCTAACTACTGCTTTACAGAGCTCCATGTGTGTGTGTGTGCGTGTGTGTGTGTGTGTGTGTGTGTGTGTGTGTGTGTGTGTACCTATTTGTAGTCTACCAGGCCCGAGCTAAACTCTAATAGTCCCGTCTCCATATCTATATTCATCGAGCCTTTCCTTCATTTGTTGGACACTGCTTGCCTCACCACCTCTTCCCGCAAGCTGTTCCATGTGTTAACACTTCTATGTGGAAAACTATACTTTTTTCAAGTCACTCAAACAGGTTCCTTTATTAAGGGAGCATCACCTACTTTACTCCTGTTTGAGAACATCAAAATTCAATCCATACTCTGGTTTATTTATGCAATAATCCTTTTGTAATGAAGTATCATTTCTGTGCTGCCTGAGTAAAACATGTAAATTTCTTTAATAACACAAAAATATGCAAAAATTGAAACATCACTTTACTTGAGGATTCCACTGAGCCGTTCTTTGAGGAGGGTTTGCTCTTTGTCTCTTTTGAAGGAGTAACTATTGTAGAACATTTATTGTGGATTCCTTTTCACTTACCAGTCTGCATCTCTCTGTATAATATTTTACTTCCAAGTACTCTAAAAAAATTGTGAATTTGAAGGGAAAGGAACAGTGAAAAATATGTGAAACTAAATACATTTATTTCACTCCACATAAAAAACAGAGAAAGGTTTCCTCTTTGTGACAAAAAAAGATCACTCAGATTGGTTGAGACATAACAGATCGAGTTATGTCCTTCTAATTGGCAAAAAATAGTTTTGAGATATAGGGCATTTAAAGTTTGAGGCGTAGCTGAGCACGCCATTTAAAGTTATGTATTACGGTTGCCTACGGTCGCAATATTTTTATCTATCTTGCTAATAAAAACCACTTTAGAAACCAGGTTTTACCATGAAACTTTGAGAGACTATTACCATCATCACAATCATATTTTAGAAACATATAACTAATTTTCGTCAAATCTCAGAAATTATCGTACATTTCAGTGTGACGCACCCTTAAGTTTCATGGTTCATGGTTGTTCTTTCCTAAGATGCACTCATGACTGACTCCTTTATCTAACCCCACGTTTTTTGTGAAAATTAAGTCAAGTCTTGATGGTTCATCATCCCCTCTCAGCCTTGTTTTTCCTTGTACCCACTGCGTCATCAGGTTATCTGTTAACAGCTTCGATAATTTACTTCCCCAAGTATTTTCACCACCCTCCATTGCATAATCTTCCCATTTCCCCTCTTTGCACTTGAAATCTCCTGTTAATATTATCTTTTCATTATTTTTTATTACGTCTGTCAGTGCCCGTATTGTATCTTCCAGCATAGTGTTATATCTTGCTTCATTCCAACTTTTGGTTTTAGGGGGGACATAGGCTGTTATTATGTTAGTCTTCTCTCCACCTTTTACCAGTATACCTGCACAGCCATCACCTCTGCACAGTCCTTTCCATATCTCACTTCAGTCACTTTCAAGTTTTGTTTTGTCATTATCATCACTTCTTCCCTTCTTCCTTTCTTTCCCCTCCTTCTATCAACACCCTTACTCTCTCTTTTTGCCTCCTATCCACCACTTCATCAGTTTTTTGTTCTTCCTTCTCCAAAACAATTTCTTCTTTTCTTCTTCTGATCTTTCATCATTCCTTTTCTTTGATTCATTTATCATTTCCTTTCCTTTCATTCTTTCATCCTCTGACATATTTCTCCTCACATATATTTGCTTGTATTCTTCAGAGTTGTTTAGTTTCCATGACCTATTTAATATGGTTTCTGTTGTCATTTGGGACCTTAGTTTAATCTTTAATGGTCTGTTTTTTCCTTCCTCGTATCTTCCCAATCTAGTTATTTCATCTACTTCTTCCTCAAACTTTTCCTCCTCTTCAGTATTTATATTTCTCAATATACTTTTCACCTTACTCCTCTCATAACTCTCCCTCTGGGTCTTCACTGTTTTTTTTTCCTCTTTTATACCAAACACTATGACACATTTTTTTTCTTTTCTGCCATGTCCCTCACCATTGTTTCTAATTTTTAGTACATCCACAACTTCTTTTTCTATGTCTTGTCTCTGTTCCTGTTGCTGTTGTTCTAGGATTTCCCTAAAGCTCGTTTTTTCCTTGTCCTTTTCACTTCTCCACTCCTTCAGTTCATCATTGACTACATGCTTAATCTTTTCCTTTACCCTTACACTCACACTTTGCTGATCATTTCCTATTTTCTATGCTACCTAACTCTATATCATTTCTTTCATCTTCTTCTCCATGTCTTTGTTTGTCCTCATCTCACTCCTCTCTCTTTTTTTGGACATGTTATAAGAATTAATGTTTTTGCAATGAAAGTTTATGGGTGAAGGGCTGGGACAAATGGGATCAGGAAAAGACTGCCAGTAAAATGGATCAATAAAGTAGATGAGTATTGGAGAGAGTTGGTAGGTAAGGGATTGAATGTGCAGAGAGGGAGGCCCAGAACTGGGAAATTGCCATGGTCACCTCCTTGGAGGAAGTTCCCATAAGGTGACAGGTTGCAGAGATATCTGATGTTAAAATTGGATATGACTGAATAAATAAAATAATAATAAAAAAAGTGTAAAATAAAAAAAAACTGGTAATTAAGGTGTGCATTTTCTGTGATGGTCAACACACCCAACTTTTCTCATTGGAACAATTGAGTCATCTCCCATTCTTCCTCCACCCCAGCCACCTTTATTAGAGCAAGTTATCTTTAGCACCTCAATCTTTCTCTCACCCCCATGGATATGTATACTGTGAAAATAGAAGTATACCTATTCTGTTCCACCTGTTGGCAGTTGTCCATCTCTCTGGGAATGGTCGGCTACAGTTTTCAAGGCATCCATTCACCCACTGGAGTTTCTCCTTCTATGATGAACCACAGGTATGGAGCTTTAATGTACAAAGTGTTTCATTATCATTCAGTATTAGTTATTTGTCTCGTAGATTTAAGTACAATATATACTCCTATGAAAGCTAATCATGTAAATGTTGATCTCTCCAAAGCTATGCTGTGTTCAGTTCAGGAATAAATTTGCCCCTCTAGCAAAACAGTAATAATAGTAATAGTGGCAGCAGTGCTGGTAATAGCAGCCATGCTAAGTGCTCCTCTGAATTTGATAACTACATGCCTCCCCCATCCTCATGTTTCCCTGTTGCACCTGACTTTTTACTCTTGCTCACCCCTATTCTATCCAAATCCCTTATACAAGAGTTAACCAGCATCTTCATTCTTTCATCCCTTCCGCTGGTAAACTCTGGAACAGTCTTCCTCTGTCTAAATTTCCTCCTGCCTATGACTTGAACTCTTTCAAGAGAAGAGTATCAAAACACCTCTCCTTCTGAAATTGACCTCTCTTCTGTCCTCTCCTTTTGTCTTTTGATGGATCAGTGCCTAGCAGTCTCTGTTTTTTGTTTTTTTGTTTTTCCCTTGAGCTGCCTCCCTTGCTGTGAAAAAAAATGTGGCAGTAGCAGTAGTAGTAGTAGTAATAATAATAATAGTAGTAGTGACCCCCTTGAAAAGTAGTATCCTTGTAAAAGTTGCCTCCTAAATTTGTCCATAAAAAATCATTTAATAAATTGACTTTTACATATATGTGCTAATCCACTGATACATTATAATATAATGACAGATGAGTCATTAAAATAGATTTGGAGAAAGTAAATCAGTTCTTATGATCTTTTAATGGACTGTTGCATTTATTTTTCTGTTGGATTGAATTTGAAGCATATTCAGTCTTGGGACTCCACATCCCTTGCTTCAGCTTTACCATGGTTTTACAAATTGTATATTTTTTTATTTTTGAAGGTTGAGTTTGAAGTGTATTCAAGCTTGGGGCTCCACATTCCTCGCTTCAACTCAATTATAGTCTCACAGCTCCGAGGGATACTTAAACGCAAGCATACCTTGCCCTATTTCAAACTAAGAGGACCTCCTCTGATCAGAAGACACACTCAGCAAGTCAATGAAGAAGGTTGCTCTGTTCCACCAGGAAGACTGACCGGCAGTGTTGTCAAGTGTACACGTCTTCAGGTATGAGCTTCCCTCTCTGTAGGGTATGTTGCCAATTCATGCACACCACTCCAATCTGTGGTGCTTCCTTCTTTCTGGGGCCCTAATCTGAATTATGTTTTGGGGCCTCTAATTTACCCCCTCCTGTACTGGGTATGTCACTGTACACGACAGTGAGTGTTGCTAAATACTACTAGTGAAAATCCAGAAGTGGAAAATTCATTATTATTTACAGTTCATGGATGACAGTTTCTCAGATTTCAGATTTCCTGGGTAAAATATTGAATTATTAAAATTCCACTATTTCATGATTTTTGCTAATCATTGACTATAATTTATGGAATGTCTGTCAGATAGTGCACACATGGTAGTTTTTGTAGCATCTGTTCTTAAAGCATGTGAACAGACAGAGTCTGGCAGGAATCTTTATTTTCTAAACTACCTTCCTATGAATTTTATCCCTCTCTCTACACATACTTGTATCTCCAGTTTCCTTTCAGACTGATCTATCTCTGCAGTGATAGACAGTCAGTGTTCTACCCTTAAACCTATCAACAGTGGTTTCTGCAGGGTAGCTGCCACTTTGCCTCTCAGTTCTCCCTCCCTATCGTTCATTAATGATCATCTTCCCAAAACAAATTGTTTTATTCACTTATGCTGATGACTCTGTTCTACATTACTCAACATTTTTAACTTGTGACCCTTTCAGGAAAAATTAAACAACTCAAAGCTAAAAGTCACAGAACGCTTAACCTCTGACCTTGCCATTATTTCTGAATGGGTTAGAAAGAGCTTGGTGTCCTTTAATTCCTAAAAAACTCAGTTTCTCTACCTGAAAACTTGGCATAACTTTCTGTGATGGGAGGACTTGAAACTTCTTAACACGTCTGCTGTGATTGGCACAGATTTGGCTTACACTGGTAGCCTGGTAACATATACTCCCAGGTCTTTCTCTGCCTCTGTGATGGATAGTGGAGTGTTTACCGTGTGGTATTGGTATGCTGGATATCCCCTTCCAAGTTGCATGACTTTACATTTTTCTTCATTGAATTGTAGCAGCCACCTTTTGTTCCATTCTTGTAGCTTAGTGATGTCTTCTTGTAGGAAATCTGCAGTCAAGGGGTTGATTATACATTATCTCAGTGTCTTGAAACACACAAGAAATTGATCTCGCGCAGAAGGATGGAAATAAATTTTTCAATGCCAGGGATTGAAACCATGACCAACCAAATGGTTAGCCAACTCTCTATGCATCTGAGAAAAGCGATACCCCATAGGTAAGTGCATTTTGGGGGGGTTTCCACTTCAGGCAGGTCACTTCACTTCCACACATCTATATCCTTTTGAAAGAGGAGTATCAGTACACCTCACTAGCTGAATCTGCTTTGATTTTTTGTAATGGCCTGAAATGCAACACAGTTGTAATGGTATTTTTTCCCCAAGTATATAGAGTTACATGTATGTTTGCACCACCATATATTATAATATGTACGTGGGTTTCTCATTACTGAGCAAAGGAAGGAAGGAAAGGGAAAAGAGAGAGAGAGAGAGAGAGAGAGAGAGAGAGAGAGAGAGAGAGAGAGAGAGAGAGAGAGAGAGAGAGAGAGAGAGAGAGAGAGAGAGAGAGAGAGAGAGAGAGAGAGAGAGAGAGAGAGAGAGAGAGAGAGAGAGAGAGAGAGAGAGAGAGAGAGAGAGAGAGAGAGAGAGAGAGAGAGAGAGAGAGAGAGAGAGAGAGAGAGAGAGAGAGAGAGAGAGAGAGAGAGAGAGAGAGAGAGAGAGAGAGAGAGAGAGAGAGAGAGAGAGAGAGAGAGAGAGAGAGAGAGAGAGAGAGAGAGAGAGAGAGAGAGAGAGAGAGAGAGAGAGAGAGAGAGAGAGAGAGAGAGAGAGAGAGAGAGAGAGAGAGAGAGAGAGAGAGAGAGAGAGAGAGAGAGAGAGAGAGGTGTTCTTTGTGTCGTTATCTCCCCAAACAATCTGCTATATCAACACAGGTGTCACGATCTTGAACATAGTAATATCATTTCTTCAAGTTATTAATTTACTTTCTTTAAATTTTTGTTGGAGAATGGTGAATATTATAATGGAAATTAATTACCTATAACCTTATTTTAATATTAGAGGCTTACCATCAAAATTTCATGTTTCAAGTAGGCCTAGTTTGCGAGCACTTATGTACCTTGTGACATCATACTCAGAGGCATTTTGGGACTGAGATGCTGTCCTTTTTCGTCCCAGGCTGAGCGAGCGCATTCTTATGAGAGACAGCCACTTTCACAGAGGTACCGAATGCAAGGTGACTGATGGTAGGCTGGGTGACCGCCATCTAGACTAAGGCCAGCAGTGTTTCATGAGACACTCTGGGGTCTCCTGCAACTTTGCATGATTCCTGCAATGACAGTTGATCCATTGAATGGCATAGGGTGGCCAAGGCAGTGCACCCCCCCACCATATGCCCCTATTGATGTAGTAATTGAAATGTTTAGTTTTTTTAAGTTCACTGATCTAATCATGCAGCTAAGAAAGTGTAAAGTTGAGATATGCTCACCACTTTACAATAATTCCATCTGTCAACTTCTAAATTTCACCACAAGAAATTGTCAAGAGATTAGTACAATAATTTTATTTGCTTGAGTTTGGGGGTCGGAAATTAACTGAGAAACAAAATATTTTTTGATACACAGAAAAGACTCCTTGAGGTGTCCAGAAAGGGGGGAGATGCAAATAGTCATGGAGAATAAAACTATTGAAACTTATGGTGTATCAAGGGGCTACAATATTACCTTGGGGATTAACTTATGCAGTACCCTGTAATCACTTTATACACAAGTACCCTGTACAGTGTGTACACAGTACCCTGTATTAGTCCTGTAGGATTACAAAGTCACAAATGCCATCATGGCCAGAATAGAGGCTGTGACAGCAACAGGTTATATCAGTGTCTTTGGTTTAATGGAAGTGTGAATTGAGGTATTATGATTATATACTTAACAGGGTCCAATATTGCAGCACATAGGAATAACTCATAGCTCACATAGATGAGCTAAATTTTTACTATAGTCTTCTCATTTAAAAAAAAAAATGATTGCTTGCCACCCTTTGTCTAAAGAGCTTGAGTGTAAAAGGACTGGAGACAATTGTGTTATCCACAAAACAGTGGTTAACCATGATTCATTCTTTGCAGGCTTCATTGGTTGGTGAGGTGATGTACTGCACTGTGTTATTGACGGAGGTTCCTGTTGTTTGTGCTATTGAGAAGACTTCAGGCTTGTGGGTCATTCAGGATGTTTCTTTAAAACGTCCTCAAGGCTCTTCGGTTGGAATCCTACTGAGGAATTCAGAAGAGGGAACTCAGGTATTGCTTCCTCCCCCCTATCACTCTTAGTCTTGCTATGCCATACTTGGTGCCCTTTCTTATGGCACCATTCATAATAGATTTTTACATAAAGATGCATATTTTAGTCATGTATTTGAATGTATTAGCATAGTATATATTTCTACTACCTCTGTCTCTTTCTTGCAATACCATATTTCATCCTTCCTTATTTTTTCATCAGATTATAGAATCAGTCCAGCAAAACTCTCCAGCTCATCTTGCAGGCCTTCGAAAAAATGATGTTGTGTTAGCTGTTAATGGAACATTTTTAAACTCTGGCCAGCAGGCAGTAAAATTATTCTCTACGTGCAATATCAACGGTGACAAGAACAGCATCACTATAAGAGTGAAGAGACTAGTTCACTCTGAAGGAAAGAAGGTGAGTTGAAATTATATTTACACATTTTTGGAAAGTTTAACACTTACTCACATTTTTCTTGATTTCTTGTTTACTTATTAATTTTTATTTTTTTTCGGTTTTGTTTTCTGCTCACAATGTTGGTTTCCAGAATTATATTTTCTAATGCAACCATTTATTGGATGCCACAGTAATCAAAATAATTATATAATACTATTAGTTGCTGCTTTCACCACTTGAGTCTTCATTATCTCACTGACTCAGTGTAATTAAACTAACTTATTGGATGCCACAATAGAGTAGCTGAAACTATCATCAGTATTGTTAAACTAACAGTTGATGTATTCCTCTATTGAATTTTCTTAATCTCCAAAAATTATCATATATTGCAGCATATGATGCATTTTTCTTTCATAATCTGACCATCAAAACCAGCCTGTGTCTTATATGGTGAAGGCCTGGCTTGGGTTTAAGCTTGGGATCTACGAATCCCCCCCCAATTGTAATGATCACAGAGTTACATACTCGAGTGTGCGCCAAGGCCCTGCAAGTGTCGCCTCTGGAACTGGGCCGGTGGCTGTGAGTGTGCCCAATACATCCAAAACCAACAACTTCACGCACATCACTCCCACGTGGATTCCTGACACCATTCATTATAAAGAAAAACTGAAACCACCATTGTCGACCTGAGAAAATTCTGCATCACATTAGCATAAATTTGTAACAATAATGTAAAAACAAATACAGTAAACCCTCGATACAAAGGACTAATTGGGGGAGACGTTAGTCCGCTAATGCCGAAAGTCCGTTATGAGCGGGGGGGGGAAACGTAAAATAATACCGACGAACCTAATAAACGTAGGTATATAGATTTTTTTATTGTGTATGTTGTGTGCACGTTGTCTGTGTAGTCACACAGCACAGTTGGCAATGGACTGCGATTCACTGAGGCTGCCAGGTTGGCAGTGGGGCCCTGCAGGGGGGCCTTGTTGTTATGGGTATGGGTAAAATTTTATAAGTGCGCCAATCTCACACTGGCAGACAAAACTTTTTTTTTTTATAGTTTTCGGGGTGTTATGAAGTAATCTGTAAACTGTTTCTGTCACAGATCATTAAATGATTGACTTTTCAATGCCTGTGTTACACCCGCCGCAGCCCACAGCTGCAGCGACAAAATAATTCGCAGAGATGTTCAACTTGCTTACAGTTTCTACATTTCACTCACTGCTCACAAAGATTACAAGTGGACAAACTAGAACAAAACCAGGCAAATTAATGCTTTTCCTGCCATGTATTCCCACAGTGCTCATGCGTGATGGACAGCAGAGCAACTTATTTCTGCAAGGAGGTATTTCTCGCAACACCGGCCCGCGAACTGGACCACGCACGCCGCCTCCATGTTCTGTCCCACGCTGCGTATTTCCGCGCCCCACACTGAGTGCCAAATAAATTTACTAACCAAACATAACTTAACCTAACCTATCTAACTGGGGGCTTAGCCCCCCTCGACCCCCTTAATTTGTGCCAGTACTGACACTCACAAACACTTGGCTATTTTCCATTACATTTATGTCCTGGATTGATGCATAAGACTTTTTTGTATAAATATGTTCTTCATTTGAATGGAGACCACAAAGAGGAAAATATTTCATCAGATGGGCTGAAAAAGACTACGGTAACTGAAGGATGGGGCAGCAGATAAAGGGAGGAGGGTCAGGTGGCTAACAGAAGCTGTTGTAGTTACCAGAGGTGGGTGGTTTAAAAACTATTCTCGGTTGGTCCCTGTGGATTTCTGACCCTCTGACCTTGTCCGTTATATCCGAAATCCATTATAAGTGGGTCTGTTATATTGAGGGTTTACCATACTATAAAAAGCGGAGTTAAATGAAGTAGTGCATAAACATTTTCTTGTACTTATTTTCCTTCAACTCCTTAGTACTCAGCTATTTTTCATCATATTACTTTATTGAGCATGGATCCTGAATCTACATGCTTTTCTGATTCCGTTGGTGTAGGTTACGTCCCAATGTAAAAATATATAGAGGGTCAAAACTGCCTCAAGACATAATCTGTGCTGTGATGGTGTTCATTTGCCTCAGCATTTGTTTGTGCGAGAGCGGCAGGTCTAAGTAAACAAATGCCAACCGTATGAACGCCATCACAGCTTCTGTTTTGAGGTAGTTTTGACCCTCTTTATTTTTACAATGGGACGTAACCTACACGAAAAGAATCAAAAAAGCATTTAGATTCAGGATCTGTGCTTAAATAAGTATTTCAATGAAAAATAACTGAGTATTAAGGTGTTAAAGAGAAATAAGTGAAAATACAGTCATCCCCCGCCGTTCGCGGGTATTTCGTTCCCGGACTTCGGCGCGATGCGCGAAACCGCGAACGGCGGGACTATAACCCTATGGGAAAATATGCATTTGGGGAAGTCACCTCTGACACGTCATATAAAACATGTTTTTTTCGTTCCCAAAAGTAGCCCAATTTGCGATAAGTAGTATTTATGTGCTACTCCATTTAACTCGGATTTTCATATATTCGTTTTTACATTATTGCTACAATATTATACTAATGTGATGCAAAATTTCCACAGAATGATAATGGTGGTCTCAGTTTTCATAATAATGAATGGCGGGGTTAGGAAATCGGGTGGGAGTGAGGTGTTTGTAGTCGTCGGTTTTGGATGAACTGGGCAAACTCACAGCCACTGCAGCAGGCTGCTGGCATCACTTTGCACAATGGAGTGGGATAGGGGACGTGGACTCCAGTATGTAACTCTGTGGTAACAATTTTTTAACATTATTGATGTTAAAATTTTGATGCGTCACATGTTGAAAATATGGTAGTTAAACTAACTTACTTTTCTCTTCATTAACTGTGAACTGACCCTTCAGATGTTACCTGAGCACAAAACTGTGGGCTCAGATGCTTCTTCAGCAGTTGTCGGAGAAGAAGCTTCAGGTAGACTTCATGTGTACTCCAGTGCCCACACCAGTGTGGCACCTTGCACCAGCAGCTGTAGTTATAGTGGAGACAAATCTTGTGCCTGGGTAGACACCTCCAGTAGTGGTCATCAACCTGGATGTGCTTGGACAAGTGATTTTACTGGTGCTGCTCTTGGGGGTGGGAATGTGACAGTGAGTGGTGGTGGTGGTGGTGGTGGTGGTGTTAGTGGTGGTGGTGGTAGTGGTAGTGGTGGTGGTGGTGGTCATGGTAATAAGTACAAAGGAGGGAAGGAGGGAGGAAACACCTTCTTTCCTTTCGTTGCTAGTGGTAGTAGTGGCAGTGGCGGTGCTGGCAATATTAGGGGTGGTGACAGTGGTGGTGGAGGTGGCATCAGCAGCAGCAGCATCAGTAGTCGCAGTGGTGTTAGTGGTTGTGGAGGTGGTAGTTGTAATGTAAGTAATAATACTATTGCTTGCACTAGTAGTGGTAGCTCTGGGCCTATGCTGATTGGCACTGATGATGATGTAATGCCTGGAGGGTCCCGTGCTATTAGTCCCTCTCATTTGCTTGCTGGAATAATGGGTACCTTCAACGGAGGCCGGCCAGCTAAGCACCGCTCTTTGCCAGGCTCTCCTGTCCTGCAGCGCACCAGTAGAAAACGTGTTAACTCAACACGTGATGGTAAACACATCAACATTTCATGCTCTTTCATTCACTGTTGTGTTTTCATTTTTTTTCTGTAATATTTGATTATCAAGGTATTCCCAACACAAAAAGGTATCTCTTTATAGGGTATGTTTGCCAATTCGTATACAATTCAAATTAGTTATCATACTTGGAAAAAAAATCACTGAAAAATTGAGCCGAGGTAGAAAAATAGTAAAATATCCTTATCAACCATCATTTTCATATTCTATTCTTCTATTTCTATCTATCTATCTATCTGTTTATGTCTCCAATGCCCTGTTCCCTCAAGGGAGTGGCCACAGCAGAAACATCTCTTTAAGTTCTCCTGTAGCAGCACTCTCTCAGCACACTCAATCCATTGCCAGCCAACCCTCTCCAATGCCTGTCCACTCCTTTGATTCATTTCACTGGTGGTCTCCCCCTAACACCCCCTCCCTAATTCCTGTCCTTACATAGTCTCTTCATAGTCATCATCCATTCTCATCATATATCCAAACTATCTCAGAGCACCACATTTGACCCATTCAACCACTCCTTAATCCACTCCCTGTGCTGCTACAGTCATCCTAAACCTTTCATACATACTACTGTCATTGCTTTCTCCATCTCTTCCTGACTCACCACATGCACCTCATATGGGTAATTTACAATGTGTTGGATAAGAGTTGGATAAGAGTGGATATGGAGACGAGACAGTGCGAGCGTAGCTCTTTTCCCGTATGTCACAACTAGGTAAATACACACACACACACACACACAGAAAGGAAAAAAACTAAGCACTGCTTCTACAAAGAAAAGTAGGAGCAAACAAATGGACTGTTAGATTCGGTTTTGAGGTGTCATGATATGCCCATCTAGAAAGAGTTTAAGTCATAAGGAGGAGGACATGCAGAAAATGGAAGGTTGTTCCAAAGGTTACTACCACAAGGGATGAAAGGAAGGTGCTAGATAATTCTTGCACAAGGGATTTGGATAGCATAGGTGTGGGCTAGAGTAGAAAGTCTATTATTGGGGATGGGCTATGGGAGTGGTGGAGGCATGCAAGAGGCAAGTTCAGAAGAGTATTTAGCATGGAAATATCAATAGAGAACAGAGAGACAATACTGCAGAAGACTTTAAGAGATAGAAGACTGATAGTAGGAGTACAGGAGCTGATGAGGCAAAAGCCCTTGACTACTTTGCCCAAAAGGGTTGTGTGTGTGTGCAACATCTCCACACATGAAATGTATACTCCATTCAAGATGCTAGGTCCTCGTATAAGCTTAGCATCTGTGAGGGGGAAAAGAACTAGCAGAACTCCTAATCAAGAGGAAGCTGATTTAGCTAGATATGAGATATGAAATTTGCAGCCGAGATGCATATAAATTGGCAAACATACCCTATATATTTATGTTTGCTTGGACTGTCTTCCCACATTTGATGATCCTATGATCATGAATGCTCCTAGAAGGGGTGGTCGTGGCAGTCATCATTGTGCACTCTTTCTGGCACACACTTTTGTTCCTACCCTCCGAATTTCTTGTTACATATAGTCTGCATTTATTTCGTAAACTTAATGTTAAATAAATAAATTCTCTTTACATGTCTAAACTATCTCAATGTATTTTTTAATTTTCCATGTAAGTTACCACAGATACTGTACTTACATTTATCTTTTTATCTATTAGCCATTTTTCCTTAAACTGCACACCTTATTTTGTAAGGTTGCCATTAGTATGATGTGTGAAGAGAACTGGTGTCAAAAGAGGGAGTACCTTTCATAGTGTTTTGCATATGTACATTGCATTCTTATTGTTGCCTCCATATCCTCCTTAGGGTTGGAGCTTTTCCACACCTACCATCAAAGTGAATGCAGCATGTTGCAACTTGTTTATCATCGATTTCTCTGAAAAAGCTTGAAT
The DNA here is from genome assembly GCF_024679095.1 of Eriocheir sinensis. NCBI lineage: Eukaryota > Metazoa > Arthropoda > Malacostraca > Decapoda > Varunidae > Eriocheir > Eriocheir sinensis. Next base: position 8,480,837 of record NC_066535.1, on the reverse strand, counting down.
TTATGATTGAGCATGTTATTTATCTCTTCATGCTATTGTTGTAAGCTTGTGTTCAGCCTAAGAGAAAATATTCAGTCAGTATCTTATTCAGTCTCTTTGATTTTGATGTCTTCACCTTATATATATATATATATATATATATATATATATATATATATATATATATATATATATATATATATATATATATATATATATATATATATATATATATATATATATATATATATATTATATTATATTATATTATATTATATTATATTATATACAGTACCCTCCTGAGTTTAGTGCTTGCTTTCTTCCTAAGGTATAGCACTAAACTCAAGGATCGCGAGACTTGGCGTATTGAAAACACAGAAAAAGCACAATTTATTTTGACCTGTGGAGAAGCTGACTTTTTTCCTACTTTATTGCCTTGTTATCTCAAAATACATACCTTGGAAAAAGGAAGAAAATGGGAAGAGAGAACAGGTTGTCTTGAAGCTGCAGCTTAAGGCACCTGCCTTATGATTGGCTGACAGTTCTGAAAACATGCTTGTGAAATGCTGAGTCTGATGACGTCATTGATGGCACTCACCCAGTCAGCGCCCTCTCTGCCTTAGCATGCCTCTAACTACGGTGAAATGAAAGCTTTGTGAATTTGAAGTTAATGTTGATAGTTAAATCAGTGGTTCCTAGTTTTCCCTCGGGCCATTAGTGCACATCTCTGTGAATCCCATCCCTGGGGCTGGATTCACAATGCGTTTAGTTTGTAGTTTCTGGCCTCAACAACAAAGTGTGATTCACAAAGCTCCGTGGTAGCAACAACAGTCCCCTCCCGAGTTTCGCGTTTGCTTTGTTCCGAGGGTATAGTGCTAAACTCGAGGATCGCGAAACTCAGGGTATTGAAAACACTGAAAAAGTGCTTATTTGTTCCGACCCGTGGAGATGACTTTTTTTTCGACTTTACTCCCTTGTTATCTCAAAATACGTACCTTGGTAAAAGGAAGAAAATGGGAAGTGAGAATGGGTCATTTTGAAGCCGCAGTTGGTAGGCGGCTGCCTTACGATTGGCTGGCAGTTCTGAAAACACGCTTGTGATTCGCTGAGTCCGATGATGTCATCGACGGCGCTGACCCAATCAGCAGCCTAGCTGCCTTAAGGCAGTGTCACACTGGCCGTTTTCCTCCAACCGTTAGGGCTACGGGCAACCACGGTGATCCATGCGCCCAACTGGGAGCGAGTTGTCAGTTGTCCATAAGCTGGTGTCACACTGGGCCTTTTTCCTCCAACCGCATTGGCGGTAGGGGCAGCTGGCAACTCCAACTTTTCCGGGTGTCAGTCACACACGGCCAAGGTCAGTTGCCCATATCCGCAACGTAAACAAAGCAGTCGCCCTGTGCGGCCTGCAAAAGTAACGACGAAACGAAAGCTTTGTTCAGAAGTTAACAGTGATAGTTAAATCGATAGTTCGTTGTTTTTATACCAGCCCATTAGCACGCATCTCTGTGAATCCCGCCCCAGCACGTGTGAACACGGTGAACACGGTCACCCAACTGAGGGAGTCAAAAGGTGCTAGTGTCAAATTGGGCCTTTTTCCTCCAACTGCATTGGCGGTAAGGGCAACTGGCAACTCCAACTTTTCTGGATGTGCGTCACACACAGCCAAGGTCGGTTGCCCGTAAACAAAGCAGTCGCCTTGTATCCACGTGGTGTCGTCTGCTAAAGTAAGGGCTGTCGCGGCTTGTGCAGCCATTACCCAAGTTATGGACTTGTTGCTGCAGTTAAATGAAAGGAAGAAGCGGTTGTGGGCACGATTGTGGCTTCAAAGACGGGAGGACAGTAGAGTTTCTCCAAACCTCGTCAGAGAACTGGGTAAATTTCCAGAACGTCACCCGTGGGACACTGTTGGATGAACCTATTTTTTCTGGTAGTTTTCGGTGTGTTATGAAATAATCTGCTGACAGTTTCTGTTGAAAATCATTAAATCACTAATATAATGATTGACTTTTTAATGCCTGTTGTACGTGCACCCGCCGCCGCCCACTGCCGCAGCTGCGAAATAGCTCGCAGAGAAGTTCAACTTGCTTACAGTTTCTATATTTCACTCAGCGCTCACAAAGATCACAAGTGGACAAACTAGAACAAAACCAGGCAAATTAATGTTTTTTCCTGCTGTGTATTCCCCCAGCGCGCATGCGTGGTGAATAGCAGAACGTCTTATTACAGCGAGGAGATATTTCTCGCAACACCAGCCAGCGTAGTGGACCACCGCCATCATGTCTTATCAATCAAATAGTAAACAAAGCAGCTCTACCAGGCCACTTTACAAGTCTCTTAGGGACCATCTTCCACTGCTCCTCACTCCTCAGCCACTGCCGTCGTCTGTCTGTTTACATACAGCTGCGCGGTATCCACGTACCCACGCTTGTACCCAAAACCTTTTTCATTCGTACGGACAACTGACAACTCGCTCCTGGTTGGGCATACGTGCAGTTGCCCGTAGCCCCAATTGTTGGATGAAAACGGCCAGTGTGACTTTTAAGGCAACGCGCATGACGCCAACAGTAGGTAAACGTGACCCGTACATGTCAAAGCAGTGTGAAACTTGGGACGGTAATGCGAGAAAGTCGGGATGGTGAGAATTTAGGACTGCACGAAACTCGAGGATCACAAAACTCGGATAGTGCGAAACTCGAGAGGATACTGTGTATGTTGTTAATCGCCTTAATGCGTGTATTCACAAAACATTGATAATGTCACGAGGCGTGCTGGCTACTATATGTTGTCCACCGTGCTAATGCCCGCATTCTCAAAGCTCTTTTGTCACGCTGCGTGACATAAATTTCTTGTCCAATAACGTGCTACAGCTTCAGAAGTGTAGTAAATGCTGACAATACTATCATAATACTTATAAATCGTGTTTCTCAACTTGAAATATAACTTTTTGAGTAAAAGAAGCCAATTCCTTTATAAAATGTGGATATATTTATTCTGAGAGATTTGAGAAGTGTGAGTGGTATGATACCGCCGCCCGGGACTGCCAATCCTCCCTCCTCCTCCCTTCTATCCTTCCTTCCCCTTTATTCCTACCTCCTCATCCATTCATCCATCCATCTCTAGATTTTGTTCCTCCATAGAGAGACCATGGACCTTTGTCGGGTGACAGCCCATGAAGAGGGAGCCGACAGACCGAGTTTATCGGCTGTCACTGACCAAAAGTCAGCGCTGTCAATGAGGATCAGCATGTCTCTGCCCTACTCATTTTGTCTTGTTTTTTTTTATCTTCTCATCCTTAATATCTAAAGCGTTCACCAGATAGAGCAAAACAATCTTAACTTACCCTTGTTCCTCCCTTCCGTCCTTTGGTCCTGTCATAATCTGCCCCTCATTTTCCTTTACTTTCTTCTTGCCTCAATCTCCTTCTTATCATCTATTTCTTCCCCTTAAGTATATTCATAGATAACAAGCCGTCGAAAAGCAGAGTTTCCTTGACGTAAATGTGAAGCAAACAACGAGATAAGTTCCCAGACCACCATTTAGCACAGTTCACCTTAAAAAGATGAAAACCTTTAATTATAACATAAATGCCTAAATCAATTAGAAGTAAAAAGTGGGGAAAAAGTAAATATAGTCTAAGAAACATTATAGAGCCATTATGTTTCATTATGAAGGAAAAAGGAAGAAAACGGGAAGAGAACAAGTCGTTTTGAAGCTGCAGCTGAAGGCGGCTGCCTTATGATTGGCTGACAGTCCTGAAAAAACGCTTATGATTTGCTGTGAGTCTGATGACGTCATTGACAGTGCTCATCCAATCAGCGGCCTCTCTGCCTTAGTGCGCTTCTAACTACGATGAAACGAAAGCTTTGTGATCACTAGCATAGAGAGGTGATGGATATCAACATGGTCACCCAAGTGAGGGAGTCTAAGGCAGCGCGCATGATGCCGATGGTAAGTAGACGTGACCCGTACATGTTAAAGCAGCGCGAAACTTGGAGCGATTATGCGCGGAAGTTGGGATGATAAGAATTTCGGACTAAGTGGGAAACTTGAGGGTCACAAAACTCAGATACCGTGAAACTCAGGAGGGCATTGGCGGATCAAAGGGGGGGCCCAGGGGGCCCATGATCCTGAGCGGATACAGGAAAACTAGCTCAAAAGCGTGCTGCGGCTATAACAATGTTTTTTCTCAGAGAAATCGGCCATCTCATTCGGATCCGAAGAGGAACACTGGCCGCCAAGGAATGCCTTGGCACCAAGTCCAGGTCGATATGCCCATTGATTTAGGGCAGTCCACCAGTTATTGAGGAGCAAGACTGCCGAGAATGGCGAACTGGTAATGCCAATTGCCCATCCACCCGCAAAAATCCCCTCCGGAAATAAAAAACTACTTTTTTCCTGGATCCGCGCCTGCAGGAGGGTACTGTACATATATATATATATATATATATATATATATATATATATATATATATATATATATATATATATTTATATATATATATATATATATATATATATACACACACACACACACACACACACACACACACACACACACACACACACACACACACGAGGAGATGATGAAGAAAATAATAGTTACAATGATAAGGCCAAGGTTGGAGTATGCCGCAGTGGTCTGGTCTCATCACGAAAAGAAGAACTTAAGAAAGCTGGAAAGAGTGCAGAGAGTGGCAACTAAGATGGTACCGGAACTTAGAGATCGGACTTATGAGGAGAGACTCAATAGCATGGGGCTCACAACCCTGGAGAGAAGAAGAGAAAGAGGAGACCTGATAGCGGTGTACAGGGTGGCGAGCGGAGTGGAACATTTGGACAGAGAGGACCTGTGTGTGTGGAACGAGAGAGAAACGAGAGGACATGGAATGAAGTTGAGGGCGACCACGTGTAGGCGAGATGTGAAAAAGTTTAGCTTCTCAAACAGAAGCTTTGAGCTATGGAATAGGCTGGAGGAGGAAGTGGTTTGTGCAAGAAACATTCATGATTTTAAGGAAAAGTTGGACAAGAGCGGATATGAAGACGGGACAGCGCGAGCGTAGCTCTTTTCCCGTATGTCACAACTAGGTAAATACACACACTTATATATCATCATCATCATCATTTTGTTTAACGTCCGTTTTCACTCTTCCTAAGCGGTTGGACGCTTTATGGCTCTCCTCCATTCTACTCTGTCTTCTGCCTGATGTTCATCCAATCCCATCAATGCCAAGTCTTCCTGTATACACCTTCTTCATGTTTTCCTAGGTCTACCAACTGGTCTCTTTCCTTCTACCTCTAATCTCTCCACAACTCCCAGCACTGTACCCTCATATATATATATATATATATATATATATATATATATATATATATATATATATATATATATATATATATATATATATATATATATATATATATATATATATATATATATATATATATGGTGATTCATATATACTATACAGTAGAACGTTAATTTCAATAGAGAGAGATTTTGTACTGGTTTTTATGTTTTATTGCTTGAGAAAATAGAAAGCAACTTGATTCAGAATGACTTTCATTATTAAGTAAATAATTATATCAATATGTTTAGTTGAAACATAACAAAACATTCACTCACTGATTAATGCAGATAAATCTACAGGATATGAAGTGGTCCATCAAATTGCAAGTAACTGCTGTGAGTGTGGTGGCCATTTCCAAGGTTACACTATTACAGTATCTTTACCCACTCCTGACTTGTTTGCCTCCCCTCCCACACTCTACCATACGCTTCCTCCTCTATATAATTATTTACTTTCTTGATTTTAATGCTGGTTTAGACTGTAAAATAAACATTCATATACCTTTGGTTTTAGGAAGTTGTTAGTGGTCCAGTCCTGAGAATTATGGTGCCTCTGCAGTGTAGTGGTTAGCATGCCTTGCTACACATCCATGAGCTTGGGTTCAATCCTGGCCCAAGGCAGTCAGGGCCTCACCCAGCTGTTCATCCTCCCCTTTGGGCTGGCTGATAAATTGGTACCTGGGGAAAGCAAACTGTATTAAGTGTAGTCACACTTTCCTTGTGTCCTGGGATACTGGGATCTTATCCACCATAGGCTCAAGGGCTAATGAGATAGAGATGACCACCGAGGCTACACACAGCTTAGCATATGCCCCCAAACTAAATATTACATAACTTTAACATAAGCACTTGCAACCAAACAGGAATTGCAAGCATTTGCAACCAAACAGGAATTGCATCTCCTTGTTTGGCAAGTTGATTTATCAACAAGTAGTATGTAGTCTTCATGTTGCTTGGATAGCAATGTTCTCAAATTATTGGAATAATCTAATGATGACAATGGGTGTGTGGGAAAGTCTTAGAGGCCAAGTTCAACGTAGGTTAAATGAAACTATGAAGACTGCATTTAATCAATTTGATGTTCATAACTGAAGGTGTCACATTAAATAAAAAAATTGTAAATGAATATACATTAAATCAACGATCTACTGTATTTTATCAATCAGATGCACTTGGAACTCTCTAGTCCAGCACTCATGGAGCCAGGCAAGTGATGGATGGTGGGGTCTGCCATGTTAAAGACTGTATGAACATATTATGTTGTGTGAATACATCATAAATGGCAAAGTTCAAAATGGTGTTTTGGGGATAAACCATACAAGTAGTTCAGTCAAGTCAAGTAATACTTCCAGTTCACACAAAGTTCTTAAGAAAGTTTCTCTTCAGTTTCTTAGCGATGCTGCTCTCTCCAGAACTGCAAAATTTTTGTGCTTTTTCCTACAAGTACTAGCATCACCTATAGTTTCTGCCATCCTTATACACATGATGTGGCAAAAATATTCAAAAGTGTCTGCTAAAGCATTTAGTCATAACATGAAAATATCAACAAAACTGTTGTCAGTAAAAATGTTCTGTGATTTAAAATCTGTTGAGGGTTGGAATATGTATATTGTGATGCTATGTATGAGAACAATGGTAATTCATATCTCTCTTTTCTATAAATAACTTCCAGTTGGAAAAATATTGTTAAAAGGTTGTAAAACGGTGAGTGATGACAGTAGTGCATGAACAGCAATAATGCTGCACCAGGCTCAAAGTACTGCATGTGGGTTTCAATTTCTTTGCTTCAAAATCTGCTTAACTTAGAAGTTTCCATTCTATAAGAAAGTTCACTAAAGAATTAAAAGTGCACTGTGTTTTTAATAATGTGTAGTAAAGTAAAGGTAATCATGAAAATTTCATTCATGAAAAGAGATGAGAACGAATATTATAATTTTGATATAAGTGATATGCTAAAGCTTAGAAGGAGGTTATCATGGTGCAGTTTTAGATAAACTGGTTGTACATTTGTACTAAAAACACAAGGGGAAAGGCAGAACTAAAAGAAAACAAAAGAAAATGTAAACATAGGAGCAGAAACATGCTATTATATTATTGTGAAGTGAGAATAATATATGCATGATAGGCTAAAGATATTGATCACAGTAACATAAGATTGCAGTGAAAGAAAAATCAAATGTTCTGCATAGTTGGCATTGTCATGCAATGAGGGAAACAAGTCTACCAAGAGTAGTTGAGGATTTAGAGTGTGGATAATAGTGGAAGGAAAATCATTTGTGATATAGTTGGTAAATGTAGCATCAACAATGGCTCAGCCTTGTGCCTTTATTTATTTTGAGTATAAATTAGTTTTGTTAGTTGTACAGTGTTCCCTTTTTATTCACAGATTTATTATTTGCGAGTTATTTTAGAAAAATATAAATGTGAAATATTTGTAAATATGCAACAAATTTGAAATGCCCTCCATGCATATGGCAGCAGTGTAAACAAACACTACAGGGGGCCCATGCTGTCACCTTATTCTTCAGTTGCGTTGTGTCCTAAATGGTCATCAGTGTTGCTATTATTTTCATGGCCCTTATCATGTGCTCTCCACATGGCTTCCAGACATAGTTGAGCCATGTCAAAGACAAATACTTACAGAAAAGATGGCAAGGTATTCAAGAGAAGCAGAAAAGTAATGACACTGAAAGAAAAGTGATCCTGGACAAGCTTGAGAGCGGTATGAATATTTGTGGTTTGGGCCATTCGCAGGGATGTCAAGAACAACAACTGTGAAAAATAAGGGAACACTGTATTTTCTGAATGTTACAATACTTATACTGTTTGAGAATTCATGGTTATTCTACTCTAAATTATGTTCTGAGCAGTGAATATAGTTTTTCAATTGTGGAGTATATTTTTGTAATGATTCGTGTACTTTATCAAACTATTTCCAGTTATCAAAAAATAGTATTATGCATATATTTTTGTTTTTATTGCTAAAATGCATTTGCCCTGTCTAGAATTCTTGTATTATTTCCACACCATTATAGTCTGTGGCATGTTTATCAATAATTTTAACTATATTCTTTGTTGAAATTACATTTTACTACAATACAACTACAAGAAAACATATGAAGCATAACTACTTGTATGTAAACAGAAAAAAAAGGATAATGAGCCTCTAAATCTGAAATGACCAGTATTAAACTCTTAGTCACTATTGTTGAAACTGAAGTAACAATGAGCCTTCACTATAGCAAGCATATTATATAGGGCCACAAGAAAGAGATTATACAGATTTATAAGGCTATTCTCTTTGTACATATTTCACTCGGGATTGAATGTGCAAATGTTTTAAAAATAGCCACTGGCTGCAACTGTCTATGTATTTCAGTTTCTGTAATTTAATTCTCTTCACAGTTTTCACTTAAAAACTAGGTTATCTATTCAATAGATGCCATTTCTGAAAATTTTGCAATCCCAAAAGTTCAAAGATTTCAAGCATTTTAGTTTAGAAAACACACTGGGGCCATTACCATTATTATCCTTATTTTCATGTTGGGTTTGGATATTATTGGATAGGCATGTAAAGTTGGGCCCTAGTTATTAATCTGAATACCCAGATTTGCAGATATTTCCGAGACGTTGAAAATTGTGTAGTCATAAATATATAAGTTAGAGACCTAAACAGGCTGTTGACCTCTAATGGAAAACATAGGTGCACTGATAGCTCACTAAAATATAGTGGATACATCTGATATTTTTGCTGTTGAAGTTTGTGAATATCAATATTGAGAGATATAGCCATTAAAATGCAATGTTGTCAGTTTTTTATCTAGTGCAAATTTATTTTCAAAGTTCTGATGTGTCCATTCAAACAACAAGTGCTATATAGTAGTATAGTTTATGATTTATTTATTTATTTTTTTCAGCTTCTAAACTTTGCTTTTTTTCAGGTGAAATCAGCGGAAGCGGCCGATCAACACCAGACTCCAGCCACAACAACAGTCCTGAAATGAAGCGCAAACTATTAGACCTGCACACACTCTCCATCGACCCCAGACCTGCTGTTCTGAGTCAAGACAAATCTCCAATGACATCTGCTGCTTCTAAGACCATTCCAAGGGCTGTCTCTAGTTTCAATCAAGACAAATCTCCAGTTTACACTTCTGTTCAGAGTTTTCCTGGACCTCAGTCCACCGAGAGGCCTCCCTCCACCCACAGTAGTAAAGCCGGAACTCCAACCTCATCAGAAATTTTAATGAATATTATTAATTCAGAGAAGAGAGGATGCAAGAAGTATGGAGGGAAAAGTAAAGGACAGGTGAAGTTGTTACAGACACCTTTCATTGATGGCAGCTGTGTAAGTATGAAGTGTATAAGGCTGGGTTCACACATAGCTGACTTATGCATCTCAATCACTTCCATTCTGTCCTGACCTAGAAAATATTTAGAACGAGATCATTTGTGGGCGTTTCTTTTTGTGAGGCATGGTGCTCCTGTAGGTGACTGAGGACGACTGCTCGCCGGCTAGTTGGCCGGGCACCGGCACAATGCTTCTTGGCAGCATTGCCACGTGATGCAACCTTGCAGTTTCCATCCCGCCTGATGCTACCAGTCGGAGCCTCATCCCTGCCTGGTGGTGTCTGACCCTGCCTGACGGCGTTGTTATCCTGTCCTATGCCAATTTCTTCCAACTGTTCCGTCCAGTCCCAACTAGCCCAAAATTTTTTGAACACGCTAAAAACATTGGCCCGCTTCCCACTTCCTGCCATTCGGTGGCAACCCCACACACCCACCCACGTTTACCAGCGACCATGGCCACGAAGCCACATATTTTGTCCCGTCTTCACTGGTTGGGACAGAATGGGCCGAACGGGACAACAAATCAGCTATGTGTGAACCCAGCTTAAGGTTGTATAGATTAAGGTGAAATAGCGAATGCAAACAACCCCCCACACACACACACTGTAAGAAATTAGAGAGGATACAAGGAATAGCTACCAAGAGGGAACCAGAACTGGAGAACTTTACCTATGAAGAAAGATTAAAAGAAGTTCAGTTGTTAACCCTGGAAGAAAGAAAGAGGTGACCTAATTACATTATATAAACTTGTAAATGACCTGGCAAAATCAGATAATAATGACCTAACGCTGAAGGGAGAAGTGAAGACAGAGAACTAACGGGTCATGACAAAAAATTGAGGGAGGGAACATGTCTATTGGATGCAGCTTTCCTTACAGAAGCACAAAGGCACTTGGAACAAATTAAATGAGGAAGAGGAAGCAAAAAGTATAAGAAGCTTTAAGGAAAAATTAGATGAATATAGATATATATGGAAATAGAACCTTGCAAGTGTAGCTTTAGCCCTTTATATTACAATAGGTAAATACGTGCGTACACTCACACACACATTCAATAAAAGAATTAAAGAAGATAATTCAGTCTTACAAAGCCAACAAGTATTGAATTGAATTCTCTCCTAGATAAACTCAGTGTCAAAAATATGCCTAGGTTTGAAGAGTTATATGAAATGATGCGGCAAAATATGGGACATTATGAGCTTCCGGCTATCCTCAAAAATTATAGGAAAGCAGGAACACACATACTTATACTTATATTTTTTATAATGTATACCTGTTTATACTAGTACAGTATATATAAATGGAGATTGAAACAGTTGTCCCATCTCCAACCTCATTAATGGGGTAGCAGAATCGCTGTGCTACCATCCTTGCTAGAGAGTAATGCTTGAAAGTTATCATGATACCTTTTTAGTAGGTGACCCAGCCACAATGTGAAAACTGATATTCCCAAATTATTTCTGCACTATATTAAATTTCTTAGTCTCATTCTTGTGTGTGTACTTATGTGTTAGTATAAAGCTGCTATGCAAAAAAAAAAAAAATAATAATAATAATAATAATAATAGGTTTTTTTTTTTTTTTTTTTTTTTTCCAGGATCCTTCATTTGATAGTGATTTTGAGTTTTGGTTAGAGGAAGAAAATAAATACATGTGTGTAGCTGTTTGGAGTAGAAGTATTTCTAACTCAAAAGAAGATTTTGGCCTACCACCTGAAAAACTAAAGGAAACTCGAGAAAAGTGCAAACTAAAGGACAATGAGAAGGATAGGAGAAAGAACAGTGAAAATGAAAAACTGAAGACTGCAAGTGAAAATGTGGCAGGTGGTTTGACAGAAGACACATTAGTGGGCTATGTAATCTTGCCGCTCATCTCTCTCATCCCGGAGACAACCCTCAACACCCAAGGGCATGCCATCAAGATTCTGAGTTTGAATCCCCCTCATCCTAAGTGCCCAGAAGTGGCATCTGATCCACTTAACTTACATAAAGGATTCAACCCAAGCTTTTGTTATGGGGATATGATGCTCTCACTGACATACCAACCCCAAGATAGGTATGTAGTTTCCATATAGTTATAGTTTTATTTTATTACATAATATAAGTTACTTTTAAGTCATGGAAAGAATAAGAATGTAATTGTTTTTGTGTGCTACTACACATAGCTCTTAAGGATAGTTTGATGATTTAATGGTAACATGAGTTTGTGCTATTAGAAATTTTGCCACTCAATATACTGTGCTATACAGGCCATGTTATTTGATTTTTGCTTGTGCAATTTATTTTTTCACTGAATTTCATTTAGTTCTGTCTCTGACTTGTGGCTCTTGAGACCTGCTGGCTTACTAGAAAATTTCTGATTGAATATTCTGTAGCTCATGCTATTTTCTAATTGTGCAATTTGATCTCACATTATTTGGGACTCTGCTCTACACTACTTTTGAGTATTTGCACAGTCTAACATGTTTCATGCTCATGTATAAATTTGCTGCCTATTTATGTTTTCCATGGTCCATGTATAATCCACAGATGTGATACTCTTAGTCGGGTAGTTCTTGACAAGAATGCACTCTCTGAAGATGAAAGCCTGACAGACTGCACATTGTCTGAGGATGAAGATGTGCCCACGATACACGAGGCTGCTGAGGACCGTAACCATGACTTCAAGAGAACCCACTTCCACTCTGCCACACAGTGTAACTTTTGCAGAAAGAAGGTAAATGCCTGATTTTTCTATCATCATGCTTTGTCTTAAACTTCTAGGCCATGGGTATTTTCTCACACGCCTCCTATGGGCAATTTTAGTAAGGGCTGAGCACTAGTTATTTTTTCTGAGCTCAATTACTCCAGTACCATCTCTCCACTCAAGTTAATATTGGCTGAATTAGACTCAGCTTACCTTGAGATTGATTATGATTGATGTTGAAAATTGTAACTTAAGATTTAGTGGGAGCAGGAGAGGTGAGAGCATTGCTCAGTGGCAGTATCGTAACCAATGAGTTGGAGGTGTCACTGTATGAAGCTAAGCATCAGGTTGTTGGAAACTAGCAGCACCTTGCTGGACTACCATAGCCACATTTGTGGTAGCCAAGCCCTACCCTGCATTCACAAGGTGACCTTATTATTACACCACAATTTGATTTTAGTATTGTTTATATGGTGTGTAGTAATTTTAATCATTATATTGTGGAGCTAAAAGGGAGGGGGGGTACCTTTGGTACTTTGTTTTTAGGTGATATTGGTTTATATCTTTTTTTTTTTTCTGTAGGATGGTGGTGGTTCCAGATGATCTGGTTCCCTCTGGGAATGAGCACTGCACTAGCCCTGCCAGTTGCCAGTGGTCCCTCTGATGGAGGACAAAAAGTGGCTATGGGAGGAAGGGGGGTTTCCATCTGTCCCAGGGAAGGGGAGGAGGGGAAGAAGGGAGGAGCTCCTTAGGGTGGCATGTGCAAACGTGAATGGAGTGAATGAGAAAGGGAAGAGAAGGGAGATGACAGATGAATTTCTGAAAGGAAGGATTGATGTGCTAGGTGAGAGACACATTTGAAAGGATGTGGTATGTGGGAGTGTGGGAGTGATGGCAGGGAGAAGCTGTGGGAGGGTGTAGAGGGGAGAGTAGTATGGGAGCTGGCCTAATAGCCATAATTGGCTGATGGCAAAAAAAAAAAAAAGTATGGGAGGAAGAAGGTAGAGGGATGTGTATTATTGGCCTCCCCATGTGTGTGGGCAGGAGTGGATGGGCATGGGTGATGTGGCTCAAGGATTGTGTGGATGATGGGAAAGATAGGTATAGTAAAGTATATGCCAGTATATGAATAGGGAAAGAAAGGCAAGAGTGAGATGAAGGAATTTTGCCTTAGAACAGTGACTGAGAGCCTTTGAGAGCAAAAGAAGAACTCTGTGTTAGGAGACATGAATGCAAAGGCTGGAAACAGGGAGATTGGTGGTGTGGCTGGGAAGTGGGGTGTGGATAGAGTGAATGAATGAAATATAAAAGTTGCTTTTCAATATCTGGGTGAGGAAATGATAAAGAAACTGATTGTAATCATGATACGTTCAAGGTTGGAATACATGGCAATAGTATGGTCCCAAAGTACAAAGACAAATATAAGGAAAAGAGAAAGGATTAAGGGGGCAGCAACAAAGCTGGTTCCAGGATAAAGAGACTTAACATGCGAAGAGAGATTTGAAGCAGCTGAACCTACTGACACTGGAACAGAGGAGGGAGAGAGGAGATCTGATTGCAGTATATAGGGTGCTGAGTGGGATGGAAAAAGTGGACAAAGAAGATCTAATAACATGGGATACAAGAAAATCAAGAGGCCATGGAAACTGAAAAAGGAAGCCTGTAGAAGAGACATATAAAAGAATAGCTTCCCACAAAGAGTGGTGGAGGCCTGGAATGGCCTGGAAAAAGATGTGGTCCATGCAAAGACGATTCATGATTTTAAATCCAAGTTGGATTATAGTAGATATAGAGACAGGATAGTACGAGTGTAGCTCCTCTCCTATATTTCACAACTAGATAAATACAACTAGGTAAATACACACACACACACACACACACACAGATGAGGCCATGGCAGGAGCTTGGAAACTGGCAGAAGAAGAAGACACCAAAATGATGCTGCCCCCTTAATCCTTTCTCTTTTCCTTATATTTGTCTTTGTACTTTGGAACCATACTATTGCCGTGTATTCCAACCTTGAACGTATCATGATTACAATCAGTTTCTTTATCATTTTCTCATCCAGATATTGAAAAGCAACTTTTATATTTCTCCAGGTTGTATGTCTCACCTACAATTCTGTTTAGGTGTTTCTCTGGCGACAAATTATCCGATACAGTAACTCCCAAGTCTTTTTCCACTGATGTTTTCTTGATGCTGTTATTTCCCAATGTATAATTACCTAAAATTCTCTTTTTGCTGATGTTAAATTCCATTTCCCATCTTCTATGACTCCATTCCTATATCTTGTATAGGTCCTGTTGCAGTGCTTGACAGTCCTCTTTACATTGCTCACGCAACATGCCCACATGATGCACAACCTTTATATTCCTCAAAAAGGCTTTTGCCCACTTTAAAAGAACTGTATATATCTCCCAAACCCTAAGTTGGCAAACCTATGTGTGTATTCAAGATCAGGGACATACATCATTGTTATACTTGGAAATGAATGGATGCTTTACCAAGTTAATTTTTTTGCCTCATTTCATATTGTTGCATCTTATGTACTACAGGAAATTGGCAGTTATTTTGATAACCATCATTTAAAACTCATGTTCAGATTTGTTTGAAAAATCAGTGTGGGGAATGTTCTTTGCTCATGTAATAATTTTTGGTGCATTTCATATAGTTGCATCTTGTATACTATGAATAATGTTCATATTTTTGACAGGCATCTTTCAAAGCTCAAATTTTCAGATTTGAGATTTGACTTGACAGCATATCAGTGTGAAGAATGTTTTTGTTCTTGCAGTAATGGTTTGCTTGATTCTGGATTGTTATATCGTTGGATTGGGAAATGTTTATTGTCTATGCAGTAATTTTTTGCTTCAGTCTTTATAATATCTTGTGCATGAGAAGAAATTTTAATATTTTTTGCAGCAGTTTTCACTACTTATAAATTTTCAGATTTGGCTCAAAGATGCTTACCAATGTGGGGAATGTGGTGTCATCTGCCACAAAAAATGCATGGAGCGCTGTGAACAGGAGACAACTTGTGACCCTAGTGGGCTAAAGTATAAAGACTCTCCCAAGAATGACAACCAAGAGATCCGGGAACATAAGGAAGCACCAGAAATCATAACAACCATTGCTGTGGGCACAGACACTGAAAACGGAAGCCCTAGAAATACCCCACCCGTGTCACCTCAAGTAGGTTGTGTTTTATGAAGCACAGACACTCAAGTACTTTGACATAGACACACAACATTATTATATTTCATTAAGAGAATTTTTATATTGCTGTCAAACCACAGTGAACTTTCAGTAATGTTAGTCACTTTTCTTTAAATTTTAAAAATTTATTTCATTGAGTAACTGATTTTTAAAGTTTTGCCATACTCCATCCTCATAAGAATCATCTGAATCAGCATGTATGGTACTCCCTCCAGTTTTGTGAGAATTCAGTTGACATTGCACGTCACAAAATGCAAATTCGCAAAATTGGAACTACAGTCGAGTCGTGTATGGTGCGGTTAATTGGTTCTGAGCAACGGCAGCGCCATAGGAAACCGCGTCATAGGAATAACTAAACCTTTGGAGAAAATACAATTTGGTTCTGGCCCTTGCCATTTTGCCCCACCCACACCCTTTTTTTTTTTTTTTTTTTTTTTTTTTTTTTTAATGTTTTTCAGTGCTTATTTCTTCCGACCCATGGAGAATTGGCTTTTTTTTTCCTCCTTTACTCCCTTGTTATCTCAAATTACGTGCCTTGGAAAAAGGAAGAAAACAGGAAGAGAGAACGGGTCATTTTAAAGCCACAGATGAAGCCTTATGATTGGCCGAGCTCTGAAAACATGCTTGTGATTCACTGGGAGTCCAATGACGTCATCGCAGGCGGTGTCACACTGGCCGTTTTCCTTAACCGTTGTGGCTAATTGGTTGTCCGTAACCTGGTGTCACACTGGGCCTTTTTCTTCCCACTGCGTTGGCAGCAGCTAGGGCAACCAGCAACTCCAACTTTCCCAGGTGTGCGTCACACACACAGCGTCAGATACGTAGGACGTACGTGTTATTTTTTAATACCGTTGAGCATCAGATACGTACGTCGTACGTATTTAATGTATCATTTTTTCCCATCACTGGAGTGTGTCAAGGGTGATTTCTGTGGTGGTGCCCTAGTAGACTGCTTCTTTGGGAATACAGGTAACTCTCGATTTACGCGAGTTTGGTTTACGTGTTTTTAAAATAACGCGGGGTCCAAAATCCAAATAAATGTTTAATATACACGTTTTTTCCACTTATACGCGATATTTTATGGAGTGGCCACCATATGTCTCACGCAACTGGACTCACACGGTGCCACGGCCACACAGCTGAGCTCAGTTCTTCCCGCATGCCACTTGAACAACAATACAGTACCCATGCTGCCACGCTACTCAACAATAGGGGTGGGCAGGTACCGGTATTAACGGTACCAGCCATACGGTATGGTACCGGTACCAGACTGCTCGGTACCGGTACCAGTACTAGCCAGTTGCTCATGGTGTCCCTCATTTCTTCCTCACACGAGTGAGGCTGAGACTGAGTGCCTGAGTGGATATCTCGGTGATATGGATATTCTCTCTCTCTCTCTCTCTCTCTCCACTAAATGAAGTGAATATTTATTTTTTGACAGAAACCTACCTCTTGTTTGATTTACATTGTTTTTGATTTACGTGACCTCTTCAAAGACGCAATACTCGCGTAAATCGAGAGTTACCTGTACTGACCACCCAATATATTTAATTTATTGCCGTAACTGGCAAGCCTGGCCGCCATTATTCTGGGTACAATTTTTGTTTTATTTGTTTGGATGTTGGAGGTGGTTTTGGAGATCGTGATGTGGGAAATGAAGGGGTTGGTGGTTGGAAAGTGGTTTGACAGTGTTGTGGGTGAGGTATAGTGGGTATAACGACGTCCAGAACTGGCAATTTTGTACCGGCAAAATAAATAAATAAAAAAATATAAAAAAAGCTGTGTGTGTGTGTGTGTGTGTGTGTGTGTATATATATATATATATATATATATATATATATATATATATATATATATATATATATATATATATATATATATATATATATATATATATATATATATATATATATATATATATATATATATATATATATATATATATATATATATATATATATATATATATATATATATAAGGAGAAATATTTGTTGTAAAAAGGGACCAGCTCATCTAGCTAGATCCAACAAGTGATGGTGACAGTCTTATATATCTCTATCAACAGTATGTTGGCAAGAAATAAATAAGGAAATGAATATGTTCCTTAATGTTCGAGAGATGAGAGATTTTTTATGAAGCCCTCAGCAGACCAGGTGTCTGTTCTGCCTTTGAAAATAAAACACATGTGTTCAGAACTACAACCTGCAGCCTACCAGCAGTAGGATGGTATACCACAGATTGGAAGGATGTTGTACACTTACTCCTTATCATAAGTTCATGGTATTTGTTCAGATGGAATGTTAGTTTTTACATTGAGAATGATTTGGTTCAGAATTTTTCCCAAGGGGGATAACATCTCCATCATTACCCCTCAACTTCAACTCAACTTAATGAATAAAAAGAATCATATTTATATTAATGGCTACTTTCTGAATAAAATTCTAAATTTCAGGTTGGGCTTTGCAACAGTAAAGTATTTAGCATGATATCACATATTTAATGCATCAATGTTAACACAATAAATCACAGTAATATGTAGGCTGTGGTGGTACCAAAATTTCAGTTAAATAGTAGGGAGAGAGACAGGCACCATAATACACCCATTTACAAGCAGTTGTATAGTAGCAAATCATGTGACTGTTCTATTTTTTTGAGTGAACATTTTGTATTAAGTTTTAGAAATTTGTGTTGATCTGTGATTTTACTGCACTTAGTATTTTCTTTCACACCATATCTTTTTCAAAGATGCTTGTAGAAAATAAGTTTCAAAAATAAATTAGACAAAATTATCATTTAAAGAACACTTGGTAATGTAATTTTTTATGTGAATTGAGTTGTCATTAGTTCTTTTCTGTGTCTTGGTCCTCAACAGACCCAACGCCGCACCCTTGGCAGCCTATTTGCCCAGGTTGCCAGTGCCAGCAAGGGCAGTTTGAAGCGTGCTGGCTCAGCCCATAATCTGGCCCCCCCAAACCCATCCTCTGGTGGAACACACTCTCGATCACTCCCCCCTTCCCCACCCCACTCACCCCACCATAGTAGGAAGGTAGGAGTAGTTGGTGAATGACTATGCCATGATACCCTTAGCTTTCATTCATATGTTTATATTTATTTTAAAACTACAAGCTTTTCACAGTTGCATGATTTTTCAAAAGTGAATGTTTAGGTTCATTTGTACTCCTTATATGATAGAAAAAATATTGCTTTGCATGATATCATTTTTACTTCTTGTAGCTTTCTGTTAATGCTAATTTGATTTATACACTGGAATAGAATATCACTCGCCTAGAAATTCTTATTTTCAGCAGAGGTTGTTTGGGCATATACTAATCAAAATGCTGAATGTGTTTGTAAAGAGGGTGCATGAAAGTCAAATGAATGAGGGGTGGATGACAGACCACCAGTTCAGTGGATTGATAAAGTTGAGGAGTACATGAAAAAAAGAAAAAGGTAGTTTAATTTCACATTAGGAAGTATGCAAACATGGAGATATGGAGACTGCAGAAGTAATTCCTTTAATGAGTTCCCAATATTGACAGGACACAGAAAGATATAATCATGACAGATAAGTCAAAGAAAAAAATAAAGTAAAATAACAATACAAACACGGAATCTATATTTCGAGGACTGCCTTCCTAGCTGTGTCACTTAACCATATTGATTTAGTGTTGAGATGTAGAAGAAAAATCATCTAAGAAGGTACAGTTTGAGTATCCTGTAATGACAACATTTAAGGCTGAAACTATTTAGAATTTCAGAGTATTCAAATTCTAGATCATTTATATATATAATGAGACAACTTTGGAAAATAACCAAGTCTAAACATAAAATCTATTTATGCATCCCATATAACTTGCCCT
The DNA here is from genome assembly GCF_024679095.1 of Eriocheir sinensis. Lineage (NCBI taxonomy): Eukaryota > Metazoa > Arthropoda > Malacostraca > Decapoda > Varunidae > Eriocheir > Eriocheir sinensis. The sequence continues at coordinate 8,461,397 of NC_066535.1, read as the reverse complement.
CAAAATTTTAAGATAATTTTTTACAATGTTGTGAATGATTTTGTGCATGATGCTTAAGCATATGTACACTGAACAATTAGAAAATAAGCTGTTGCTGCCTCAGCCCTTTTATGTACAATCAGTGGTTGCTTGGCATTAACATCTTTCCTGACACTGAACTAAGGTACTTTCCTCTGTAAATCTGAATTCTTTGCAGGGCTCCATGAGTGAAGACTCAAACCCATTTTTATTTGACCAAGATGTCGGAGACAACATCCAGGAAGCTCTTGATCGTTTACTCCTTTTCCCCCATGATGAACGCCTGGTCACCTTAGCGAGAGAGAGTGCAAGAAACCTACATTCCTTCATACCATTAGAGGAGCGGAAAGAAAAAATCAACTCTACTGTAAGTAAAATCATTACTCTGTCAGGAATAGAACTGCTGCCACTGGTGTCATTGTCACCACTCAAGAGGTTAAAAAGGGGAATTTTACACCTCCAACCTCAACATGAGGTTAGGGGAGGGAGGTAACTGTCTTTAATATATCCTGGCACAGGGTTTCCTAGTGATTAGGTCATACTAAGACAAGTTGCTCATTACCTTATATGTCATCAGGCCCTCTGCTGGGATAAAGTCAGTTACTTCCACAAAGTTGAGGCCAGAAGTGAAAGATAGAGGTGACTTTCATGTTTTTAACCTCCAAGTGGTGCAGTCACAATGGCATCACATAACTGATTTGATTCCCGCCAAGGTAACAAGCAACTTGTCCTTATACGACTTATATGTCATCAGGCTAAGGATAGATCAGAGTAAGTTACCTCCAGCAAGTTGAGGGAAGTTAAAGATAAGGGTGACTTTCACTTTTTTCATCCCTGAGTGGTGTGGTGACTATGACAGCACATATGGCAGTTCAGTTCTGGCCAACTAGTCTTTGTACTGGTAAGTTGGCAACTACCGTAACTGTATCCTAGCATTTTGCATACTGGTGGAGTGCTGATGCGAGTTTCGACAGGGGATGCTTGCAGCCTATGTCCATTTTAAGGTTAAGTGCATCACGAGGCACTCCAGACTGAGAGTGCTATTAAGTGTATGGGGAGGCATGTCCAGCTTCTTTCCCCATGAACATGGGAGTCAGGTTGGGTTGTGCCATTGCCCCATGACATATCAACACTTGAATGGACTGGGTATTAATTCTTTCCTTGCGCATGGTGCGGACGCGACTGTCCCCTCAGGCGCAGTCGGGCAGCCCAATGGAGGGTCTCTTTTAACCTCTATTTCAAAAACTATTCATCACAGCTAAAAGACATAAACACCACTGGAAAGAGGAGGTCCAGATCTATAGGAGTCAGTTATGTATGCCTCTCTTGCGAACGTACATGCACGTTCAGGGAGTGTTGAATGTTAACACTTATGTCGGTGCATGCGGGATGATCAGCCATATTGAGGGAACTGCGAACATCTCTCCTTCAGATTCTGGCAAGGGAGTATTGCCAACTGCAATATTTACAACTATTTGGTCAGAGAATCAGTCAGGTGATAGGTGAAGCTATGCAAAAATGCCGCTATATTGGGCAAGAACATCCACCAGTTACTTGTTCGTAGATTTGCTGCGCTGGGCTGATATGATTTTCCACCAAACTTAGTGAAGAACCCACTCAATTGGCAATCCTGTGTTGTGAGAATTAGTGTTGGAACACCCTCATACGTGGGAGATTTGAGTGTGGGTGGAGCTTGCAGCGAGCGTTTAGCACCACCAGCAAATACGCCTAACGCTCGCTGCGAGCGTTTAGCAATGAAAGGGTTAAGCAGATTTGTGGATCAGAGTTGTTATGGAGCATCTGTCAGCAATACCAGGGTCATTGACCTTGCTTTTGCCAATGATGCGATGATCCGTGGAGTCATTGGAGATTCTGGTGATTGCTCTCAAGACACGACACCAGGCAAGGCCATTGGGACTTCAAGATTCCTAGGCCAAGGCCAAGTTTGGAGTCTTACCAGTTGAAGCAGTATGGTCTGTTCATGTATATGGCAAGGACAATGATATCTTGGAAAATTTTACATACCTTGGTAATGTAGTGCATAGCAACAGCAGGTAGTGTCAAGAAGTCTTACAGCTTGGTTTATAGCGCTATGAACTTGCACAGTACAAGTATATGGTGTTGTTGATACCTGTGCAGAAGGACAAAGATCCGTATCTTCAAGTTGCTTGTGCTCCCTGTCTTAATCTATGGCTGTGAGACATGGACACTGAATAGTGACTTAAAGAGGCTGATTTTTGCCTATGGTAATAAGTGCCTATGTGTAGATTCATGGGACATCACTGTAATGACTTTGCGTCAAACCAGCAATGACTCTGTGAGACAAATTTCAGGCCTGTTAGCTGCATAGTCTATGAATGCCAACTCTGGCTATACAGGCATATGGCCATGCTACTCAGAGGCTGACCCAGCTCACCCGGTTGTTTAAGAGATGAGTGGGGGAGGCCGAGGAGACACCCACAGAGTTTGTAGCTTGAGTAAGTCGATAGATGCTGCCTTGAGGTACCTAGGATGGGAAGGGGGCCTGCATGGATACACACCCCATTGATTGATTTATCAAAGATTTAGCATTCTGTTTCATCTCAACCATTTTTTTCCCTCACAGATGACCTTGTATAGGGTATGCATCTCATGTGTGGGTTACTTTCACACACACAGCACTTTTGGACAGTAATCAAAGGCTATTTGTCTTGTCAGTTTTCCTCCTCTTACTGACTATACCTTACCTTTTAAATTTTGCTGCTGTGCTGCCCCTCTTTCTCTGTTTTGTCAATATTTTCATGGTAAGTGCTCTTCTGAACTACCTGCTGCTAATTGCATGTCTCAACCTCGCTTATGGCTCTGCTGTACAAGACACTACTCTAGCTCAATCTTATGCTGTCCTAATTCCTGATGGAAGAACTAACCAGCATCATCATTCTTTCATTCATTTTTCTGATACACTCTCTGGTAAAGTTCTGAGTCGTTGGTAAAAATATTGTATAGTATATAATTTGTCAGCTGGTTGAAGGTCTCAGAGCAAGGGCACAGAAGGTAATTGTCCAATCACCTTGCACCCCTTTCCTATTTTTCACAATGATATTGATTTACTTCATTAGTTTTATTGTCATTTTATACATCACTGCTAAATTAGTGACTTTGCCACTGAATTAGTTAGCAGTTATCTGAGGCTCATCACCCCCACGGAGGTTCCAAGGCAGTGAATGTAATCATGAAGCCCACTCCCAACAAAACATCATCCAGTTAGAATAAAGTATTTGATAATACTACTACTAGACCTGATTTGTTTAATATGCTGCTGAAACTAAAAAAGTAAAGAAGTATATTGAATTTTAGTAAGATATCATTATTAGACAAAAAGGTGGTAACAACATAATTACTGTCTGTAAACCATACAGAAGCTAGTTGAAGAAAAAACTAACTAGAGGTTGTGTTGTTCAGTAATGTAATAATAGTGTAGTTTTATTGGTCACTAGAAAGAATGATAAGGGACAGGCTGCTGAGGCTGCAAGTTATTGATGACTAAGATTTGGAGAGTTGTCTCATGTAGAGATTATACTTCTATATAAATTTATGGGGGTCATCTCATATCCCTTTTGCCTTATACACCAGCAAATACAGCAATTACAATCATTTACATTATTCACCTGTTAATATTCTCAGCCCTGGCATAGCTCATTCCAGCACTAAATTATTCCAATTTAGCCTATTTGTCAACCTAATGTACAGTGACTAGATGTATTACCGTTAGGTCAATTTGGATACCATTACCACAGGGGTCTACACTATGATTGCAACTTTATGCTTTGAAAAATGAATCTCGGGATGTCACAGTGTAGTTGTTAAATAATAAAAACCAAGTGTGCTGTGGCTTTGATGGGACCTCACATCGTCCTAGGGCCCAGGGCCCATAAGATGTGACTTATCTTTACATTTGTTTACAATGGGTGAAGGGTAGTTCTGCCAACAATAATGATAATCAATTCTCTATGCAAAAAGAGCCTGACCCTAAAACAGTTAAGCTCTCCATTACACATTTCAAGGAAGTGTGAGTTTTCACTTCAGATTTTCTTTAGTAATGTTCTTAGTGAATTTTCATTCTCCTTCAGAATTTTAATTCATATATACCCTTTTCAGCTGGCCCAGCTGCAGACAGCTATTGATAGTGAAGGTGAAGTTCGAGTGGAGTTGGCTCGCCAAGAGAAAGAAGCAAGTGAAGGCAACAACAGCTTGACACGAGCTGCTGTTGCTCTTGAAATATCCCAGTGTGATGCCAGAACCCAAGCACTGGCACTGCTAACCCTCCATTACTGTACAGCCCTCCAACACTGCAACACTGATTCTGAGGTAAAGGATTATACTTTAAGCCTTACGTAAATGTTATCAAAGTACGCATAACAAAAGTTGCATGCAGTCAGAACATCCAGGGAACTGAGTCAGTGTTTTAGTGCAGTGGTGAGCTCTGCTAACTGAAAGCTTAACTTTCCTAACTGCCAGTCCACTAACTAAAAAGTTGGCTTCACTAATGCTAAACTCCTAAGAAAAGTAACAGAAGCTACTGATAAGCATGATTCATTTTCATTATATGAATTGAGCTTTCATTTTCACAGTAAAGGAGGCAGTTCAAAGGCAAAACAGCCTGGCACTGCTCCTGCATATAGTGGAATGTGAAAGCTTCTAAAAGAGAAAATCATTTGGAGAGGTGTCTCGCTACTCCCCTCTTTAAAGTGTTTGTCATAGGCACCAGGAAATACAGATATTTGAAGGATGTTAGCTTTTTGGCTTTATTCTAAAACTCATAGAAAGACATGGAGCTTATATTTCAATGCAGTAAATCCCCTAGTAACCAGTAACCACAGGGATTCAGAGGTGCTGGATAAGTGTAAATTCCAGATACTTGGGGTATTGGGGTATACTCCCAAAGTTCTCATGAAATTTCATTGAACCAAGCATGTTAACACAGGTACTACCAATGCACTCCTTGTCACCTTTGAAAGTTTCACTTTTAAAGGTATCTAAAAACCCCAGGGCCCTCCTGAGCACCAAGCACCTCAAACTGACCCTTAAGTAGTGGTGGCTGCTCGACTTGCGGCAGTCACACAGATGGGGTAGTCGATTGACATTTCCTAGCCAGGAGAGACCAAAGAGGTGTGTTGCTAGCTGCAGCACATAACTCCTATTCCATTGCTCAACCTCCTGGGCTCCCATCTCCCAGCCTTACAGAGGTGCCACACTCAGCTAATTGGTCCACTAACAGTTTTGAAAGTTAACAAAAATGTTAAGCCATAAAAGAAAAAATTTGCTCTGTTAATTAGCGGTTAGCTTATTATTCATTCTGACCACTTTCGTAGTGGATATCTAACTGGAGGAGATGGGGTCAGGTTTGTTTAGGATTGAAAGCTGTACTTTTCATTTGTTTCATCACAATTTTTTCATTTAAGAGTGATAATGTCAGCATGGAGCAGAAGAACAGAGAGGCTGACTTCTTGGATGAAAAAAGACCAGACCAGTTACTTCCAGAGGCCAATGAGGGCTGACACCAGAAACCTGCCGTCTTGTGATGTAATATAATATACTGTTTCTGAGATAGGTAGTTGCAGCTCTTTTACTCTAGTGCTATTGTACTATTACAATGACTCTGATCTCTTCATTGTTAACTTGTTAAAACTGTAATACATTAAGCCGTGTTGTCTTGTACTGACTTTATGAAAATCTGATGTCCAAATATGTAAAATACTGCAGGATTTCAATTACTTTTGTGCACTCTACCTTATAAGACTGACTGCTGCTAGACAGTTTATCAAAGTTTTGAGATGAGTAAATATTGTGTGTCAAGTCAGAGCTGTTGTTATGTTCTATTCATCATTGTTTAGATGTCTACACTGATGAGTGAGAAGATTGTCAACTGCATATTCTGGAAAAGGAATTTTCTTTAAAGCACTGAACATATACTGAAAGTAAATGTTAGCATGAATAAGGTATTTGAAAATCAAATTAAGTTTTGCACAACAGTGTGTAAAATCTAATTTGGAGAAGAGAGGATGGAGGAAGTGTTCAATAACATTGCTACGTAAGCATGGGAGCATGGAGGGAGAGGTGAGGGAGAGACTGGTGAAGGGCAAACAAAGTAAAAGCTGTATTAGAGGGAGTTATGGAAGGAAGTGTGAGCAAGGAGTTAAAGAGGGGTATAAGAAACAGCATTATCCTCCGAACTCTGTTATATACATGAGATATGGTGAGGAATGTAGCACAGTAATCATGAATATGTGCAGTAGAAAGGAGCTCTATAAGAGCTGCATATATTACGTCAGAGTAGGACAGAGAGAGTAAGGAAAGTATGCAGGAGAAGTTAGTTATGGGTGCAAGAGCAAAAGTGGGTCATGGAATTGTTAATTGGGTGAAGTGTGGTGCTCTGGTTCGGTCATGTGATAAGAGTGACTTTGTGAAGAGAATATGAAGGCTGGATTAAGGGAGAGGGTGTCAGGGCAAGAACATCAGAGAAATGGATCTATGGAATAGATGTATTAGAGATGGTTAATTGGTAGGCAAGGGATTGAATGTGCTGAGACTAAGGGCCGCTTTCACAGTCGTCTGATACGCACCCTAACCAAAGGCCCTACCAACCTGGTAACAGGCATTACCATCACCTCAATCCGCTTTCACAGCCGCTGTTTTCGTGGTATCGGTGACTACCAGCGGGGTGACGTTCATGACAAGACGAAAGCGCGTGATTCGGCAGTGTTGGTATGCCGGAGCGGTGGGAAGTGTCAACATTACATCAGCTGAGCGGAGGATTATGAAGGATAAATGTGAAAAATAAACGTACAAAAAGTAAACGTGAAGAATAAATATAAAAAAATAACTGAAAAATAAATATGATGATAAAATGTGGAGTCTCGCTGTAATACACCACTCAAATCTGCTGATAGCCTGATATTTCCAAGGGATAATAGTTGAAAATTTATTTCATAATGGTGACAAGTATTAAAGTTCTATTACTTGGCAGATGTCAGCACGACAGACTCTTCACATATATATATATATATATATATATATATATATATATATATATATATATATATATATATATATATATATATATATATATATATATATATATATATATATATATATATATATATATATATATATATATATATATATATATATATATATATATATATATATATATATATACAGTGAAGACTCAATACTCGAACGTCTTGGAAGTCGAACTTTTCGATACTCGAACGCAAAAGTTCGACTTGGTACTCGAAAAAATATCTGGTACTCGAACGTCCGCACATGTGGTTGTAAACAAAGGCTCCTGGCCTCTCCCTCCCCGCCGCCGCCAGTTGTCTCGCTATGTCGTGATGGAGAACAACATTCTCCTGCGTTCTGTCTGTGGTTTTTCATTTAGAAACTTACAATGGCACCAAAGAGGCTTATTAGTGGTGAAAATAAGCCTAAAAGGAAGAATGTAGTGACGACCATTGAACGGAAAAAGGAGATTATTGATAAATACGAGAAAGGAGCAAGAATCACCGATCTTGCAGCTGAGTATTGTATGGCGAAATCTACAGTAGCCACCATACTGAAGAACAAGGAGGCCATTAAGGGAGCTGATGCGGCGATGGGTGTGAAAAAGCAACTTAAGCGACCTGCGGCAGTGGAAGAAATGGAAAAATTGTTGATGGCGTGGATAAACGAAAGACAGATGGCTGGTGATTCTGTCAGAGGGCATAATTTGTGCGAAGGCTAGGCAGCTCCATGGTGATCTTATTTGTGATACTACCTCTGACTCCGGTGAAGATTTTAAAGCTAGTAAGGGGTGGTTTGGGAATTTCAAGAAGAGAACTGGAATTCATTCTGTTGTGAGGCACGGCGAGGCCGCAAGTGCTGACAAAGTTGCCGCCGAGAAGTTTGTGCCTGAATTTAAGAAATTTGTGGATAAGGAGCACTTAAGCCCACAACAGGTCTTTAATTGTGATGAGACAGGCCTGTTTTGGAAAAAAATACCAAACAGGACCTATATAACAAAGGAAGAAAAGTGTCTGCCAGGACACAAGCCCATGAAAGACAGGCTAACCCTGCTTCTGTGCGCCAATGCTAGCGGCGACTGCAAAATTAAACCGCTGCTGGTGTACCATTCGGAAAACCCCAGGCCATTCAAGAAGAACAGTGTGCAAAATAGCAAACTCAGTGTGATGTGGAGGGCAAACAAGAAAGCCTGGACAACCAGGCAGTTCTTCACAGAGTGGTTTGTGGAGGTGTTTGCACCTGCAGTGAAGACATACTTAATAGAGAAGAATCTACCACTCAAGGCTCACCTGTTGATGGACAATGCCCCTGCACACCCTCCAGGCGTGGAAGAAGAATTGGGTAAGGGGTATAAATTCATCGAAGTGATGTTCCTCCCCCCCAACACCATGCCACTGATCCAACCCATGGACCAGAATGTCATTGCCAGCTTTAAGAAGCTGTACACAAAAGCACTTTTTGAGAGGTGCTCTGAGGTGACTTCTGAAACAGAGCTCACTCTGAGGGAGTTTTGGAAGAATCACTTCAATATCCTCCACTGCCTAAGGCTTATAGATAAAGCCTGGGGTCAAGTTTCTGTGAGGTCCTTGCAGTCTGCCTGGAAAAATCTGTGGCCGACCTGTGTGACAGCCAAGGATTTTGAGGGATTCGAGCCTTCAGTCCAGGAGTCTGCTATGGTGTAGGACATTGTGTCTCTGGGGAGGGCTATAGGCATTGAGGTGGACAGTGATGATGTGGAGGAGCTGGTGCAAGCACACTCTGAAGATCTCACCACTGACAAGCTGAGTCAACTTCACCAGGAACAGCTGCAGGAGGTAACTGAGGAGCTGTCTTCAGGGGAGGAAGAGGGGAACAGCAAGGAAAGAGTCTCCACTGCAGAGATCAAGAAATATTTGCGGCAATGGACAGAGTTGGGAAACTTTTTGGAGGGGTGCCACCCTGATATTGCTGTCGTACACAGAAACATAAACCAGTTTGATGAAAATTTGATGCAGCATTTCAGACATTTTGAAAAAAAGGCAAAGGCAGATCACATTAGACAGATTCTTGTTGAAAAAGGAATCTAGTTAGACTGCAAGTGTTAGTGAGCCACAGCCCTCCACTAGTGGGTTCACAGGAATCACACCAGGAGACGAATTACCAGTTGGTGACTCGTCCTCTGACGAATAGCCTCCCTCCTCTTCTACGTTATCCATCACCAGCCTTCACTTACGGTAAGTACAAATCAAAATTAAAAAAAATTTACATTGGAATTTTTGTAAACTTAAGGTTTTGCTAAGGTTAGAACGAAATACCTGATTTATAGGTATCGGTAGTCGAACTTTTTGATACTCGAACAGCCATTTGGAACGAATTAAGTTTGAGTATTGAGTCTCCACTGTATATATATATATATATATATATATATATATATATATATATATATATATATATATATATATATATATATATATATATATATATATATATATATATCGCCAAGTAGCGACCTTATATTTATTTTATTATTTATATATTTTATATATTATATTTTATATATATTATTTATATAAGCACGCATATCTCTGTGAATCTCGCCTCAGCTCGTGTGAACAAGGTCACCCAACCACTAGTTTCTCGAGAGATTCAAAGTCGGGTACATTTCACAGGAAACTCCGAAATTTTAGTCAGAAACTCAGTCACCAACATGTTGGTTACTCGTGTGGTCGGTAAGTTGTGGTCACAAGAAGAAGAAGAGCGTATCAGCTGTTCGGTTCAGTAGCTCTTCATGTGTTTATTCCAGTACCGCAAAGAGTTTATGAAACTAGATAAGCTTGTAGTAATCATGTTGAGCAAGTTTAGGACTTGAGTCTTGTTCAAGTGTAGTCATTGCCTCATCCTGTCTGGGTCCTCACTGCCAAGTTCTCCAGCATTTAGAGGTACCAAGCTGTAACACACTCTCCCTTTGTCTCTGAGCTAACCACTCACGAACCAACAAATGCTACAGTCGCTGAGCCAACACACTCTCCCTTTGTCTCCGAGCTAACCACTCACGAACCAACAAATGCTACGGTCGCTGAGCCAATCAGCGCCCAGGATACAGAACACAGTGCTCTGGTTGGTCGCCTCCCATCCATCAGCCAATCGTGTGACGTGTACGATCACACGTGCATAAACTACCTCAAGCGGAAGCAGCCGTAGCTGCGTTTTCCATACATGCGAGTCTTTGTTTATTCATCCGTTGTACGCTACGTATTTTATTTCAATTTAATATTCTTTTAATATGTTCCTATTAATATTTACTTAATTTTTTTTATTGTTTACAATTTTTTAGGATAGAAAATACTCCTTTTACTGCAAAATAAGTAAATTAATAAATATATTAAAATACCTCTATACCGCAAAATCCTGCGATATAGCGAAAAATCCGCGATACGAACCTAAATATTTACAATTTAAAAATCCGCGATACAGCGAGACTGCGATAAGTGAACTGCGATATGGCGAGGGATTACTGTGTATATATATACAGTCATCCCCCGCCGTTCGCAGTATTCGTTCGGACTTGGTAGCGATCTTGCGAAACATGACGGCGGGACTATAACCCTATGGGAAAATATGCGTTTGGGGAAGTCACCTCTGACACGTCATATAAAACATGTTTTTTTCATTCTTTTTAATGACTGAAATGAGACAAGACCTTGTTAGACAACAATATGTAATCAACACTCACCCTGGGGTCAAAATTTAGTAGCACAGAAGACCCAAAAGTAGCCCAATTTGCGATAAGTAGCCCAATCTGGCAACACTGCAGTGTGGCATGCGTGAATTTTTTTTTTTAGGATAATGTTGCTGAGAAAATCTCGACCAATAGCAGTCGTCCCTGAGTGAGCTGCTGGCCAATAGGAAAGCATGACGTCACAGTCTAACCGTGGCGTCACTCAGGGCAACCTAACGTCCATTGCCCGCCTCCTCTCTCCCTTCCCCTCCTCTCTGCCTCCCTCCCTCCCTCCTCTCTGCCTTCCTCCTCCTCTCTCACTTCCCCTCCTCTCTGCCTCCTCCCTCCTCTCTGCCTCCATCCCTCCCTCCTCCTCTCTGCCTTCCTCCTCCTCTCTCCCTTCCCCTCCTCTCTGCCTACCTCCCTCCTCTCTCCCTCCCTCCCTCCCTCGTTTCTGCCTTCCTCCCTCCTCTCTCCCTTCCCCCTCCTCTGCCTCCCTCCCTCCCTCTCTGCCTCCCTCCTCCCTCCTCTCTGCCTCCCTCCCTCCCTGCTCTCTGCCTTCCTCCCTCCTCTCTCCCTTCCCCCTCCTCTCTGCCTCCCTCCCGCCCTCTTCACAGCCTTCCTCCCACCTCTCTCCCTTCCCCCTCCTCTCTGCCTCCCTCCTCTCTGCCTTCCTATTTAGCGTCAGTGCATCCGTATCTGTGAAACTGGGGCAGCGTATAAGCGGGGTCACAATTAGTTGACCGCGAATACGCTGAAACGCGATGGGTGAGACCATGACAGCGGGGGTGACTGTATATATATATATATATATAAATATATATATATATATATATATATATATATATATATATATATATATATATATATACAATAAACCCCGCTTAAGTTGGACCCGAATAAGCCGGATATTGGATAAGTCGGACATTTTCAGGATTTTTTTTTTTTCGTTCTATCCCGAGTGCACCAGTAGGCATTTTTTGACCTTTGATTGAGTAATTTTAAGCCACTCAGCTTATATACTGGCTAAAATACCCCTGATAGCTCTTACATCATTCAAGTCATTTGAGTAGTTGTCTGAGCCGTTGGAAACGTGAAACGGCGCGTGTGCCGCGGCACTGCCGGCGCCAAGATCACTGTTTACACAGCTGACTTAGCAAGCGCGTGGCAGTATCTGGCACTGTATATCCCTCAGTTTTCGCTCACTCTGTAGCCCTACATACGTATTTACCTATCATGTGTGTGTGTGTCCGCGCCGTGTGTTTGTGTGTGTGTGCACAATGCGCGCGCGTGTATGTGTGTGTGTGTGTACGCTGCGTGTGCACGCGCCATGTATGTAGTACCTATTTACGTAATGCATTACACAGACCATTTCAACTGTTAGTGGTAACAGGCGTGCAAAATGTGAAAAAAAATCCCAAGGGTAACTCGGATTTTCGGATAACTCGGATTGGCTTTCCCCGCAATTGGTCCAACTTATACGGGGTATACTGTGTATATATATCTATATAGCTCTGTTACCAGAGGTTCCAATCTCTGGTACTGATGCAAACAAACAGCGCCGCAAAAGACGACTGTGAAAGCGGATTTCTTGTTGGTAATTGGTAACGATCAAAACAAACAAAAGTGACTGTGAAAGCGGCCCTAAGTGCAAGAATTGGGGAAGTTGGAAATGCTTCTGCTCTGGTGATGCCCTTGAGGGATTCTGTGAGGGAACAGGGTGTCAGAGATATAGATCAATAACTACCTTCTTTAAGTAATTATGCAGTTAATTACAAAATTACAGAGGAATTCATTTTATGCCCTAGCACTGTATCACAAGAATCAATTGCATACTTTTTTCCCAATTCATTGCCACTCTAGTCTTTAGAATACAGTAAGCTCATAATATACCAAACCCCAATATAATGTACATCAGATATAATGAACAATACAGCCCTGCCAAACTGTCACAACATAAATTTCATTTAATGAAAGCATTAACATGTGGTAACTATTAAGCCAACAGCATGCCAAGCCCGGCAAGGTCATAAAAGAAGATATATAAGTTCAAGTCATAGATACATCCACTGTTGGATATGCCTGCCATCACATCTCTATGACAACATAGCCACAAGTGTCAAATGATCTCTACCCACAACACTTATTTCAGTAGTTGGAATATAAAAACTGTTGAAACAAAAATCTTAGTCCACTCCCTAAGATGGCATGGGAGTAATGATTTTTGGTGTATATTAGAAATTTTAAGAAAAAGTCTGGATTCTACACCTTGGTAGGTGCTTCATCATGGAGGATTCTTAATAGTTTTGAAAATTGTGACAGCAATCAAGTCTGAAGCTTATCTTTTGATGAAGGCTGAGACTCCACAAAAAAGTTTTGACACTGCTGAGGCAACACTGGCATGTAAAATTTTCATCAAATTGTGTTGGTAGTGATAACCACTTCACCGATTGTTGAATGAAGCAGGTAGTTTTATAAACATGTTAACCTTCTATTTCCTTACTCATAAATAAAGGAACCATACTCAGCAACATTTTTATCAGCTGCTGGTTTAAGTGTTCAACCTCTCCCATCCACCCTCTGCCACTTCTTACACCCCCGTTTCCCAACCCTGGGGTCGCATTCCCAAGTGGGGTTGCCAAGCACTTTTCCTGGGAATGCCAAGACCTCAAAATATCAAACATGGTGTTATTATGTTATAATAACACATATACAACTAAACTAGTGGGGTCGCGGTCATGTCTAGAGGTGCATGATTGGGGTCCCCTGAAAAAAAGGTTGGGAACCACTGTCTTACACTATGAGCAATGACTTTCCCATTTACTCTATGCTTAGGGACATAATATAGTTTATATTATATGGTTTATAATAGCTCGGTTGGTCTTTAGTTAATTGCAGCATTTTTCTTAGTGCAATTTTATAGTACAGTTAATACTATATCTTACTGTTATATATTTATTCATAGATCATTTCAGCTGCTTCATATTGCTTATCTCTGTTGTATATTATCTTAATTATTCTGGTGATAGTGGAATTCTACAGTAAGGGACTGATGATTGTCTATAAATTCAATGACCATAGCAATATCAACAATTTCAATAATTGCCAACCCTAACTACACTAAAATACAGGATATTTTAACCATGTGCTAGTCATAATAATTATAGCAATGTAATATTTATTTTACTTAAGGCACTGTGATATTACTACTACTACTTCTACTACAGCAGGATGACACTACTATACTACTACTACAGCCGGAATGCCCACTACACGTCTTCACACTCAGCGAAATGCATACTACATGAGGACCAAGAAATGTAATCCACCAATTCAAAGTGCGTGAGTTGAAGCCATGCTATGCGAGCTGGAGGCAAGGAATGACCTAAATCCATTGTGTACATTGACTGCACAATACCAGCCCTGTACTACTCATCCATCATGACAACATCACAATAGCTTGACGTCAATAAGCTTGATGCTAATGTGGACACTAATTTTCAATGTCAGTGAAGTCCTTCACGAGCCTTGCTGACTGGACTTATCCAGAAGATTTTTGCAACACCTTGATGAGGGGATGATATCTGCCCTCCTCCGTGGAGGTTGCCCAGTAGTAACTATATTATCTCCTCATTGGTTAAAGTGACAATTCAGATGAGGAGTGTGAGGGTGCGAGTGGCGAAATGGGTGGTGCAGCAGAGACACACCGAGTGTTACCTTTGCATCGGAACCCCCGCTACTTAGGGGGGGATGCAACACTTGATTTAAAAAAAAAACTTAATTCATTAAAAATAACCATTAGGAATTAAAACCCAATTATTTTCGGATAAATAGGTATATATGTTACCTACTTACTATGTAAAAATGAACAATATACATCATGACGTCATGACATCATTCTACTGAACAACGCTTTAAAAATCATAGCAGCCTAAATACTGAATGATTTTTGTTTATTTTTTTTGGCTGAATATAGCCATTTAAGAGGAAGGAGTTAAAAAATTGTTTTCAGCTACTGAAGCAAGACTATAAAACATCCTTATTGTGGGCACCAACTTGCCATGTGACCCAAGAAAAATATGTTCCCTGAGGAATGTAAAGGAACTCTTGACAATCTGCCTGGTGTTCGGGAAAGAGTGAAGGGGATGTGGCTAACTGGCTAGTCCTCCATCATGCCTTCAAACCTAATAACAAACAAGCCATTAGTATGTAATCACAAACAAATCTAGAAGACATGTAAACTTTCACTGTGTACTGGAAGACCTTAAGGAAGGCATTTGGATATGGAGAGTACTTTTAAGAAGAGAAAACTGGAACAAGATGGGAATGATGCAAAACAAAAAAAATGTGGCAATGATGTAAAAAAGGTGCTTAAAAAGATACAGGTCTGAAACATGTGATGAAAGAATCTAATTAAGTGTAAGATAAATTTCCTGCAGCCAGGGTGGGAAACCAACATTGCACAGTTAAACAAAGAGTTAAAAATATCACAAAGGGGAGGAGGAGTCACAGGTGGATAAAGCATCTGGTTCAGTCAGGATTTGAGAATCATATATGTAAGATAAGGTAAATCAAAAATAAAAGAAAACAACAATGGAATGGAATAATAGAGTAATAGAACAGAAATCAATATATTATTGGTTGGGGAAAATTATTTTGGGGGGCCTTTTTAAAACTTTTCTATGGCACCTCATCATATTAAGTGCCAACAACAAAGTTTCTTAACACACTAACTCAATTCTTAGTATTTACATAAAATATTATTTTAGGTCTTCTGACCATAACATATAAAACTGTCAGGCACTTAACCCTCTCACGCACCGCGTTTCCAATAAGTTTCTATTCCACTCACCATGCATTTCTCAGGCCCGACCAGCCTTTTTTTGCCGCCGCGATACTCTACATTCCCGGTCGTATTTTACCCTCACAGATATATCGTACCCCAATAAATTTGGTATCAATGGCTTCATAAAGACTTGTACTAGAATTTGCGCAAATAAAAATAGAGGAAAATATAATATGTAAACAATACAGACTTGTTTCAAGTCTCCGTATAGAGTTTTGTAGACAACAAATCCTAAGGACCAACTCTTCCCCACTCGCTAGCTCAAAATTTTGCGGGCCAACTTTTTTAGCTGAATACGTTTCGAAGCAGAATTTCGTGAGGATTCTTATGGTATCCTCAAAATTCTCATATGCCTATTAGTTCTCGAGTTACACCGAGAAAATTGTATTTTTTTCCTCTCCCGTCAGAGTAGGCTAAAAACTAAAAATCGCTCAAAGCTCCTCATCTACGCTCCTTAGAAAGGTTGCCATATGCTACCATTAAGAAATTTGTCCCAACAAATGATGGTCCCAAATTTAACGCATTTTCACCGGAAACAATTTTTAATCAATTTTTTTAAGTTTATGACGCATTTTGCGTCATCGTGCGACGGGACCTTTTACCCTTGATGACGCAAAATGCATCATCGTGCGCAAGAGGGTTAATATATATGCTATAAAAAATAAAATAAAAATAAACTATTAGGTACAGCCTTCAAACTTTTCTATTGTGCCTCATCACATGAAGTCAATAATATTCAACAGAAAATTTTCCTAACACAATTACTCAATTCTTAGTTTTTATATAAAATATGTTTTTAGGTCTTCTTACAATAACATATTAAACTGTCAAACATTGAACATATATGCACTAGCCAAAAAATAAGTAAATAAAAGAATATATTATATATATATTATATATATATTATATATTATATATATATTATATATTATATATATATTATATATTATATATATATTATTATATATTATATATATATTATTATATATATTTTTATATCAAGTAAGTGTTTATATATATATATATATATATATATATATATATATATATATATATATATATATATATATATATATATATATATATATATATATATATATATATATATATATATATATATATATATATATATATATATAATTGCCCTGTACAGATAACATGACTTACTAATTTATATTAAACTGCTTCTTCCAGCTGACTATGTTATCTAGCGACACAATGTTACCTCCACACACAACAAAAACTATTGGTCCCTTCTTCTTGATAAAGTTACTGTCTATCAAACCATGAATTACTCCTGAGTATCCAGCTGCCAAGGCTGCTCCGCAGGAAGGCTCCACCAGCATTCGATGGTGATCTTGAAACAAGAAAATTTGCCAATTACTTTACTCTGCATGTGTGTGTGTGTGTTAGAGAGAGAGAGAGATGCTTCTCTCCCTCTCTCCCTTCGTATCACTGAGGTGTCAATCTTTTGACCTCTCTCTCTCTCTCTCTCTCATGCACGCACACACACACACACACACCCTCTCTAGAATATGCATCAGTGGCTTGGTCACCATCGCTTAAGAAGCACGTTAGAAAATTGGAGAGGATACAGAGAGCGGCAACTAAAATGGCACCTAGTCTGGGTGACCTGCCTTATGAAGAAAGATTGCTGAGGCTGAACCTCCCTACATTGGAAATTAGAAGAGAAAGAGGAGATTTAATAGCGGTGTTTAGGGTGATGAATGGTCTAGAGAAATTGGATAGAGATAAGAGAAGAGAGAAACTTAAGAGGAAATGGAAAACTGTTGGAGATCCTGAAGACCTAGGTTCAAGTCCCACTGCAAGACACTAACAATTTTCAACCATCGGTGAGTGGCAGCAGATTACTCACATGATGCCCAGATCTTCAATTAACCCTAACTTCAGTGACAAGTCAAGATGAACACCAGGGAGCCAAGCAAAAATCATACATCATGGCAGTCACTAATGGGATGGAGTCATTCCAGAGGCCCCTCAAGAGAGCCTACTGGTACTACAGGCAACAACAACAAAAATAAATAAATAAATAAATAATAAATAAATAAAATAAAGTGAAAATTAGCTGACACTTTGTTAACAAGTTTTACCTGAAAAACAATAAACACAGCCTCTGAGACCTATAGTAGAAACATTCTGCTGTGATGTCCCTGCCTGCTTTTACCCCACTTTACTGACTTCAATATGATTGAACCACTTAACCCCTTTGATGTGGACTTCCTACAAGAAGACATCACCAAGCTACAGGAGTGGAGCAACAAGTGGCTGCTACAATTCAATGAAGAAAAATGTAATGTCATATACCTTGGGAGGGGAAATCCAGCATACCAATACCACATGGGAAACACTCCACTATCCACCACAGATGCAGAGAGAGACCTGGGAGTATATGTTACCAGCCTACCAGTGAAGGCGAAATCCGTGCAAATTGCAGCGGAGGGGTTAAATATGCTCTATGTGCTCTTCATAATGACTTATGTATTCTGCACTTTATCCCCCCTCCTCCTTCATTTTTCTGTCAACCTTTCACATCCATACATACTTTTTACCACGTCTATCCCAATACTCTAACCCTTAATCAAAGGTTACTTAACTTTAAAATTCAATTAATGATAATTCTCATGATGATGTCTATTAAAAGAAAACTGGGTTATACATACCTGCAAAGCTGATACATGCCTCAACAGCTTGTTTGTCAGATATGACATTGGATGATAGTTGAATGCCTTCCTTTAGACTAAAGACACCCTGAGTCACACACAGTGCACCCAAAGTCTTGGCAATGCTGAAAATTAGTAATTACAGTCAAACCTTGGTTTACAAGTTTAATTCGTTCCAGAATTTTGCTCGCACACCAAAACACTCATAAACCAAAATGAATATCCTCATTCAAATTAATGTAAATCCCATTAATGCGTCCCATATCTCAAAAAAAATATTCATGTAAAAATCATTTTACATGTTATTTTTTACAGAATTAAAGTAATTTTAGTAACAAATAGCAATGATAAATAATATGTAACACAAATCAATGTGTTACAGTTGTTACGGAGACTCCTGCAACCGGTAGCTACACTCGAGGTGTAGGCTTCACCCCAGGGTTTAGCAGCCACAGTTTCCCTATTCTCGAGGCACCGGAACTACGTTCGACCACCAACATGAAGCTAACCCAACATTTCGTCCGATATGGAGGGTGAACGGGTGTCAGTCACGTCCAGGAGGGCATACAAGCTGCCAAGGCTCGCCCCTGCGTTCCTGTTGTGAGCATAGTATCCACCGTTTCTGTTTTCTTCTTAGCAGCACCATCCCTTTTAACCATCTTTCTAGGGAAATTGTTAAAGCAAAAAGAACTCACACTGTAGTGCTGAAAACACATTGTAATGCTGAAAACATGACACGAGCGCACGGATACTATAAAGTTCCACATACATGACTGCTATGAAAACTAGAAAATAAAGGAGGATTGAAAGGGAAAATGAAGAATGGATGGAAAGCTACCTAAGGGGAAGAGAGATGAGAACAGTGGTTAAGGACATAAAATCGGAATGGAGAACTGTAGAGAGTGGAGTGCCTCAGGGATTGGTATTTGCACCAATACTTTTCCCAGTACAGTCACCCCCCGCCGTTCGCGGTCTCACCCATCGCGGTTTCGCGTATTCGTGGTCAACTAATTGTGACCTCCCCCCGCTTATGTGGCCCCGGATGCATTGACGCTAAATAGGAAGGCAGAGGAGGGAGGGAGGCAGAGGAGGGAAGGGAGAGGAGGAGGAAGGCAGAGGAGGGGAGGAAGGCAGAGAGGGAGAGGAGGAGGCAGAGAGAGGGGGAAGGGAGAGAGGGAAGGAGGGAGGGAGGGAGGGAGGGAGGGAAGGAGGGAGGGAGGCAGAGAGGGAGGGAGGGAGGCAGAGAGGAGGGGGGAAGGGAGAGAGGAGGGAGGGAGGCAGAGAGGAGGTAGGGAGGAAGGCAGAGAGGAGGGAGGGAGGGAGGCAGAGAGGAGGGGGAAGGGAGAGGAGGGGAGGGAGGAGGCAGAGAGGAGGGAGGGAGGCAGAGAGGAGGGAGGAGAGAGGAGAGGAGGGAGGAGGCAGAGAGGAGGGAGGGAGGGAGGCAGAGAGGAGGGAGGGAGGAGGCAGAGAGGAGGGAGGGAGGCAGAGAGGAGGGAGGGAGAGAGGAGGGAGGAGAGGCAGAGAGGAGGGAGGGAGGGAGGCAGAGAGGAGGGTGGAAGGGAGAGAGGAGGGAGGAAGGCAGAGAGGAGGGAGGAGGAGGCAGAGAGGAGGGGGAAGGGAGAGAGGAGGAGGCGGGCAATGGACGTTAGGTTGCTCCTGAGTGACGCCGTTAGACTGTGACGTCATGCTTTCCTATTGGCCAGCAGCTCACTCAGGGACGACTGCTATTGGTCGAGATTTTCTCATAGCAACATTATCCTAAAAAAAAAAAATTCAAGCGCCGCCACACTGCAGTGTTGCCAGATTGGGCTACTTATCGCAAATTGGGCTACTTTTGGGTCTTCTGTGCTACTAAATTTTGACCCCAGGGTGAGTGTTGATTACATATTGTTGTCTAACAAGGTCTTGTCTCATTTCAGTCATTAAAAGAACGAAAAACATGTTTTATATGACGTGTCAGAGGTGACTTCCAAATGCATATTTTCCCATAGGGTTATAGTCTTTCACGACGCGCCAAGTCCGAGGGGGATGACTGTATATATTAATGACATGCCAGAGGGAGTAAATAGTTATATGAGCCTGTTTGCAGACGATGCAAAACTGCTAAGACATATAAGAAACAGTAAAGACTGCGAAATTCTGCAAGAAGACCTAAACAAGATCTGGAAATGGAGTATGGAATGGGAGAAGAAATTCAATGTGAAGAAATGTCATGTTATGGAAATGGGAAAAAGTGAAGGAAGACCAAAATGGACATATAAAATGGGAGATGATGAAATATTAAAGAAATTACACGAAGAGAGAGATATGGGAGTAATAATGCGTGTTCCGCCTGCGACCAGCGCTGCGTGAACCATGCGGTGGATCCCTGCCGCTGCCCCGCCACACCGGCTTTAGTGCGAACAGCGGAGGGGGACCGGGAGCCAACAGAGAGCGCCACGCCGGGGCTTTGAGGGCCCAAACGGCGTGGGGGTAGAAGTGTGGGTAGGATAGCTCGCTAAGCATTTGTTTTTCCCACAATGCACCATGCTCATGACGTCACATGTAAACAGAGATGTCACTGGAGACCCACACGTGTGCCTGCGGCGCCACTGGATTGAAGTTTCAGAGAACACCACACTTCATAATATGATGTGTAAATCCTTGAATAAACCCAAGATTCAAATGAGACTTGCTGGCGAGGGTCTCCAGCGCCGTCACGGCCATGACGTCATAGTTGAGTTGATGAGGTTTCACTGAAGTATTGGCTGCGGCCACACGTGTTGGTCTCCAGTGACATCATGGCTGAGTTGATGACGTTTCACTGGAGTATTGGCCGCGGCCACACGTGTTGGTCTCCAGTGACGTCATGGCTGAGTTGATGACGTTTCACTTAACCCCTAAAGGGCCGGAGGCGGCTATAGCCGCTTTTCCACGGAAGGGCCGGGGGCGGTTATAGCCGCTTTGCTTTTTTCGCGCTAAATTTATTTACTTTTCGGTAATTTTCGATGACCATTCGTTGGCAACACTGCCAGAGATATGTTTAGGCTACTGCTTCAGAATCTTGCCCGCTCTCACGATGGACAGGCGTACTGACACGGATTCTGACGCGTCCGATTTCCTGCCAGACCCTGCCGAGCCCAGCAGAGCAACACGAGAATGAGAAGAGTATGCTACAATGACTCCCAAACCACACATCACAAGACTGTGTTACATAGAGAAAGCTTAGAGTATTGACTATATATAAGAATTAGAGCATGGGGGCATCCGTTTTCATTACGCACTAGTCAAGGCCACACAAGCGAAACGAACGCAGAGCGGGCAAGAGCCTCGCTAACTCCAAAAGTCTCTCCTCTTCAACTCAATATTTCTCCAAAACCACAGCACATAGAAACGTTTTCATGCAATAATTAAAAAGAAGAAGAGTTGATGATGACTATGACGACAAAGTAATTTGTTATTGCATTGTAGTTCAGCAGAATCAAGTGTGTGAATATAGGCTATTTTCGGTGTTTGGTGCTGAGGTGCCGGTCCTGTGGATGTTGTAGATGACCACCCAGGCCGGCCCTTTAGGGGTTAAGTATTGGCCGCGACCACACGCGTTGGTCTCCAGTGACGTCATGGCTGAGTTGATGACGTTTCACTGAAGTATTGGCCGCGACCACATGCATTGGTCTCCAGTGACGTCATGGCTGAGTTGATGACGTTTCACTGAAGTATTGGCCGCGGCCACAGGCATTGGTCTCCAGTGACCTCATGGCTGAGTTGATGACGTTTCACTGAAGTATTGGCTGCGGCCACATGCGTTGGACTCCAGTGACGTCATGGCTGAGTTGATGACGTTTCACTGAACTATCCTTAGTTGTTTGGGTGGGACCGCAGGGGTGAGGTGAACGATGGCAGTGGTTGGCAGAATACAGTGTTATGGTGGTGACACCGTAGTGCGCCCTGACGTCACGACCCCCTCCGCCCCATTAACTAGAGCAGAAAACACCACTTTCTAACGCGTGCCGCCCACAAAGTTCGGGTTATATCGCAATTTCAGTTTTCAATACAAATCAAATTTCTGGGGTCCCTATCGCAAACTCGGTGAATTGCAAACTTGAAACTCGCAATCCTGGAGACAGTACTGTATTTTGTAGGTGCAGTGCCAGTGAGGTGAGTGTGGTGTGGTGTGGTGTGAGCAAGGGATTATGTTTCATAGTGTATTATTATTGGAGATTTATACAAGAATTGTGATTTTAGTTTGAGGATTTAGTATTTTTTGGCTGTGGAGATTTGTAAGTTAAGTTGGGATTAAAACTGTAAAATGGTAAGGCAGGTTTAATTTACCCTAACAGAAGATTCTGAGGGTAATTCATTTAATTATTAAATGGGTTTTGTATGTCTTGAGCTGGTTGTAAGGCAAGCCCTGAGTTGAGTAGTGGGGGCAGTTTTACAGTAAAGGGGAAGTAAATTCCAGCTCATTACAGTAGTATTTAATTTTCATATAGACTAGTCCTGAAGGTTAGAGAAGAAACAGTAATTAATTAATTTCAAACACCATTAATTTAATATTATATTTTCAATTATCCATGCTTTAAATACATTTCAAATAAATGAATTTGACATTTTCCTGTCATTTATACTTAAACCTCCTGCACTGCACTCAAGCATTGTTAACTGCATGAGGAGTTGGAGGAATAGGGATTTCCAGAGGAATGTTTGGAAAAAAAGGGGGGCCCGGGATTCCCAAAAGTGCTGGGGCCCAAAAGGGTGGTGCTTGGGCACTGTTTGTAAACAAAAGCGCCAGCTTTTGATGGTGGGGACACCAAATAACACAACACCGGTTCAGGCGTTTCTAGTATTACCGTCCATATGTACGTGTCAACGTGTGGTTTTCAGGTTTTGTAAGTTTTCTAAAATCCAGATAATGAAAATTTGAATTCATCTATGTTTTTTATTTGAAATGTCAATATAGTATCGTTTTCGCCTATCAGACTTATCGCTAGCTAGTATCGGAATTGTGGATTTATATTGGGTATCACCTATATTTGTGTCTCCAGTTAACGAATATCGGTTATCACCAATAAGGTTTTCCATTATCAGTTAACGGGTATCGGGAATAAGGTTTTCTGTTATCGTGCCCTCCTATGCTCATTACTTAACCTAGTATTACTGATATTACTTACTGGTCTGGTTGTAAGTACGGGCGGTCGTAAGTCGGATACATAGTAACTTGAGGACTACCTGTAATATGAAATCAATCTTACCTGGTAATGTCACCAATAGAAACTGGCTTTCCAGCATCTAAAGCAGCTCTTAGGCAATGTGCACCCTCGGTCTCCATTATCACGACTGGAATATCAGAAGCACCTGAAAAATAAATAAATAAATAAATAAATAAATAAATATATATATATATATATATATATATATATATATATATATATATATATATATATATATATATATATATATATATATATATATATATATATATAAATATATATATATATATATATATATATATATATATATATATATATATATATATATAGTCAAACCTCACCATTTGCACACATATGGGCGGCCTGAAGGTGCGCAAATGGTGAACTTAATAACCTATGGGGAAAAATACATATGGGCAGTCACGGCCCTAAAACCCCCCTACCAGCAAAATAAATAAATAAATAAATAAATAAATAAATAAATAAATAATAGGTAAATAAATAAATAATAGGTAAATAAATAAATAAAGTCTGCTGGCAGGAAACACGTTTACCATTTACCGTTGATAAGGTTTCAGGCCCTGCTCCGCCGCTGATGCAGCGCTCTACAAGGGCCGTCAACAATTTCAACGTTAGCCTCAATAATAATCTTCGATGCACTTATTCTCAAACATCGTAGTGAGTGAGTGAGTGTCTTCATTTCTTTTACAAGTAATATCACATATAACAATTATAGTTCAGTGTTCATGTCTGCTATTTTCATTATAGTATCGCAATTAAATATTCAACAATTATTTCCAGCACACTGAACATTCATCACACACAATTTATCTTTGAGTACAGACACTAATTAATAGCCATGATCGGTCATGTTACGAATTCTCTCAATTTCAGTCTGGAGAACTACACAACACTGGTCATTCGCCGAGAGGTTGATTTCAGGCTTCTTGTATCTCACACAATTTACGCATTTCTTCTCAGCCATGGTGCACTCCTGTGATTTATGATTGCCAGCACATTTGAAACAATTTGGGACATCTCCATTGGTCTTGGCAGTACAGTTGGCCTCAAGATGGCCATATCTCTGACAATGATAACATATAATTGCATGGTATCTGTCTCTCACTGTGTATATTCCCCATTCTAATTTTAGCATGTCGTGATTCTTGTGAATCAGCTCTCTTACAGTTGCGTCACACCTCAAAATGTAGTGCATCGTGCCGCCAGCTGCAGGCTTGCTAAAAACCAGCTCAATCTTATCCTCAACACCCCCAATGGCGTGTAAGAACTCATTGCGGTCTAAGATGGTCTCCTTTATTTTTCCTCGGTCTCCTCTTTATGCACATTGCATATCATGATCATTGGTTTCATCTTTCCAACACTCTTGGTATTAATTTGCTCAACAGACTCCAGTTTTTGAGCAGCCTCATCCCTTGTGTTCTCATTATCAAAGTTCATGACAATGTTACCTCTATTTGTAAATCTTGAATCAGTTATTTGAATAACATTCAATGCCTGGGAGACTTCATCCTTCATGTCTGTTGCCTTCTTTTCCTGTGTAGAGGCCTTGACAACAAGTAAATTCTTCTTAACTTTCCTCTTACGTTTGATGACCTCAGCCCAAGTTGCATCTGCAGACTCCACATGCTCAGCCCACTGCAATGCGTCCGCCGCCCCCCCAACTCCTCCTTCACACTCACTGCTCGTGACTCAACTTCTTATTTCACTTCTGATATTTCCTTAGATAATTCTAGCTTGAATTCTTCAATTTTTTCCACAATTTTGGTAGCCAGAGATGCTTTATGAAGGCATGGGTTGCAAATCGCTTTTTTCTTCCACTGTCCACCTTCTTAATCACTTCCACCTGTGCTATGGTCATCATCGGGTTCTTCCGGGGTTTAGGCTTCGATGACGCTGCATGCAGCATGATGATGGTGCAAAGGTGAGGCAGAAAATATCGAATAATCGCAGTCACCACGAGATGAGGTGAGGTGATTGAGTTATGGCGGGAAACGACGTGTTGTGTACGTTGGCAGTGTTCTTCACTGGCGGCAGAGGGCGCGCGGGTAGTAGACAGCTGTAGCTTGCCAGTGGATGACATTTTGCTGCCAGAACAGCTAGTAAACGTCCTCAGAAGATCGGCGGACGCCATTTTGCTGCCGAACAGCTAGTAGATGTCCTCAGAAGATCAGCGGACATTATTTTGCTGCCAGAACAGCTAGTAAACGTCCTCTAGATCAGCAGACGCCATTTTGCTGCCAGAACAGCTGGTAAACATCCTCAAGATCAGCGGATGCCATTTTGCTGCCAGAACAGCTAGTACACATCCTTAGAAGATAAGCGGACGCCATTTTACTGCCAGAACAGCTAGTAAACGTCCTCAGACAATCAACGGATGCCATTTTGCTGCCAAAACAGCTAGTAAACGTCCTCAGATCACCGGACGCCATTTTGCTGCCAGTGAGATGCCGATACCATAGCGGCAAGGTGTGCAAATGGTGGGATGATGGACGCAAATGGCGAGGGCGCAAATGGTGAGGTTTTACTGTATATATATATATATATATATATATATATATATATATATATATATATATATATATATATATATATATATATATATATATATATATATATATATATATATATATATATAGACATAAATACAGATTGATAGACATAGATACATACAGATATCATCATTCTGTTCCATGGCACAAGACCTTCATGTGTTGAACAGGCTTGCATGCTGCAAGGGCAGACTAGGAATAGCTTGACAATGCTAACTCTCCCAACTACAATGCCACTGCCAAACAGTTCAAGGTCCTGGCTGTCTCTTTCCCTAACATGACCAGACGTTTCAACCAATGACCCCAAGTATCCAGCAGAGGATTACTGGTTTGCGATGCCAATCTGAGTCATTTCAGAACAAGGGTGCAAAGAATATCCTGGGTAATGAATCAGGCCACCATGTATTACTGAACTTTTGCACATACAATACACACTTTGAAAACAGGAGCTGATTCATGGAAGAACTGTTGCAAATCAAATGGGATGTCAGTGGGGTAGAGAGAGAGAGAGAGAGAGAGAGAGAGAGAGAGAGAGAGAGAGAGAGAGAGAGAGAGAGAGAGAGAGAGAGAGAGAGAGAGAGAGAGATATATATGGGGAGGGGGGAGGGGGAGGAATTAGGGAAGGCAAATCAACTGATATGGAGCAGAGCATATTGAGGAAGGGGTGTTGTACCCAGCCACTTCCTTAGTTAACCCACGTGCTCCCATTGTTTGTGGATACTTGAGTGATGGTCTGGTTGCGCCACAGCCCATATATGGTCACTGCTCCAGTAAGTACATACATACATACTTGTAATCAGGAGATACATTTCTGAGTGCATAGCACCTGCATAAACATATATAGCTGAATGGAATTACATCTGGAACCTACAGAATATGCCCCAAGTATCCAAAATTTCCCCTAATCTGGCACCTCCAAATCCCTGTGATTGCTGGATAGTCAGGATTTTACTGCAAATACACACATGCACACGCGCACAACACATGTGCACGATGGGAACAGGAAATATCTGTAAACAGTAGAAGAGAAAATCAGCTATGAATAAATTATGTTCCCAATGATATGTGTTAGGATGTGTCAAGATATAATATTCCATACATACAAGTTTTCTCAGCATAAAACTTGTATGTATAGGATATTACATATGACCACATTTTCATTGGGAACAACATATGCAAAGCTGATTTCTTTTCTACTGTCTCCAGATACTTCCTGTTGTTCCTGTTGTTGTTGTTTGGGGGGCTGTGCAGGCAGGGTGAGGGTGGGGGCAGTGTTTGTAAACAAAGCAGACATCATAGTTATATGAGTGTGGCCAGTGTCACCTTTTCTGCATCTTCTTACCTTCTATGAATGTTTTGATCAACTGTGATAGGTGTATCAGGTAAAGGATTGCTCATAAGAGCTGCTGAGGGAGAACTGTGAGGGGCTGTTGTATGGGACATCATTTTTATTGAACTCAGCTGATCCACTACCCAGTGTGGCTCATCTTCTCCACCCACAGGGACTTGTGCAGCTAACAAGTGAACTGAAAGTGCTGCTCAATAAACCCAGTAAAGTCCCCAAGGTTAACAGGGCTGAGCAAGGCAACAGAGGCAATGTTACACACCTGCATGCAGTTGACCTCTTAGAGACACACAACTCCCTGCGGGTGGGGGGGCAAGCCAAACAGGGCAGTGGATCAGCTGAGTGGAACAAAAATGGCATCATACACAATAGCTCCCTCACAATACAGGTAGTTGTCGAGTTACAACGTATGTGATTTATGTTCGCTCGCACTTACAACCAAGTTAATAATATTAGTAATACTTTGTTAAGTAATGAGTTAGCATATCAAATATCCTGCCATGAGTAGAGAAGTGGTTTGTTTACACAGGGATCCTGCACTTCCCTCCCTCCTTCCCCACCATTGTCCCCATGTGCTGGCCCAGCCAAACTGAGGTAAGGCAGGTGGGGGGCAGGCAGGATGGGCTGGTCCAGCCAACCCACGCTTCCCCCTCAGTTGACTGCAGAACTCATGCTGTAAGTACTCCTCACACTGCAGTAACTAATCGCTACTCTACCAGTGTATACGCCTACTTATGACCAGGCCAATATTACCAGTAATACTTGGTTAGGTAATGAGTTGACATTTCAACTATCCCACTGTGGGTAGAGCAGCAGTTTGTTTACACAGTGAATTTTTGGACTTCCCACTCTGCCTCTGCTGGAAATATGGTCATTCATAATGATCATGATTAAATGTGTACAAAGTTTTCGATAGTTTCTCAAATTTCATGAAACACTTTCCTTGTATGATTTATAAATATCAATCACTACAGTGTTTCTTGATATTAATAAAATAAGCTAACCAAAGAATGACATTACCAAGCCTGTGTAGACCCTTCAGGATGCCACACAGCAGACCACCACCACCAACAGAGGTAACAATAGCAGCGGGCCTCTCAGGACTCTGCTCCAGTATTTCATCCACTATTGTGCTGTGGCCTTCCCTAAACAAAGAAAACGAGGAAACAATGAGTTAGTGATCGTGGCATATAAAGAAACAAATACAACAGTAACAGCTTGGAGGGGTGTGAAGGGTGTTCAGACAAATCAAGAACAAGGATGGCAGAACAAACATAACAGCAGTAGTTCAAAAGGATGTTTGGACATAATGAATAATAATGGCAGACACCCCATTATTTGCTTCCAGTAGCTAACTTGTGTACACGGTAGTCCCTCCACTAGCATGTTTTTTTAGGCACAGTTTTGGTTATGCATTGTTCAGCATAAAAAAAGTTAAAAATAAAATTATCAGAATTTAAAAAAAGGACAGTACATACTGTATTAAGCATTTATTATTTATGTTAACCCCTTCCTGGTGGATGATCTATATATAGACTTTAAAAAATGGAACTATTTGTCGGCAAGTCTATATATAGATCTTCACTCTCATATGACTACACTTGGTTGTAACAGGGTCATATAGATTCTTCCTTTCTCCTAATAAAATCATTCATATAAGTGCTATTTGGCATCTTAGGCCTGCTCAGCCCCTGGATACCAGCCGAGAATGCCAGGCAGTGACAGATACCGTCTGTCCTTTGTCGGTGGCTGACATGCCTAGCACTACAGCTAACACGGGATTCTTGCATCTTTTTTTCATTTATCTTTTTCTCCTAGGCTAATAATTATGTCAAATAGAACGAGACTTGTAAAGCCGGAAGATATAATGGCTTTGCTGGTGCATGATGTAGATTGTAAAAGATGATTTTTTGGATGATTTTGATGATTGACTCATCTAGCGTCAGTTCTGACACTGATAGAGAATCAGAGCCTGAAGTTGAGGAAGAAGGAGAGGTTGATGATGATATCCAGTATAACTGGCAAGGTCAATCAGCTGTAAGCAGGGAGCCTTTTCCCTTTATGGGAGATAATGGTGTAAAACTTATCCTGGAAGATAATCAGTCACCTTTAGAAATATTTATTGCTATGTTTGATGATGAACTGCTGGATCTTATTGTATCAGAAACCAATAAGTATGCGGCAGAGTCTACATATAGACGTCAATCTGGAATGCCCAAATGCAGGGACACTAATATAGACGAATGGCTGAAAGTTGGCAGCGTCTATTTAAAGACGATTTTTTATTTGGTACTACATACATCTGCCCTGCCGCCGGAAAGGGTTAAGCATACGTGGAGGCAGCGACCATGTGGTTAACATGCAGGTGTGGGAAGCCCAGGGTCCTAGGTTTGAGTTACACTATCAGTCAAGAGGAGCATTGAGGGGCAGCATGGGTCAGCAAGAGTCATATCATGGCAGCCACTATGAATAAAATTCACCTGTGCAACTAACAGGCTGGGAATGTTCAAGAGACCCCTCAAGAAAGCCTACTGGTGCTATAGGCAACACCAATAAAAGATATGAAAAATAAATGATTAATGAAAATATCAAATGGTAATGAAAACTGGATCTTAACTACAAGCAGTTGCTCAGCTGATATATGTTAACAAAATGACATATGAATATTAATTGGCAGCCAAACCCTCCCAGCATTACCTACCAAATATCTGGGTGGTCATATGGGTGAACAAGGCAACACTTCTCGTCTTCGGCAAGTGCCTCTGCTTTCTTATGGGCCATGTCCCAGACTTCACCATGTACCTGAGAAAGATTCAAGAAAATTATTTAATATTAAAAAATCTTCATCATCTTTAGCCAGTGCAGAACAAAGGCCTCTCATCTCTCTGTCTGATGTTTGTATACTCCATGACATCTATATATAGACTAATGCAAAATATAGGACACAAATGAATCTATATATAGATATTTTGTATAATTCTCACCATAAATGAGTTATGAATCCCTATATAATTTTTTTGTATAATCATCATCATCATTTCATCGACACCTGCTCCTAGGAGCTCCCACCAGGGGATGGCCACGGCAGAAGAGTTTCCAACTTTCTCTATCCAGACACTCCCTCCTTGCCTGCTCAAAGTTTCTCAAAGATCTTTTCCCCCTCTCCCTAGCATACTCCTGCACCCTATCTCTCCATTTCACTGGAGGTCGTCCTCTAGCAAACTTATACAGTACCCTTGAGTTTCGCGCTATCCGAGTTTCACAATCCTCGAGTTTAGCGCTTAGCCCTAAATTCTTACCATCACGACTTTCGCGCATTACCGCCACGAGTTTTGCACTCCTTTGACATGTTCGGGTCACATCTACCTACCGTCGGCGTCATGCGCGCTGCCTTAAAAGGCGGTGTCCAACCATTGGGGCTATGGGCAACCGTGGTTGCCCGTATGCCCAACCGGGAGTGAGTTGTTGGTTGTCCGTATGAATGGAAAACGGTTGTGAGCAGGAGCGTGGGTACATGGGTACCTCACAGCTGCATGTAAACAAACAGACGACGACGGCAGTGGCTGAGGAGTGAGGAGCAGTGGAAGATGGCCCACCAAGAGACTCGTAAAATGGACTGGCAGAGCTGCTTTGCTTACTACTTAATTAACAAGATAAAAGAACACCCAGTGCTGTGGAACCACAGTCCAAAAAACATTTTTCTCGAGTCTATGAAAATTGTAGATCTCCCAGTGATGTTTTCCTCTTCTTCTTCTTTGACCTGTAATGCATGGCAGCGACGGTGAAAGGTAACAGTGGAAAATAGCAAAAGGGTATAGAAAACCAAAATCAGGGAAAGAAAAGAACAGAAAAACACCCAAGTTCAGGGTGGAGTGTATAAGTGCTGTTACAGCTGGGCTTCACCCGCCGCCTTGTTTTATTCTTTTCCACAGACACGGGCGGTCACCGCATGGCTCGCCCATGTGACACCTTTGTTTGGGCCGGTATTTTCCGGATTTGGTGGCATTTTCCACCCACGCCGACCCAGCATCAACTATATATTTCTGGTTCTGGGGAGCGGCATAGTGACCACCCGGGGTCTGGAATATTCCACCAGCCGCTCCTTGTCCTAGCCACCTTCCCGCGCCCGACCCAGGGTCAATGTTGCCACCGGGCTGTTCTCTTCATTTATATCTTTCCTGTCCGTTTCTGAGTATTGTATGATATTATGTATATTTTATTTTATGGTTAAGTTAGGATTTATTTATTGTTCTTAAAATATGTATTTTAGTTGTTGTGGGGGAGTTTTTGTCCCACACCGCCAGCGACGTCTGGCACCCCGCTCGTGGGTGGCGAGGTGGTAGCCACCCCAATATAAGGAGTGACCCGAGGTCACTCCTCCTTCCCTTGTTTTCCCGATCACCCGTCGAGTTAGAAGGGAGGCCGGCTCCTCTCTCTCCCCTTTTGTGTCCCTGCAGCGCCTTCTGCAGTTTTCCACACCTGCAAGCGCGTGTTTTCTTTTACGGGAGAGAGAGAGAGAGAGTCATTACTGTTTTAAGGTAAGGTTTTTGGTGTGTGCTTTCGTGTGCTGTTTTACGGTTTGCGTGTTTATCACGCTTGTGCCTGTGTTACGTGCTGCCTCCCTCGTTCAAGTGTTTTTTTATTAGTGTTTGGTGCATTCTTGTTATTTGTTTCATGTTTTAAAGGAGTGGTGTACCTAAGGCAATCTTGGGTTCTTAATTTTCTTTTGTAATTAATGTAAATATTAACTTTTTGTAAATATATATTATCTTTAGTTCATTTTTGCGTTTTCCGTTACCATTTCCTTTATTTTAAATTATTCATTTTCCTTTTATTTGTTGTTTGGTTAGGGGAAAAGAACCTGGTGTTTTGAGGCCTAACCAACCCATTTTTTTTTTTTGTCTGTTTTTTTTTGTACATTTTCCCAAGACCCCTGACCACACCAGTGTTACGACACTGGTGACGTAACAGTGCGCACTGTGAAGTAAATAAGGGCTGCTTTCAGTCACTTTGTTTTGATCGTTACCAATGGCGGCGTTCGACGCTATAGTTTTCCACGTGAAATTGGCCTATGGGGTAGTGGTGGCTGCAGAGAAAGCGACAGGTGTTGAGAGTGTGTGGTAAGGTGTGGGGCGAGGCTAACCCCGCAGCCGCCACGAGGTGCCGTTGTAAAGGCAATACCTCCGACACCATCACATCACATCACTACCCATCGGCCAGTTTCACATGGAAATACTAGAGCGGCAATCGCCGCCATAGGTAACTATCAATACAAACAAGATGACTGTGAAAGCGGCCCTGAGTGCATGTTGTGAAGTATAAAAGTGTGGAGAAGGAGGACCTAAGAAGTGATACAAAGCATTACAGGTCAAAAAAAGAAGAAGAAGGTCCACTACACACTGGCTGGTGTTGCAAAAAATATCTTCCCGCTGAAATTAGTCATTCTGCTGTCCACCACGCATGTGCGCTGTGGGAATACACAGCATTAAAAGTGTTAATTTACGTGGATTTGTTCTTTTTTGTCCGCTTGTGGTCTTTGTGAGCGGTGAGGGAAATATGGAAGCAGTACGCAAGTTGAACCTCTCTGCGAGCTATTTTGCGATTGTGGCGGCAGTTTACGTTCAACAGGCATTGACAAGTCCATCATGATGTTAGTGACTTGATGATATATAACAGAAAGAGTTAGCAGATTATACCATAACACACAGAAAACTACCAGAAGCTCTAGGTTTGTCCAACTGTACCACGGGTGACCGTGAGCAACCACCCTTATATTAGCAGACGACACCACGTGGATCACAAGCGTGTATTCAGAACTGCCAGCCAATTGTAAGGCAGCTGCCTTCAACTGCGGCTTCAGAACGACCTCTTCTCACTTCCCATTTTCTGCCTATTACCAAGGTACGTATTTTGAGATAACAAGAGAGTAATGATTTTGTGTGTTTGACCTCAGTCCTGCCCTCTGACACTAGCCTCTTGATATCTTGATAAAGTTGGCTGTGATGTTGAGGACAGAGGAGCAGAGGCTGCAGGAGGTGGCTCAAAGAAACCAATTTCGAAACTCAAGCAGGCCAGAGGCAAGGTAAAAAAAGAAAAAAAAGAAGAAACTGAAAACAAGAGGAGAATGAAAAAAAAACTTGAAAA
Source organism: Eriocheir sinensis (assembly GCF_024679095.1). Lineage (NCBI taxonomy): Eukaryota > Metazoa > Arthropoda > Malacostraca > Decapoda > Varunidae > Eriocheir > Eriocheir sinensis. The sequence continues at coordinate 8,427,866 of NC_066535.1, read as the reverse complement.
AAGAAATGCCTGAATGGGACCTGTTGCCGTTAGAACATTTTTGAATCTACTGTAACTGTAAGAGAATAAGAGCAACGTGTTGAAAATACAACGTTTCAGAAAAGATGCCAGAGGATTGCTGTGACCAGAGTTGCTGCCATCACATCCATCCTACAAGCAAGTTGAACAACAGAACAGAACATATATTGAAGAAAAATATTGATCGAAATGAATGTATCTTCTTGCAAGGAAGGCAAGAGAAGGATTGATAATCCTCCTTTCTCTGCTAGCAGTGGTTGGGTCTCAAAGGTTTAAAAGAAGACTAACGCTCAAAAGGCACGATGTCTGGGTGAAGCATCAATGACTGTACTGTAAACTGAAGTCACTTGTCTGCTATAATCCTCGCCTCCTTATTATCACACACACATGAAAAAATCTAACTGGGTGGGTCGCAAACAAGAAAGGGTACATGACAACTGTTATACCTTCTTGGTGGTTGATAAACCACTTACCATACGGAGGAAAAGGAATACTAGAGGGAACAATCAGCCTTCAAGCTCATGCTTCTTGAACGTTCCTTGTGAACACAAATGACATATAATTCATTATATAAACATTCATTGACATTATTATTATCACAATTTTTTAGAGACAGCTGCAGGTGGATGATGCAGCACGTGAGTGATGAGCCACGCCAGCCAGACAGGTGTTCATCCACAAGCAGAGGTAACACTTAGGTTTAGGTTGACAGATTTTATTTTCATGTATTTCAGTCAGCCATGCCACCACTGTACTGCTGCAGAGGTTGGGCCCCACACACACAGACAGTGCAGCACACACCTGATACAACATTCACGGGTATGAGATGTTGTTGAGATTGATATGGAAGTTTGATGGAGGAGATGGAGAGTCGCGTAGTGCATGCAGAATGATTGATTGATGATGAGATGATGATGATGAGGAGGAAAAAGAGAAGAAAAGATGAGCCAACAGTTCAGCAGTTAACAGAAATATTTGCAATAACAGAAAAAATTGAAGGAGGCCATTTTCCGTGTGGAGAGCATCCCATCCACACAAAGAAAAGGGATTAAATGAATACAAACTGATGTACGAAAACCCGAGTCAACAACCTTCAAAACCTTGATTCACACGCTACCTTTGTTAAGGAACATGATGGATGAGAGGATAATGATCTGCTTGGTGGACAATGAAGTAGCCCCAGAGAATTTTTTCAATAAGTGTATCTCTCATTATATTCTTTGTCTGCAAGAACACTTTGCCCATTAACTGCAAGAAAAACATCAATTTTAACGTATGTATTTCGAGATAAGAGTAATATGGAAAAAAAATTTCAGTAAAGTCGAAAAAAATTGCGATAACAAGGGAGTCAAGTCGAAAAAAAAAAAAAAATTTCCACGGGCCGGAACTAATAAGCACTTTTTCATGTATTTCAATACCTCGAGTTTCGCGATCCTCGAGTTTAGCGCTATACCTTCGGAATGAAGCAAGCGCGAAACTCGAGAGGGTACTGTACCTCTATAGCTCCCACATTCCCCTCTCCTGTCCTTCCCCTTGTAAAGTGGGACAATGATGGCTTTTGTCCAGTCTGCTGGCATCCCCCCCCCCCCCAATGCCACTTCACATATCTTGACCATCCATTTGGTAACTACATCTCCACACTTCAACATTTCTGCTGTAATTCCACAAATTCCTATTGCCTTTCCATTTTTTAATCTTTTTATTGCTTGATTTACTTCATGTTATACTTTCTTCTTTATATACTCCTCCTCTACCTCCACTCAAAATCACTGCCATTACAACCGCTGGACCTCCATCTTTAAGATTCATTAAGTTTTTGAAATATTCTCTCCATCTCTCTTTCACAGCTTCCCCGTCTTTCAACATCTTTCCATTCTCATCCATAACTTCATTTATTTTACAGAGATATTTTCTGCATTTCTTTCATTCTTTACTTCTTTCCAATATGATTTTCTGTTTCCTTTATATTTTTCACTTAGTCTTTTTCCAGTCTTCATCAACTCTCTCCTTAATTTCTTTTATTGCTTGTTTTAATTTCCTTTTGCATTCTCTATATTTCTTTTTCCTTTCCCTTTTTACTTGCTCGGCCACATTTCTTTCTTGAGTTTTCTCAAAAGTTCCCTTTTCTCTTTTACTATCCTCCTTATCTCTTCTGTCCACCATGAATTTCTTTTCCTTTTTCCATCCCTCACCACTTTCATCCCTAACACTTTTTTGTTGTAGTTAACATTACTTCTTTAAATGCTCCAAAACCTTTTTCAATATCTGTATTATCTTTTACACTTTCCCATTTTTCACTTAAGGCCTCTGCCATTTCATGTTTATACTCATCTTTTATTTCTTTATCCTGTAACTTTTCTATCTTCAATATTTCCTTTTTTACTTCACCTTTCTTTTCAAACACCCACTTTTCCTTCAGCCTTAATTTTGTCAGCACTGCAAGATGGTCAGTCATCGAGCATTCCTATTACTACCTTCACATCACAAATGTCCTTTCTAAGTCTTTCATCTACTGCCACATAATCAGTCAATCCTTTCTGCTCATAATCTTCCCCCCTCCTCCATGTGTATCGGTGGATATTCTTATGCTGAAAGAAAGTGTTCGCTAGGAACAGCCCCCCTCCATTTTCATTCTTTCCAGGTATCCCCCATTTTCCCACCACATCCATCACCCACTTTAGCATTCATATCTCCCATCATAATAAGTTTCCTTTCTTTCTCAAAACTGGAAGGTGTTTGCCAAGAACAAACCCATCTTTGCACAAACATCCACAAGGTATTGTCCATTCTCATTCACTCCATCCACACCACCAATCTCCATTTCCATCTTTTGCATTCATGTCTCCTAACACGGAGTTCTTCTTTCACTCCCAAAGGTTCTCAGACACTGTCCTAAGTCCTCCCTCGATCTTTTCATCTCACTCCTGCATTTCTTTTCCTTATCATTTACTGGCACATATGCACACACCCATGCATACTTTACTATCCCTATCTGCCCTTTCATCCACACAATCCTCAAGCCACATCACCCGTGTCCATCCGCTCACGCCCACACACATGGAGAGGCCAATAATACACATCCCTCTACCCTCTTCCTCCCATACTACTCTCCCCTCTAAACCCTCCCACAGCTTCTCCCTGTCATCACTCCCACACACAATATCTTTTCAAATGTGTCTCACACCTAGCACATCAATCCTTCCTTTCTGAAATTCATCACTCCATCCACATTCACACATGCCATCCTAAGAAGCTCCTCCCTTCTCCTCCTTCCCTTCCCTGGGACAGATGGAGATCTCCCTCTGCCTGTAGCAACTTTTCGTTCACCCCCGAAGGGGCCACTGGCAGCTGGCAGGGCTAGCACAGTGCTCATTCCCAGGAAGACACAAGGCAACAGATCGTCCAAAACTACCAGCACACTATAATAAAAGATAAAAAGATAAAAAAAGGACAAAAAGATAATAACGCGGGGTCCAAAATCCAAATATATAAATGTTAAATTACATGTTTTTTCACTTATATGCGATATTTTATGGAGTGACCACCAGATGTCTCACGCAACTGGACTCGCACGGCGCCGCAGCCACACAGCTGAGCTCAGTTCTTCCCACGCGCCACTTGAACAACAATACAGTACCCACGCTGCCACGCTACTCAACAACAACACCCTTGCTGCTGTGCTACCACGAGGAAAAGGGCAGCCAGAGGAGGAACCACGAGAGGGAGAGGAGTCAGTGATACGGTAGGCAATAAAGGTACAAACCTACCTCTTGTTTGATTTACATTGTTTTTGATTTACGCCACCTCTTCAAGGACACAATACTCGCGTAAATGGAGAGTTATCTGTATACTAACGAGGTTACTTCATGAAGGCGGGGTAGGGCTTGACTACCACAGCTGTGTCTGTGGTAGTACAGCGAGGCACTGCTAGTTCCCAACAATCCAATGCCTTAGCCTTGCACAGTGACACCTCCAACCTCATTGGTTACAATACTGCCACTGCACAAAGGATTAAAGTTATGTATCTAATTTCCTCAGGCATACAAGAGGGAGCACATTATGGAGCCAAAAAGCATTATCCCACTTATGGCCCTCAGAAGATAAAATACAGCACTGGTTAAGAGCATCATGACAACAGCACACTGGTGGCATATAATACTTACACTGACTACTTACTATGACATTTGCTTTCTCTTCTTCTAGCTTTGAAATCATTACTGATGGAGTGGATTTCGGAATGACTATTGTGGCTGGAACTCCTAGAATCTTGGAGGAGTAAGCTGCTGCCATTCCTGCATTACCTCCTGATGATGAGACCACATGATCACATCCTTTTCCAATGCTCTGCAAAGTGTTTGCAAAAGCTTTCATAAAACATGCATAGTGGTAGTTAATGCCAGTATGAGAATGGCAACTTAGGAATTGAGATAGTTAGCACAAATAAAACCAGGTGGAGATATGAAGTTAGAACTTTCTTGACATCAGGAAGGAGTAAAGTGACATTAGACAGAGAACAGTGAAAAATATTGGGAATGGAACTTTTTTTTACCAAAGAACTAATAATGGATGATCAGGTCTGTTGCTAAGCATTTAGGACAATGAGGGCTTAACCAAAATTCTGTATAATCACAAGCAATGAGTGGTAATTCTAGGTGGGTCTGGGGGCAAGTTACCACATGAAATATTATTATTTAGACTCTGACAGTGTTTCCAGCTATCTGAGGCAGCTACAAGAAAGTCTAAAATCCTACAAAGTGATCTTATAAATTATTCAGGACTAAACAAAAAGATTTTGGGCTAAAGCACATCCCTAACAATGGTCCTGTGGCTGCTGCTGATAAATTATTTGCAATTTCTCTCTGCCATTAATTAAGAACCCGTTCATATGTATCAGAGACCACATTCACAAGCATGGTCTCAGCATCAAGTTCCATCACAGGGAAAGGAAACACAAAGGAAACTCAACTCTGAATGACAACATACTGAAGAACAACATGACCAACAACCCAAATGTAATGTCATCAGAATTAAAGATGTACCACCTCATTGTTTTATTTGTTCTTGTTTAATTAAGGAAACAAGAAACACAAAGTTAAGAGTTTTGCCATAACTGTAAATGTGCTTCAAGTTTTCTCATCCATAAAATAACTATATAGAAATAAACCAGTTTTAGTGCTGAATATCCAAGAAATGCTAGGTAAACTGTGATTTGCAAGACAGAAGGAGGAGGAAGGAGAGATAGAGGGAAGATACAGATAAAATGTATTACAGCACTAGGTACTTGAACAGAATATTTACTCAAATCTAATTATTGCATACGGTAACCCATGAACATCCCAGTACCTTTTGAATGTAATGTCCAATACCCCTGATCTTGAAGGATCCCGAAGGTTGGGTATTCTCAAGTTTCAGCAGGACTTGTTGGCTGCAAGCAGACGACAATGCATTGCTGGGTATGAGTGGTGTCCTGACGTGCAGTGGTGATGACTTGCCTGAACTGGCAGTGTCCATTTTTTACAATAAGGCAGCACACCACCAATCTATATGTATACAGTGAAAATTATCAGATATGCATCATAAAAGAAAAGTAATTTCATAATTGTATGGGTTTTAGGCCCTGATGAATTATACAAGATAGACAAATGAAATGATATAGACACAGGCATAAGGCACATTCTTCAGCAAAATATCAGTACTTCATTCTTAGAGTGGGCAGTCAGATAGTAAGTTCGATTTATATTTAGTTTAAGTGTTCACAATAAATACGTGATGCATTTTGTGATGTGGCATTGTTGTCTGCGGTGGCAGAGTGGGCAACAGTAATCTACGGTACGATACATATTCCCTACAGAAATAAGTAGTTCGTATACCATTGTGCAACGGGTGAAGTTATAGATATTTACCAAAAGATAATAATATGATCAGATCTATCAGAATAAAAAAAATTCAAGCTCAGGAGTGTGATGGGTACTAAAATAGATTAATACCTCCACAACTTTAAATTTATAGTAATTCTAAATATTCATCTGACTTTCTCCATTTATCTCAAAACAGAACATGACCAAGAGGTTTTGAGGTGTGATTTGATTTGATTTCTGCTCTCAAATTTGGGTATCATTCCAGAAGTATACATCAGTCTCACTTGAAGGACAATTTGGTGTTTTATGAAGTAGTACATGGTGCACATACAACACACTGCTGTACTCCTTTGTTGTCACAAATCACTCATTCATGAGATAATTTCTTAAAATATGATCTGGGGGGGATATATCAAGGGATTTATTTCCACCTATCACATTTTGGCAGCAAAGCATATATCAGGTAAGGTTACATTTAGTCAGATCACATCAGGTTGAGTAAGGTTAAATTTAGTTTGGTTAGATTCAAGTGTTTATGATAAATATGTGATACAATTCATGCTGTATCATTAGTTGTTGTCAGTCGGCATACTATGAATCAGTAATGGAACAGTATGGAACAGTAAACTAAACTAATAAGATATTTATACAGCTACTCAGAAATTTGGAAGACATGTTTTACAGCATTGCTATCAACATTTCATCACTTTATCTGGCTTTCATCATAGGTCTTGAATGGGCAAATATAGTCAAAATTATATGAAAATATATTGCAAAAGAATATATCTATGAATACGAAATAAATTGATTAGTTTTAAGAAGGACATCATGTGTATGGAAATATGAATAAAAGAGCACTGTAAGCCATTAATGACCTGGGCCTACCTCGACCCAGCTGCCAGTTTTGTCAGCAGGGTTGCCAGGTAGGCAACTTACCTGCCCAATTGGACTCTTTTTCATAGAAGTTGGTGGAAAAAAATAATGACCACAGGTTGGCATTTTGGGGGCTGTTTGTTCTGTAGTCGTTAGGTTTTGGGGTTCATTATATATAACTAACTAATGGGGAGCATATGCCCAGGGGTAAGTCGCTTCACTCACTTGTCGTCCATATTCCCTGTGGTCCTTTCAAGCAAGCCCCCATACAGCTGTCCTGTCCATCCCGAGAGTCCCTCCCAGCAGGATTGGGTGACTTGCCCCAGCCATGAGTTATGATGGTGTCCTCTTGGTCTACTCCACTCAAGATTGTCTTGTACAGAAACAACCCTGTGAGCAGGATCAATATCTGGGAGGTGTGCCACATGCCCATATAGCTGGAGTTGATGTTCACAGACTAAGCTGGTAACAGGTCTCAATTCAGTTTCATGCAGTAATCACTGGTTCGACATGGTCATTCCAGCGATACCCCATAATCCAGTGAAGGCAATTGGTACCAAAGGCATCAACACACCTCTCCAAGTCACTATTCAATGCCCATGTCTCACAGCCGTACAATAAGACAGGGACCACAGTTTGAATCTTTGTCCACATGCATAGATATTGACGCCATATACCTGTATTGAGCGAGTCCATTACACCACGGGCAAGGCAAAGCTGTCAACTGACTTCCCGGTGAGAGCCACCATTGGTATGCACTCTACTCCCAAGGTATGTTAAGCTTTTGGTAGCTTTGACATTCTCACCACATGCATGGACAGACTGAACTGTGTCATCCAGCAAGCCTCCAAATGACTGGACCTTGGTTTTGGCCCAGGAGACCTTCAGTCCCAGGGACTTTTCCTCCTTATGCACCACAACTTGAAAAGAGGCATAACTCGAAAAGTAGACATTTGCGACGGAAATGAGGTACATAATCGTGCAATTCACATTTATCACCAGAAAAACATGAACCACATGAGAAAATCGTTGGTTGGGTGAAACCGTAAATTGTCCAAAAGATTTCTTCTTCTTCTTCTGGGGTGTTTTATCGACACTGCCGTGTCACTGACACACAATGCATAACAGTATAGACTCTATGAGCAAAGATGGAACTGGGTTTCAGAGCATTTGAGAAGAGTGCCCCGCGGCTCTATAATGAGTTACCCGAGGATGTTAAGAACAGTGGCAGTCTGGCAATCTTCAAGAAAGCGCTGAAGATTCATTTATTCACTAAATCCTACGACGTTACAAACATGAGGATTGAGGACAACTTTCGGTACTAATATTGCTGTTATAATGTTGACGGCCCTGTGGAGCGCTGCGATGACGGTGGACTGGGGCCTGAAACCTCATCAACAGTAAACGGTAAACGGCTGGTTAGGCTGTGGGACCACTACCTCCTGAGCCCTGTCAGTGGGAAATGTTAGCGGATGTTGTTATTCTGTCGATGTGTCTCCAGGGGAGGGGTTAGATCCTGTCGAGTTGCCGTGCAAATTCTTCTTCTTCTTCTTCTTGGGTGTTTTATGGGGCTAGTTAGGCTGTGGGGCCACAGCCTCTAGAGCCCCGTCAGTGGTAGTTGTTATCAGGTGTTGTTTATTGTGTTGGTCGTCCTGTCACCAGGGTGGGTGTTAGATCCTGTCGAGTTGCCCCGACTTCTGCAGGAAGGTTTGCGTGCACTTGAGGGCTTGGACGGCAGTGTCCTCTAGGGTTGGCCTGTGAATACGGAGACTGGTTAAGGATGCCTTGAGGTTGGTGCGGAGGGAGTGGAATCTTGGGCAGTGGAGGAGGTGTTCTGGTGTGTCAGGTTGTGTGGGGCACCATGGGCAGTGTGGGTCTTGGACTATGTTCAGTCTGTGCAGGTGGGCGTTGAGGCGGGTGTGTCCAATCCTCAGACGGGTGATGGCTGTGTCCAGGGGGCGACTGGGAGAGTAGGGGCGCCAGTGCTGGGCGGGGAAGTGTCTGTAGTGTCCGAGGGTGAGCTGTCTGAGGTCTGCCGTTAGTCTGGTGGTCCAGTGGCTGTTGGAGGACTGTCGGAGGTGGGTCTTGAGGTCGCTGTGGTCCGGAGGTTTGTGTATTGGCTGGGGGTGTGAGTGTGCCAGGTTGGCAGCTTGGTCCACCACTGTGTTGCCCACGATGCCTATGTGGGAAGGGACCCACTGAAGGTGGACCCGTCTGCCCCCGGAGGTTAGCCGTGCCAGGAGGGAGTGGATGGCAAAGCATAGTGTGTGGTGTGTGCGAGGTCTGTGAGTTGAGACGAGTTGCACTCGTGCCGCCACTGACCGTCAATGTTGTTCTCGTGGTCTGGGTCGAAGAGTCCCTCGAGTTGAGTTGACGGTCGGGGGTTTCGCCTTTGTAACGGCACTCCCTGATGCAGCTCTTCACACTCTGGGTCTGTTGTTTCCCTCTTTTTCTTTCCTTCGTTTTTCTCTGATCATCCAAAATTTCTGTAATGTCGTTTTTATTTCTTCAATGTGGTTATTTTCAAACAAGTATTCTCCAATGATGTTTTCATCTATATACGGTTAATTGTTGCAGCCCCACACTTTTCTTTCTTTCTTCTGTATATGCCGGGTACCAGAGTAGAAGTGTAATGCGGCGACTATGCCTGATGAAAGAGCCTCCCATAACCATAGCTGGGCACGATAACAGAAAACCTTATTCCCGATAACCGATAACTGATAATGAAAAACCTTAACGGCGATAACCGATATTCGTTAACTAGAGACACAAATATAGGCGATAACCGATAACCGGTACCCGATATAAATCCACAATTCCGATACTAGCTAGCGATAAGTCCAATAGGCGAAAACGATACTATATTGATATTTCAGATAGAATAACATTGATGAATTCAAATTTTCATTATCTGTATTTTAGGAAACTTACAAAACCTTAAAACCACACGTTGACACTTACATATGGACGTTAATACTAGAAATGCCTGAACCGGTGTTGTGTTATTTGGCGTCCCCACCGTCAAAAATTGTTTACAAACACTGGTCTCTCGTGAACGTACAGAGTGTACGTCGTTCTAGAAACAGCGAGGATGGTGGTACTGTATGTTTGATTCAGCTTTCCAGCAACTCTTAATGTGTTAAAAAAGCATTGTGAGACTGTACAGGTCTATACTTAATGGTCTGAGCATGCGCAGTTCACGAGAGACCAGTGTTTGTACACAAAAGCGCCAGCTTTTGACGATGGGACACCAAATAACACAACACCGGGTGCCTTCAATACCATGACATGCTCACAAACGAATATGGAATATCAAATTTGAGGCAGTGAATAATCATTTTTGGGGCAAAGTTAAATGATTTTTCTCTATGATATATTGATTTTTGAGTAGCATAAAAAAAATAACCTAGTGTTTTAATTTTCATGATCTAAGTATGAAATCTCATCACCGAAGATATTTCATGCCCCGAAGTTTTTTCATACAACACCGGGCCACGCATGCGCAGTAAGGAGACAACATTTTTTTTCCTGAGAGGAGGAAAAAAAGTAGCGATTATCGCTAGTTTGATTACAAAAGTAACGATACCGATATATATTTAAATAAGTAGCGGATGGTCGATAATCCGATTTTGTTATCAGCGATAAAGTATCGCGATAACTTATCGCGATAACGCCCAGCTATGCCCATAACCCACTTAGTCAGTGGGGTACCTCTTTGGCCGACTCGGTAAGGAGTGGCTCTCCCGTCACGCTGGTCGCGGGTTCAATCCTAGGCAGCCGGCGAATACCCTCACCTTGTCTTGATTAATTTCTTGTGTGTTTCGATACACGCAGAGGACGAGTAGGAAAATAGAAAAAGAGAAAATAAACTCCCGGGGCATGACAGTGGTGGCATAGCGGTGGGCATCCTCTCCTGCAGTTCTGTTGAGTTTCCCCGAAGGGGTAACAGGTAGGATGGCCCATGCTCCGAGGGTAATAGAAAATGGGAAGTGTTGGAGGTATGTCTCTACGGGGACATTGTGAAATAGTGCGCCAAAATGGGTCACAGTCTAAAGGTCTCAACACACAGAAATTAATCTACGTAGAGGGGAAAGTCGTGTAGTGCGGCGACTATGTCTGATGAACGAGCCTCCCATAACCCACTTATAAGTCAGTGGGGTACCTCTTTGACCGACTCGATAAGGAGTGGCTCTCCCGTCCCGCTGGTCGCGGGTTCAATCCCAGGCAGCCGGCGAATACCCTCACCTTGTCTTGATTAATTTCTTGTGTGTTTCGAAACACGCAGAGGACGTGTAGGAAAATAGAAAAAGAGAATATAAACTCCCGGGGCATGACAGAAGTGCCTCAGGTCTTCTGTTTCCGCTTCACACGTCACATTTTGCTTCATCTTGCCGGTGTCTGTTTGTCCCTCAGTTTCATTGTTGTTTCTTCAATATATCTGCTGAAAATTAATTCTGAGGCTTTTTTGTTTGTTAAAGTATATCTTCTCTTGCCCCCTCGTCTCTTAATTGTCTCCATTTCATATATATCGTAAGGCTTGATTTCTCATCCATTTCTCTCTTCCACTCTCTTGTTATTCAGCTCTCTCATTCTCTGCTTTATACTCTCCTGTACTTTAATTAAATGAGTTTTATCATAAGTAGTACATACACGAAAATAATCGTTCCTTACCTCCTTCGATGTCTCGCAGAGATAAACATTTTCCGCAATGTTGCTGCCACTCTCTCAAAAGTGGTTTTCAGTAAACTCTGCTTCTAGTAGAGCTTATCTTGTGGGTCCCAAAGATGTCGTGTCGATGCTGCCTCACTTGCTCTAACAATGCCACCTCGGCCTCCTGGCTTCAAATCTCGCTATCTGCATCCATCATTCCTTGTTTTTTTGGCGCCGACATGTTTACACAGCCGCCAGTCGGCAATACAAGATGGACACGCTCAGCTACAGAGAAAGTTAAAGATCTTGCTGCAAGAAGAGCTCCCAGACTCAAAATGCTGCCCAAAGACTTTTATAGTCTTTGATGCCTTAGTAAAATCACTATTCACTTTCACTTAACCTTACAATTATGTTATGTCACAATTAGCTCTTTCACCACAACTCAACCCCTAGACGTCAGTTAACTGTATTCATTACATTATTGTAAGGTTAAGTGAAAGTGAATGGTGATTTTACTAATTATTAATACTTAAGCTAATAAAACAAATAATTATTTGACATCAGAAGAGAACATAAGACAAAATAGGCAACGCTACAAAGACAAGGGTAAGTGGTTTGGTTCACTGAAGTGCTTAGTTTGAGTTCGAATTAAGTCCCTACATCTTTATGGGGATTACAGGGAACAAAACACATGACTCAGCACATTATAAAGTGAACTCCAGGCTGGAAAAAGAGGCTGAGTGACAGTCTCTACATCTTTAAACTCTGCCTTAGTCAAAGTTATAACAAAAAACAAAACAAAAAAACTGATTGGAACTTCACCAGACCACAGAAAGCTGTTGCTTGTAGCCGAAGTGAGCCTGATTAAGACCCTGGTGGCATACAGTGTGCAGCCAAAGTTATGGATATTACGGCTGGAGTATTGACAGACAACTCAACGGACCTTTACATGAATGGGGAGACTTACACATCAGTTACAGCTGGAGTATTGACGGACGACTCAACGGACCTGTACATGAATGGGGAGACTTACACATCTGTTAATATTACAAAGGAAATTAAACAAGGATGCAATGGGTCCACACTTCTGTCTTTACTTATTACAGATGACACCACAAGAAGGCTTCGAACTTACAATATTGGCTTTAAAAGTGATACATTTACTACAGCAATACTACATTGTGCAGATGGTGGCTTGCTCCTGGCACAAACTGAGACAGAGGCTGGAGAGAGCATACAGGAAACACACAGAGTGCCAGAGGGCTGTGTGCCACTCCTAAACAAAGACAGGGGTAAATACTTAATGATGACAACCAGCATACAGGAAACACACAGAGTGCCAGAGGACTGTGTGCCACTCCTAAACAAAGACAGGGGTAAATACTTAATGATGACAACCAGCATACAGGAAACACACAGAGTGCCAGAGGGCTGTGTGCCACTCCTAAACAAAGACAGGGGTAAATACTTAATGATGACAACCAGCATACAGGAAACACACAGAGTGCCAGAGGGCTGTGTGCCACTCCTAAACAAAGACAGGGGTAAATACTTAATGATGACAACCAGCCAGACAGCACTGAAGGTGTCCAAGCATGATGGGATTCTGAGTGTCAAGGCCACTGTTACCGTCATTGCGAGTGACTGGATGAAGGGCACAGTCAGGTGGGTGTGAGTACAAAGCGCTGTGTACAGACAGACAGGTCTGGAGGTGCATTAGGTCTGGCAGTTTCAGTAACTTGTAGTCTATAAAGAGAGGGTTAGTCAGGCTATTCCGTGGGCAAGGAAACATTACACGGATGTTATTTTTATGAACGCATCAACACGCCACATTCTACCACAGTCACCTCCACAATGGTGGTGATGGTGGTGGTGGTGCAGGCCACACAACACCACACCACAGTCCACGAGTCACCTCCTTAATGTTGCTGTGGTGATGGTGGTGGTGCAGGCCATTACCCTCTCAACACCACACCACAGTCTACTACAGTCACCTCCATAATGTTGCTGTGTAGGGCTGCCTCGGCCACCACATGCAGTCCCTCCACCACCTCACTGAAGACATCAATCCCCCACTCCTCAGCTTGATGGTCCCTGGTGAGGATGCCAAACAGACCCTTCCCCAGCCGCTTCGCAAACACATCCCCTGCCCAGTGCGACTCCTGGTACACACCCCGATCAAGGAAAGGCAGCAGCTGACATGTCCCTGTACCATCATTACTCTCGTAGTCTCCGCCCCTCACACACTCTCCCGGCTCCCCCTTGTTCTCCACCCTGAACAACTTGGTGTTGAGGTAGGAGGGGCCACACTGCCCCATGCACAAAAGCATGAACTGCCGCCCCCGCGGGGTGTCAGAGCCTAGACGGATGTGGACCCGGCGCGGCGCGTGGCCCGGCCAGGACAGGTCCAGGAACACCATGCAGGGGGGGGAGGGTGGCACGACCTCGCTGACCTGTACACACAACACAACAGGTGATGACACACACACACACACAACAGGTGATGACATACTCACACACACACACAACAGGTAATGACACACACACATACACACACTCACAAAGAAGAATATGAGACAATGATTGAAGATACCATTCAGAGTTTGAGTAGATTACTCAAAGCAAACAAGAGTCTTGTTAGTTGGAGATTTTAACTGTAAAGAGGTAAACTGGGAAATATTTGAAAGTGGAGGTAGTGAAACAGCAAAAGGGGAAAGATTTTCAAGATTGACAATGGAAAACTTGATGCAATGGGTGAAGGAAAACACGAGATACGGAAGTGACGACAAACCGGCGAGACTAGACCTGGTGTTAACAAAGGGAATGCACTTGATGAATGAATCAAGGTATGGGTGCCCCCTGGGAAAGTGAGATCATGTGATAAAAGAGATGGAAACAGAGGAGGAAGGAAGTAAGGGGGACGAACCATATAAAAGAAACAGGTTAAACTATAGGAAGGCAGACATGGAAAATCTCAGGAAATACTATGGAGAGCTAGACTGGGAAAAGTTAAAGAGAACAAGAGAGGTGCAAGAAAAGTATGATATTTTTATGGAGGCGTATCAATCAGGAGTTATGAAATATGTACCAGAAAATAAACTCAAAGAAAAAGGAAAAAAGGATTGGTTTAATGCAAGATGTGCAAAGGCAAAGGAAAAAAAAGACAAAGCGTTGAAGAGACTGAAAAGAAATAAGAATCAAAGGAATAAAGAAGATTTTAAGATAGCAAGAAATGAATACATGAAAATAAGGAGAGAAGAGAAAGGCTATGAAAAGGATACCTATTGTCGAAAAGTGCAAGGAAGCACCTAAACTGTTTTATAGATCCATAAATGGAAAAATCAAACCAAGGGAAACAATAGAGAGATTGAATGATGGAAATAAGATAATCGAAGATCCTAAAGACATGACTGAGCTGCTAAACATGAGCTTCCAGCAAGTTTTTACAAAAGAATCACAATTCAATGTACCACAAGATGACAAGATAAATGTTCATATGAATGAAGTCATGGTGACTAGAGATGAGATATATAAAATAATGGAGGAGCTGGCAGAGAGGAAAGCAGTAGGACTGGATGGAGTCTCAGGCTATATATTGAAAAAATGCAGAAATCAGCTGGTTGGACTGGTATGATATATGATATCATAAAATATTAAAATGCTCAATAGAAACTGGTAAAATACAAAAGGAATGGCAGAGGGCTGAAGTGGTCCCTATATACAAAAGTGGAAAAAAGGAAGAACCCCTGAACTATGGACCAGTATCATTGACCAGTGTAGTATGTAAAATATGCGAGAAAGTGATAACGAAACAATGGATGAAATTTCCAAAACATAATATAATCACAGGAAAAGAATATGGGTTTAGAAAAGGGCACTCATGTGTAACAAACTTACTGAGCTTTTACTCAAGAGTGACAGACATAATACAGGAGAGGGACGGATGGGTTGATTGCGTGTACTTGGACCTGAAGAAGGCTTTTGACAAAGTTCCACATACAAGACTACTATGGAAGCTGGAGAATATAGGAGGACTGAAAGGGAAAATGAAGAACTGGATGGAAAGTTACTTAAGGGGAAGAGAAATGAGAACAGTGGAAGAGGACAAGAAATCAGAATGGAGAATTGTAGATAGTGGAGTGCCTCAAGGATCGGTATTGGCACCAATACTTTTCCTAGTATATAGAAATGATATGCCAGAGGGTAATCAGTTATATGAGCCTGTTTGCAGATGATGTGAAACTGCTGAGACATATAAGAAACAGTAAAGACTGTGAAATTCTGCAAGATGACCTAAGTAAGATTTGGGAATGGAGTATGAAATGGGAGATGGAATTCAATGTGAAGAAATGTCATGTAATGGAAATGGGGAAGAGTGAAGGGAAATCAAAATGAACATATAGAATGGGAGATGGATTAATATTACTTCAAGGAAGTTCAAGAAGAGAGAGATCTGGGAGTGACAATACAGGATAATCAACAGCCTGAGAATGAATGTTAATCCTGAATGTTAACCTGGTAGCAGCAGAGATCGTGTTTCTTAATGGTCCCTCCAAGCGAGAAAAATGAGAAAAAATCACCCCTCACACAGACCATTTTATAATATATATCAAAGCATTTGTGATCTGATTAAGTATCATCTATTTTGGAGGGTAAATATCATGGCACAAATTTGGCCCGTCGCTGCTACGCGGTGAAGCCACAAATTTGGCCCGTCGCTGCTACCGGGTTAATAATGGTGATACGTATAAAATGGTAAGAAATATAGGATTAGCATTCCACTACATGGATAAAGATATGATGAAAAAGTTAATAACCACTATGATTAGACCAAAATTGAAATATGCAGAAGTGGTGTGGTCTCCCCATAAGAAGAAACACAAAAAACTAGAAAGAATACAAAGAATGGCAACAAAATTGGTTCCAGAACTGGAGGGATTGACATATGATGAAAGGTTAAAGGAAATGGACCTCAACAGTGGAACAAAGAAGAGAAAGGGGAGACCTAATACAAATTTATAAATTATTGATTAAAATGGAAGTAGATAATGAGGAGTTACAGGTAACTCGCGATTTACGCGAGTATTGTGTCCTTGAAGAGGTCGCGTAAATCAAAAACAATGTAAATCAAACAAGAGGTAGGTTTCTATAGAAAAATAAATATTCACTTCATTCAGTGGAGAGAGAGAGAGAGAGAGAGAGAGAGAGAGAGAGAGAGAGAGAGAGAGAGAGAGAGAGAGAGAGAGAGAGAGAGAGAGAGAGAGAGAGAGAGAGAGAGAGAGAGAGAGAGAGAGAGAGAGAAAATATCCATATCACCTAGATATCCACTCAGTCTCAGCCTCACTCGTGTGAGGAAGAAATGAGGGACACCATGAGCGACTGGCTAGTATTGGTACCGGTACCGAGCAATCTGGTACCGGTACCGTACTGTATAACTGGTACTGTTAGTACCTGCCCACCCCTATTGTTGAGTAGCGTGGCAGCATGGGTACTGTATTGTTATTCAAGTGGTGCGCGGGAAGAACTGAGCTCAGCTATGTGGCCGTGGCGCCGTGTGAGTCCAGTTGCGTGAAACATCTGGTGGCCACTCCATAAAATATCGCGTATAAGTGGAAAAAACGTGTAAATTAAACATTTATTTGGATTTTGGACCCCGCGGTATTTCAAAAACGTGTAAACCAAACTCACGTAAATCGAGAGTTACCTGTACTACTAAGAAAAGGAATAAACACCAGGAACACAAGAGAACACAGTAAAAAATTCAGAAAAGGAAGATGCTTGAGAGACAAAGAAATACAGCTTCCCACAAAGAAATATAGAGGTTTGGAACAGACTAAGTGAGGATGTAGTATCAGCAAAGAGTGTGCATAACTTTAAGGAAAAACTGGACAAAGTTCACCTGCAGGGTTGCCGCATCCCGCGGCAGGGATTGCTCCTTCAGGGCGTGGAGGAACAGCCGGCCAGCTTCGAGACTTATTCTTGCATGTCGGTGCTGACCTTCCACCTGGTGCACAGCTAACACTTGGCCAGCCTGCAGCAGGCTCCTTGCGTGCTTTGTCAGGCGGCGGAGGTCCTTGACCTGCAAAAGTTCAAGGTGGAGGGAAGGGAAGAGCAAGAAGACCACATCAGGCTGCTGCCTTGGCCAGCAGGAAATAAGTGTGTAAAGAAAGCTGCCGACTCTTTAAGGGAGTTTTGATTATGAAGCTGAACTCAGAACTCACTGAGGCACTAACAGAAACACTAATTATGCCATGACAAGGTAAGGTGACTACTGGTGCTATGCTGAGGTATGGCAAACACAGCAGGGCAAAACTTAAGAATAACCACTCCAAACCAATATTCATAGTAATTTAGCACGCGAAAGAATTATTAATATAATGCATTTTCGTATACGCTTTACCTTGGGGAAGGGGGCAAGCCTCTTTAATTATAGAGTTCGGTGGCTTGGATTTTCTAAGTCCATTGTTATTGTTTCACAAGCGCCTCTATGCACAGACTGAGCCTCATACCTGCCTTGCAGTGCACCCTACAAACTAGTTCCTAAGTCAGTAATATCCAAAATGCGCATGGATTATAAATTGACAAAAAAAACGGTATTTTAAGAGTTATATGTTATTTTTCTATATTAAAGCAACTAATGCCACAGCTATTTGTATTTTCTAATACATCGTAAAAAAAACTACTCTAGGGTATATCAGCGCGCGGCACCTAACGGCGGGTTCCTGAAGTCAGTTGTTTTCAAGCCGCCATAATGGATGGAAGGCCCGACACTCACTCCCTCAAAATATCCGTCTACTTTACCTTGGTAAGTGTTAACTGAGTATTTAACCTCTTTATTGGTGTGCATGTAGGTTGACAAAGGACCGATTACTATCCCAGTACTGGGTCCAACAAAGACAGGCGTGTCAAGTGTAACACATGGTGTGACAAGCACGTGTCAGAAAACAAACGGATATTGTTCAATGCGCGATACTTATAGTGGAATTTGAGTAAAATGGAGGCCAGGGTCATACGTAGCAGTCGGTAGGTCACTCGCGTCAGTTAACAGCAGGAGCGTCAGTTCGATCTGGATGACAGTTGTCACAAATCTGTTTTATTTTGTACCTTAAACTACTCGGTAAAAATTATCTAGCATCAACTTACAAGAAGTGGACGGGTTAACAGTCCGTATTGTACCATATGTAATTATGAAACATGACATTTCCCAAGAGTTACTCTACTACGATTGGGGTGGTGGGGTGGGGGTTCAACTACGCTGACCATCCAATTGCACGCCCTACACTCGTCAACAGACGCTGCAGTGACTACGTTATATAGGAATAGATTACAAGAGTACGTTTAGAAATTTCCTTTCTTTAAGACTAATTTTTTTTTTATTTTGGGGATTTTGTTAGGACATTTTGAAACCCCATTTTCAGTGATTTGGCCACCACCAAAATCACTGTTCACAAGGATTAATCGAGCTAACGACCACCAAAACCACAGCTCCCTAAAGGGATTAATCGAGCTAACGCATTCATTACCTACCGTATGAGCATCACTTGGTCTTCATATATTTTTTTTCTACAACTACAAACGTTGTAGCGGTATGGTTGGTTAAAGCTTGCTTGCTGGTTAGAAGCAGGCACGCTTGGTTAACGGTATGCTTGGTTAGCGCTGGTATGCTTGGTTAGCGATTAGCAATTGTGAGACCAGGTCCATGGTTATTTATTTTTTAGAACACGCAGCCCAACGGCTGCCATGCTGAGCTGGGTATAGCCGGGCCTGTTCAGCCAGTCCCGGATGACCTTGAGTCATGGCTCAGGGCTGTTTGGGGTGGTTAGCGATGGTATGCTTGGTTAGTTACGCATGATGTGAGTAGTAGGGGATTTGGATTTTCCTGAGACTATGAAATTTTTCCTGATTTAGGGACTTTTTCTAGGAAATTTTGGAAGGCCATTTTTCAGTGATATGGGCTCAATACTCCCCCCACAGTTCCCCAGGCTTGTCTTGGGGGATTGGGGGGGCTGGGGTGGTGGAGGGGGTGGAGTGGTGATTCTTAAGATTTACCGCTAAGGTGACTCTGTAGTGCTGTGCTGAGGTAAGGCAAACACAGCAATCATACAGTGACAAGCTAAGGTGACTCTGTAGTGCTGTGTTGAGGTAAGGCAAACACAGCAATCATACAGTGACAAGCTAAGGTGACTCTGTAGTGCTGTGTTGAGGTAAGGCAAACACTGCAATCATACAGTGACAAGCTAAGGTGACTCTGTAGTGCTGTGTTGAGTTAAGGCAAACACTGCGGCGCTGTGTGCCAGGGACTCGCTGCAACAAGAGTGACACTTGGGGGTTTACTGACCTTCAGTTTTACCATGATGGTGAGGTCTGGGACAGACTGGGGCCTTGGCTCTTCTGGGACTGACAGGGAACTGGGCCCTGGGCTCTTCTGTAGTGACAGTGTCTGGAGCTGCCTGAACAGCCTGGGCAGCCTCCAGGGCTGCCTTAAATGCCTCTCTCACCTGGAACAACACTGGGTTAGGGAAGAAGTTCACTCCACACACTCCTGTGTACTCCCATCTATGCCCCCTGTGTGTACCCCATGTGTGTACCCCTGTGTATGCCCCCTGTGTGTATCCCTGTGTATGCCCTCTGTGTGTACCCCCTGTGTGTACCCGTGTATACCTCCTGTGTGTAGCCGTGTATGCCCCCCTATGTGTACCCCTGTGTGTAACCTTTCATACACCTCCTGTGTTCACTTCTGTGGCTAAGGGCCCAGGGCACTGGCGCAGCATTGGCACACTCACCTTCTTGGTGGTGGTGAGGATGCTGGCATCAGGAAAACACTGTTGGTACTCCTCCACCACCTGCTCTGCCTCACTGGTGCAGTGAAACACCTCAGCCACTGCCATGCATGCCTCTTGCTCTGTTGCAGGAGTAAGCAACATCTGCACGGCCAGCAGCTCCTGCTCCCTCTTCTTTGCCTCCTCCTTCTTGGCCGCCACACGCAACATTTCCTGCTGTATGAGCTCTCTGGCACTCCTGCTCTGGTCCACCAGTCCCTGGAGGCTGTCCTCCAGCTGCTGCTGCTGCCGCTCACCCCAGGCCTGGTACTGGTCCAGCTGGGACTGAGCCTCCTGGCAGGCAGTGATGACAGCCACAACTGTGGCCTCCTGTTCCTGCAGAAAGGAACGCATTTTCTTGGAGACACCCGCCCCTTCCTTCTTGCCAGCTTCTCCTGCTGCCCCTTTCCTCTTCCTGGCACTGGGTGGTGGTGAGGCTGCTGCTACTGTACTGGATTCATTGATGTTTTCCTATGAAAGAATAAAACATTATGCCATCCTGTGCTGGAAAACACTGGGGGTACAGTCAGGTACACCAGACCAGCTGCATATATAGATCTGTGGGTGTTCATATCAATCTGCCTTTTGGTTTATCAATAAAACAGTTGGCAAGAAATTGGAGGCCGTGGAGAAACATGACACCGGGCCTCACCGGTAAGGTTGAAAGGAAACACCGCGCGGCATATGTAAATAGTATATGTACATATGTATATAGTAATAACTATTACGCATTATAAACATATGTATAGATGGAGAAAAATATATGCAGTTTATAATTTTGTCAAGAAATAAATATGAAAGAGACAAGTCAACAAAATAACATTATATTAACTAGACCAAGTTGACATTTTATGATGAATAGGTATACAGTATGTAATAACAGCAATAACTTTTCCTAGAAGGTCCAGACCACAGGTATTGCCAGTACACGTACATCGTGTTCACTTGGGTGACCATAAGGACTGCAAACATGGACCTTCTACATACCACATGTATGTAAACATGCTGTTGTACAGTAATTATCAAAGTGAAATACGTCTTGCCTCCATGGAATTGTACCATGCTTTTAGTTAATAATCATATCTATACATATACACCTACATAACATTCTAATATATAATACAATGATGGGAGAAATAGGGAGGGACACAAGAGTGATGAGGGAGGCGAGGAACTAGGGGGAGAAGAGGAGGGATAATAAGAGCGAGAAGGGGGAGAAGTAGTTGTGGTTAGGAATAGTTTGGGAGGGTGTTGGGGGGGGGGCACACTTTCCTTCGAATGCGTCAACATGACTCATCGGGTTTGTGTTATTTTTCATGAATAAACTCCTCACATAACACATATAGTAATGTGGTATGTTAGCCATAAATTAGGTCCAGATGTTAATTGTAGTGTGCTGAAATATCATACTGACCCAACGATTCGTTTAACCCTTTCATTGCTACGTGCTCGCAGCGAGTGTTAGGCGTATTTGCTGGTGGTGCTAAACGCTCTCTGCGAGCTCCACCCACACTCAAAACTCCCGCGTATGAGAGTGTTCCAACACTAATTCTCACAACACAGGATTGCCAATTGAGTGGGTTCTTCACTAAATTTGGTGGAAAATCATATCAGCCCAGCGTGGCAAATCTACGGATGAGTAACTGGTGGATATTCTTGCCCAATATAGCGGCATTTTTGCATAGCTTCACCTATCACCTGACTGACTCTTTGACCAAATAGTTGTAAATATTGCAGTTGGCAATGCTCCCTTGCCAGAATCTGAAGGAGAGATGTCCGCAGTTCCCTCAATATGGCTGATCATCCCGCACGCACCGATGTAAGTGTTAACATTCAACACTCCCTGAACGTCCATGTACGTTTGCAAGAGAGGCATACATAACCGACTCCTATAGATCTGGACCTCCTCTTTCCAATGGTGTTTTTGTTTTTTAACTGTGATGAATAGTTTTTGAGATACAGAGGTTAAAAGAGACCCCCCCATTGGGCTGCCCGACTGCGCCTGAGGGAATAGTTGCATCCGCACCGCGCACAAGGAAAGGGTTAAGAGATATTTGTGAAAAACAGCATTTGTCCGACGCTGAAATGTATAGTAACATGGCCTAACTGAACTAAATTAAATCTAACCTAACCTGACCTGACGTGACCCAACTAAACTAAATCTAACCTAGCCTTATCTGACCTACTAATCTAAATCTAACCTAACATGACCTGACTAAACCTAACCTGACCTGACCCAACTAAACTAAATCTAACCAAACCCGACCTGTGACCCGCTGCCAAGACGCGATAACCTGAAATAGTACGTCCCTAACCTTGTTATGTTATCAATGCACACAATAGATTTATGGAGAACAAAAGATTCAGTGACAAGACCTACATTACAAGGAGGCAAGAACTGTCCAGCATGAGGACTACCTCGGCACAGACAATACAGCTTCAAGGTGCGGGGAGGGGGACAACCAGTGATTCGGGAGAAAAACAAATATAAGATTGGAACGCGGAACATCTAAACCTATCAGAGAAGAATAGTTTGGTGGCCGCGATGGAAGGATGGCCTATGCCGACAATTTGGCCCAAACTGTCACTTGTGGATGTAGTGTAATGTGCCGGATGGCGCCACTATAAACACTGGCCTGCGCCACAACGGGCTGGGTTATACCATCAGGCCCCTCCATAAACAAGCCTACTGGCATCACAGGCGAAGATGTAAAAAAAAAAGGGGGGGGGCAAAGAAGAGGTACACCAAACGACAAAGAGGAAAAGTTGGAAAGTTTCATTAAGTCAGCGCAACATCTGTGGTCATATGCCGGAGAGAGACAGGAGGGGGAAGGAATTATAGAAGGGAACAGATCCCAGAAGACAGGACACAACCCCCAATTAATACCTTGTACCCATTCACTGCTGGGTGGACAGGGGCATAGGGTATCGGAAAAGCCGCCAAAATTTTTCCACTCCACCTGGGCTACAAAGAGGAGGAACTTCTTCAATGCCAGAGTGGTGACCAAATGGAACAGTCTCCCTTTCAGTGTTGTAGACAGCCCCAGTGTGAACTCTTTCAAAAATAGGTATGACAAACTGGAGGCAGAATCACTGAGAAGAGGAACCCCTATGAGTTATTTAGCTCCCTAGCCTCTACCATCACTAAGGTAAGTGGTGACCAAATGAAACCATCTCTCTTTCAGTGTTGTAGAGAGCACCAGTGTGACCTCTTTCAAAAATAGGTATGACAAACTGGAGGCAGAATCACTGAAAAGAGGCACCCCTATGAGTTATTTGGCACCCTATAGTATTTCTACGAAAAACTGGTGGGCGGGAGGTGGCAGCTGGGGGGTCAGCCAAGGTCAGCACTGCCCCGCACCTTGCCACACACTCTCAACACCTCCCTCTTCCTCTCATATGTCAGCTATTTATTACCTTTTAATGAATTTGATTAAATAATTTAAAAATTGAATAAGGTCATATAGTATTTAGATTGTTTCGTTTTTAGGATAATAACAAATATTTTGTGTAAATACCAGGGACACTTGACAACATTGGAATACAACATTGTCAAGTGTCCTGATATTTACACAAAATATTTGTTATTATCCTAAAAACGAAACAATCTAAACACTATATGACTTTATTGGATTATCCAGTTATTCAATTAAATTCATTTAACCCGGTAGCAGCGACAGACCAAATTTGTAGCTTTACCGTGTAGCAGCGACAGGCCAAATTTGTGCCATGATTTAAACCCCCAAAAATAGATGATACATAAACTGATCACAAATGCTTTGATATATATTATGAAACGGTTTGTGTGAGTGATGATTTTTTCTCATTTTTCTCGCTTAGAGGTGATCCCCGCTGCTACCGGATT
This sequence comes from Eriocheir sinensis, assembly GCF_024679095.1. Lineage (NCBI taxonomy): Eukaryota > Metazoa > Arthropoda > Malacostraca > Decapoda > Varunidae > Eriocheir > Eriocheir sinensis. The sequence goes on along the minus strand of NC_066535.1, from coordinate 8,403,783 downwards.
AAAGGTAGTAACTAGCTGACATATAAGAGGAAGCGAAAAGTGTTGAGTGTGCGGCAAGGTGCGGGGCTTAGCTGACCTGCAGCTGTCACCCCCCCTGTCTGCCAGTTTCAAATAGATTGACTATAGCCTCTACCATCACTAAGGTAAGTGGTGACCAAATGGAACAGTCTCCCCTTCAGTGTTGTAGAGAGCCCCAGCGTGACCTACTTCAAAAATAGGTATGACAAACTGGAGGCAGAATCACTGAGAAGAGCCATCACTATGAGTTCCCATAATGAACACCATTGAGTGCCGGGGATCGAACCCGGGCCTTCTGAGTAGAAGTCAGGGCAGCAAATCAACTACGCCACCGGTGAGCTATTTTCACTGTGTTAATACGGTTTCTTTAACCCCTATGAAAGGTAGGCGGTGGCTGAAGTGGTAGCGTGCTAGGCCCACATTCACCGCGTGATGGACGACACGAGTTCGAATCCCCACGTTAAGACCTCGGAGTTTTCAGTCACCGCCGAGTGGCTTAAAACTACCCACATGCTGTCCTGAAGACCACCCATCAACCCGTACTCTAGAGGAAACCGTCCAAGAATCAAGAACGAGTTCCGGGGGTACAACATGAGGCAAAAGATGGCGCCACTATAAACACTTGCCTACGCCATGACGGGCTGGGGCCGAATACCATCTAGGCCCCTCAAGCAAGCCTACCGGCGCAATAGGCGGACGTTAAAAAAAAAAAAAAAAAAAAAAAAAAAAAAAATCACTAAGGTAAGGTAAGCATCTACGTAGACACCTCCCCAACCTGAGGGGACGTGTTTGTAGTTGTCTTTGTATTATGCCCCTGAGCTGCCTCCTTTGCTGGAAAAAAAAAAAAAAAAAAAAAAAACAAAAAAGGGCTGTACGTGAGATTTTAGTACGGGAATGTTCCGACTGAGGACTCACCCCTGCCCACCATGCAGACGTCATGCCGCTGGTGGTGGCCTCCCAACCTCCTCGCCGCGTCACTGGTCGGCTGTTTAAAGCTGTGCGGCGCTGTCGTGCTAAACCCCTAAATATCACGTCGCAAGTTTCTTCCTCTTCAGTTTTTTGGGGGGCTGTCAGAGCCGGCGCCATTACCACCTCGACGCGACACATACAGAAACTGGACCGTCTGGACGTGCTGCCCGGGCTCAGTGTTGCCAAGGCACTGGACTGAAGGCTGCGCTAACCGCTAACCTTCGAGCCCATGCACCTCCCGGGGCTGGGTCTTGCTAATGGTACTGATGACAGTATTTTGATAACAATCAACTCACTATATCAAGATAATAAGTTTTGGTAAGTAATTCAGATAATATAGTATCTATACCGATCGTTAAGTACAGACGTTCATTGCGTACAACCTCATATGAAAACGACTACCCTGATGGTATACCTTCAGTATTTTTAAAGAGATGTACCCCCTCCATTAGTTATCCTTTGCTCTTGTTGTTCAGAAAATCTCTTTTATCAATGCAAGTCCCATCAGACTGGAAAGATGCTAATGTTATGCCACTGTTCAAAGGTGGAATCCATTCTGATCCCCTCAACTATAGACCAATCAGTTTGACATCAGTGTGCTGTAAATCTTTTGAAAGAATAATTGTATCTCAACTTACTTCTTATTTGGAAGATAATAACTTACTTTCACAGCATCAGTATGGTTTTAGATCGGGTTGATCAGTTTTCGAGCAACTGTTGTATACTTATGACTATGTGACTCATTTCTATGATAGTGGTATGTCAGTGGATATGATATTTTTTTTATTTCAAGAAAGCTTTTGATGTTGTTAATCATAGATTATTACTCACAATGCTGTCTAGTATTGGGATTGGGGGGTGTTTGCCGGGATGGCTGAAAGACTATTTGAGTGGGAGAAAGATGCAAGTAGTTATCCATGGTAGTAAGAGTTATGGAGCAAAAGTAAGCAGTGGTGTTCCCCAAGGGTCGGTAACTGGTCCCTTGCTTTTTTCTCATTTACATTAATCATGTTGTTTCAGAACTAAATTGTAAGTTTTGTTTATTTGCTGACGATCTTAAATTATACCTAGCTACAGAAATTTCTAAGTCTAACCAATTAATTTCTCACAGTATTTTGCAGAGAGACATAAACACTCTTTACAACACAAGCAGCTCTTGGGGTTTATCTTTCTCAGTTGGTAAATGTGCCAGAATGAACTTTTGTAGGAATTTCCTTTATGCTCTAGCTCCTTTATCATATTTTATTGGAAACCAACCCATACAAGATGTAGATAACTATAAGGATCTTGGGGTCAGAGTGGATTCCTCCCTAAAGTTTAATCTGCATGTGAGAGAAATAACTGGCAAGGCTGGAGGCATTGGTTACAGTATTCTAAAGGGTACCCTTTGTAGATCTGATTTCATGAAGGCAGTTTTTATCTCGCATATTCGCCCTATCTTGGACTTTGCCTCTGTGGTTTGGTTCACTGGTTATACAGGAGACATTAGGCTTTTAGAAAATGTTCAGAGGAGGTGGACCAAGAAAATTACCGGTTTCCATGATCTGCCATATACTGAACGTCTCGCTAGATTGAGTCTTTATTCCATTAAAGGAAGATTAATTAGAGCTGATCTCATTATGGTGTTCAACATTCTGAAAGAGTTTTGTCCGAATCTAGGTCACCTCTTTGTTAGAAATCTCAACAGAGACACAAGAGGCCACTCCTTTAAGCTTTTTGTTCCTCGTTACAACACTGATGTTCAAGCTCGTTTCTTCTCAGTGCGGGTCATTAGCATTTGGAATAATTTACCTGAATCAGTTGTCGTGGTGAATTCTGTTAATGCTTTCAAACGGCATCTCCACACTTCTCTCGGTCAAATTTTGTATGATTTTGATTGACTTTGGGTTGTTGAGTATCTCTTCAACTTGTAAACTTGTGTCCTGTGCTGTGGCTGTGCTGTGTCTCCACTCGGGATTGCCAACCTGCCTATATTGTCTTGGCACTTACTCAAGAGTATTATGGCAGTTGTTTGTGTGGTCTTGGTGATGCCACATTAGCCAACCATCAGAACATCTAAAGGACAATCTACTTGCTGTCTTGGTTGGAGGCGTCACCTGATTCTAGATGGGGTTCTCCCCATCTAGGTAAAAAAATCTAGGTAAGAAATCCTTGAATTGGATTTTGAAAGCATTTCCATTTTAATGCCTGAATTTACTCTTTTCTCCACTGCGTGTAACGAAACACACGCGAAGTTAATTTATCAGGGTATTCGCCGGCTGCCTGGGATTGAACCCGCTACCAGCGTGACGGGAGAGCCACTCCTTACCGAGTCGGCCAAAGAGGTACCCCACTGGCTAAGTGGGTTATGGGAGGCTCGTTCATCAGGCCGTCGCCGCACTACACGGCTTTCCCCGTATGTTGATTAATTTCTGTGTAAAGACCTTTAGACAGTGACCCCATTTTGGTGCACAATTTCACAATGTCCCCGTAGAGACATACCTCCAACACTTCCCATTTTCTATTATCCTCGGAGAGCATGGGCCATCCTACCTGTTACCCCTTCGGGGAAACTCAAAAGAACCGCAGGATAGGATGCCCACCGCTATGCCACCAGTTTAATGCCTGAATTTACTCTTTTCTCCACTCCCATACCACCACTGCGTGTAACGAAACACTCGAGAAATTAATCAAGATCAGGGTATTCGCCGGCTGCCTGGGATTGAACCCGCGACCAGCGGGGAGAGCCACGCCTTACCGAGTCGGCCAAGGAGGTACTACACTGACTAACTGGGTTATGGGAGGCTCGTTCATCAGGCCGTCGCCGCACTACACCATGACTGTTGAAGGTTTGTAGAAAAGATATAAGAAGAGCTACTGATGTTTCATAAGGTAGGTAATGAGATACTGGCACGGTAAAACGAATCTTAACCCGGGAATGTTCTGACTGAGGACTCACCCCCTTCCCTGCAGACGCCATGCCGCTGGTGGTGGTAGTGGCCTCCCAACCTCCTCGCCGCGTCACTGGTGGAGGTTGTTAAAGCTGTGCGGCGGTGTCGTACGTGCTAAACCCCTGAATATCACGTGGCGAGTTTCTTCTTCCTCTTCAATGTTTCAGGGGGCTGTCAGGGCCGGCTCCACTGCCACCTTGACGCGACAGACAGGTACTGTACGTGCTGCCCGGGCTCAGTGTTGCCAAGGCGCTAGACTGAGGGCTGCGCTAATCGCTACCTTCGAGCCCATGAACCTCCCGGGGCTGGGTCGTGATAATGGTAATATTGATGACATGTTGATTTTGATAACAATTAACTCACTATATTAAGATAATAAGTTCTGATAAGTAATTCAGATAATAGAATCCATACCGATCATCAAGTGTATAATCACACTCTGTCCTGCCTGGGGGTTGGGATGGCATGTTCCTCCCTTCTCCCTTGTTGTTTACCTGCAACAATAAACTATCAATCAATCAATCAGACGTATATATAAAGTGCGTATATATAGAACCTCATATGAAAAAGTAGCCCAAGATAAATGATAGCCCAATGCATCGATCACCCCTTTGCTTTCCATCCCTCACCGGCCTCTACTTCACCACTTGATTTCTCGCCTGCTATTCTTTACATTTCCTTTTATTCTTATTCTTATCAATATTTATTGTCAGTATTCACTTATAAAAAGAGTAGCCCAATGATAGAATAGCCCAAAGACGAGAGGGAAAAGTAGCCCAACGTACCACCCATTCCTCTCTCTCTCTCTCTCTCTCTCTCCTCCACCACATATCGGAGCAAGTCAGCATCCACCTACAGCCCCTCCTCTTTTCCCCCCCATTGTCGCGCCTTTCATGGGCACTCCTTAATTATATGTAGGTTCATTATACCTCAAAGTAGAATTAACTGCATATATACATATATATATATATATATATATATATATATATATATATATATATATATATATATATATATATATATATATATATATATATTGTTAAGCCGGACGTATTACGTGGGTTCACCGTTCAGTGTCGCCGTCAAGAGACTCCGTGGGAGGGAGATATGTATAAAGACCAGCTGATTGATTGATTGATAGTTTATTGTTGTGCACAGCTTCAGCAGTTTAATATTCTTCCTTAGTAGTACGTATAATTCACTCTTGACGCTTCACTGGCCACTAGCTTACTATGACTGGGACTGTCTCCTCGCCCTCTTCTCATATATATATATATATATATATATATATATATATATATATATATATATATATATATATATATATATATATATATATATATATATATATATATATATATATATATATATATATATATCCAGAACAGTACAGTCTAGAACGTTATAGTATATTTTAGATCATCCCAAGATGAAAGGAAGAGGGTGTAGACTGTAGACAGTTAGGCAGGCAGAGTGGTCTGTAATCGAGGTCAAAGGCAGAGTTGGGCCACCGGAGGGGAGGGAATCTGGAGGTGATTTGTTAAAGGGGCTGTCCTCAAAGCCTCTGTAGTGGTGGGATAAATTTCATAGCTGGCCATGGTGAGACGTTCAGCAAGTGGAGGGAGTAATCAGCTCCTTAGAATCCCCATGAGGAGTAAGGGCAATGGAAGAAAAGGGTACACTGCTTGTGGCTCCTTCAGGCCATTCACGGTTGAGCACGGGGTTAGCCTTGCATCCTCTACACAGCTCTCCCATCAATTGAAAAAATAGCAAGGGGATAGTGGGAGATGAAAGAGTTTAGATAGTACATGGTGAGGAGAAAAATATGAAGGGAAAGCCCAAACAATAATCTGATGACTTACCAGGTGTGAACTTTGTGACTTTAGCAGGTGGCTGCAGATCTCCATGAGCATGAGATTGGCAACTATACCTTGCTTGGCACAGTAAGCAATGTGATACCACAATAACTGTTGCAGTCTCGGTAGTTCCCTTTCCCTTTCCAGATAGGGATGACTAGCCCCCTCTTCCAGTCAGGAGAAATGGTACTAAATTGGCATAGGACAGTAAAGACTGCTTGCAACCCAAAGATCATGGCCACAACTTTAGCTTTGAGCAGCTCTGAACTGATACTACAACTGTTCAAAGTACTTATTCCAATGAACCCATCCATGTCTGACCTGAGGCAATCCTCTGCTGTTAGGATAGTGCTCACCTGAGAGGGAGGTCTGGAGCAAAACTTCTTCAGCTCAGTAGGCAGGCTTGAGGTCATTTGCATTAAAAGGGCCCACAATGTCCTTTGTAAGACTCCTGATTTAAGGGAAGGATCCGCCTCTTTTTTATAAATAGCCCGAGGGTCTTGATTTTAATATATATTATGAAGAATAATACTCTGATCATCTTATTCAAACATAGATTGAATTGAGGATTTTATCCTCCGTCATTTTTGCATTAATCTTTTTGTCCTTTGCACACAAAATGCTTTATAATTTTCCTTACAAAGTTAGAAAAAAAAATTGTTCAAACCTTTTTATTGTCGCCAAAAAAATTGAGAAAATTTGCAGTCTGGATTGTATTATTACTGTATTATGGAAAAGAAATGAAATTGATAATTTTTTTTTCTAACTTTGTTCTATAACATGTCTAGCTCCTAACCCTGTATCTAATGATGTGACTCCTGGTTCCCCCTTTCAAAGGTATTAATCACTCTTAAGACAAGGGTATTGTGATGCAGGAAGTCATTCATCGTTGCCAGGTTTGATCTTCCAAACTCACCTGGTTTATACTCATTGCTTACAGTGTCATCTACTTTTCTTCTCTCTTTGCCTTTGGTTGGAGTGGTAGTTCTTCTTCACTTTCTGCGTTTCAACCTTTTTCTATATTGATGTTTGTTCCATACATGCTTGTAACTAGATGACACTTGTCATAGCCAAAATTGTGTTCTATTACTGTCACTTGGGTGGCAATTTAACTGTAAAGTATACTGCATACTTGACTTTCATGCATTTTAACCATACTTTTGAATGTAACAATTGGTTTGGTGGTTGTGGTGGTGGTGAGGGATCTTGTAGTAGTGAGGCGCTTTACCTTGAACATGAGTGTTGGTGCATAGCAGTTATTTGCGTTTTCCTCGTATAAGCTGCCATTTGGCGGTTCTTCTCCACATGCCATTTCTATGCTGATGTGATGTTAGTGAAAGGCTTCAGGGCAACTGGGTCCTTCACTGAGCTCTGCCTGCCATCTGGTGGCCCTGGTGGAACTACCAACAATATTGTGCATGCGGCGTGTGTCCAAACAATTTTTCTTCCAAATTTTTTGCTACTATTTAGAAATCGCATATTTTTCTCATAGCTACGGTATAGAGACACTTGACTTGCTAGTAGTATTTAAGAAATGTGGAAATGCAAGAAATAGGAAATTAAGATATATATTTTTTCCCACTTAAACAATTGTCACATGCTAACATATATGTTGTTCTTTTAAAGTTCCATATAGTGAATGTAATATTATAAGATGCTGAAGATGTGTATTATGATTTGAATTAGAAATATGAAATAAGTATAATACTTGTTGCTGGCAGCGTACGATATGTTTAGCAGCAGTGTAAACAACCTCCCACGCTCTGATTGGAGAGACAGAGGAATGCATCGTGTTGAGGCAGCGGCGTGCCAGCCGGAGGAATGTTGAGTGGTAAAATTTTCAACACTATCTTCCACTACTACTGTAAGATTTTGAGAGTATAATACTATGCTGGACTTGTTTGACTTCTCTTTTCTTGCATGAAGGAAATATTTACCCACGAGGCTGCACTGATGCATTCCTATGAACCACGGGATGGAGTGTTGTAGGATATATCGATGAATGCTCTTATTTTGCCAACAATGTTCATTATAACGACATGAATCACATACAGCACTCAAATTTTTTGGTGTAAACATGATAGTGACCATTACAACTCTTATATTTTGCTAGTTGTGTACGGAAAAATGTCCATGTAGGCTCGCTTGACCCCAGCTTGCTGCAGGTTTGGCTCTGGCACAGGCTCCAGCAGGACCACCAGATGGTAGGCTGAGCTCAGTGAAGGACTCAATAGTAAATGCTCTAATTCCTTAGCAAGAGCTCATGAAGGAAGATTGCAGTGTAAACAAAGCAGTCTTCCCTCAGGCACCAGTTCATCTGAGTGGGAGGCAAGAAAGTTGTGGTGGGCTGGGGAGAGGTTACTAGATGCACGAAAATACATTGGTATGTGATTATTTTTTCATATTTATCAAAAATAATGTAACAAAATGATTCCTGCCACCTACACTAGGACTGGCTCACCACGACCACTTATTAGGCATTTAAACTCAGGCTCGGTGGGACATTTAAATTTGCGGAGGAAAAAAATAAAAATAAAGCTGCCATTTGACAGCTCATGCATAGACGGTCATGCCAGAGCATTTAACTTATTTTTGATATTTTCAAATAATTTCTTTAAATAGGGTGGCAGATCCTCCTGTTAACTCTCCTTGTTACTCTTCAGGAGAGATCTAATCCTATGTGACAGAGCCCTATATTAGTCCTGATTCCCAGCAAGCCTGGCAGTGAGACTCTTCTTTGTATCCCCCCCCCCCCAGTGCCTTCTCTGAAGAAAAACACTCCTTGACCTTGGGCATTCTCCAAGGCACTCCTTTGCAGCCTGGAGAGTTTCAAGTTTGAAGGTATCTCCCAAATCTACAGGGTCCTCAAGGGTGATGAGCACATTGAAATGATATGAGACTGTCACTGCATACTCATGGGCACAATGCCAAGTCTATGTCTCTTGAAATGAAACACAATATGGTTACTCTTGACTTGACATGAAGTTTGAGTGTTGCAGCAAGCCTATGAGCAGCTACAGAGAACTGTGTGCTTAAAAAAAAAAAGAAAATTGCAGTTATGAATGATCCTCCAAAGAGTGCTTATGAGGATGTGGTCACCTTTGCTACCCCTTCAGGATTGCTATACAAAGTCCTGTGGTGCAGCTCTGGTTTCTTATAACAACTACAATACTTAACTTCCTAGATCTTGGCAAAATCATGAGGAGAGCTGTTGGGGTTCCTGGTACCAGTGCCATGGGGACCAACATATAATTCATAGTCAACTATAACTGCCAGTAGTAGCATTGAAGTTGCCCAAGACAATGAATGTTTTGAGGGGGGCACTAGCCTAATATGAAGGAGTTTGGCATTCTCCAGTTTCAAAAATCTTGATAGGAGATTATAATACAAGAGACAAAGTTCAGGGTGTGCTTCACCCTCACTTTCATTATATGCTCATCAACTACAGAATCCTCAACAACAAATGGCTGCTGTTGGGTGGAGATGCCTATGATTACCCACTAAGACAGGTACCATGGCTCATGCCAGACCAGTAGGTGTAGTTCCACTTCTGATCTTGCTATAGCCACCACCTTCAGCCATCTGAGCTCATTTACTAGGTAAGGCAGTTGGTGATTCTCAAGAAGCTCAGGATTTTCCAAGAGCCCATATGCAGAGCCCTCTGAAGGTAAACTATGGCCCTGGTTCCACGGGTGTGTGTTTCATCTACACCTTGGGTGCCTCCTAAACAAAATAACAGTAACAACAACGACAAAAAAAAGAACTAAGGGACCCTCCATCCTTCAAGATGAAGGATCTCATAGGCTTGCCCTCCACCTGTCATAAGCAGCAGGGTCTCCAGATGCAGATGCATCCAGGGAGCCTGCCACCTGGTCGGGCCTAGTTAGGCAATTTAATACAAACTTTGATATATTTTAAGTGATGGTTAAAATATTTCAGAAACAGTGATGTATACGTGCTTGATATTGAAGTTAATTTCTTGTTCATTTAGATATATTTATATAAAGTTTGACATGTGCCAGTACTAGGCGGCCACTGATATACACAGATCAAGTATGATTATCACGTCCTGTATTCACACAAAACTCTTGGGGTAGCTCGGTCATTTCCTTGGATATTACTAAAACACACGTCATAAATATTTAAAATGGATTTTGGTTCAGAACATTGTTTATCAAACATTGTCATTATGTACTACTCATTACATATTTGTGGATGGATGGTTCTCACCTACCTTCTGTGCTCAAAACAAAAAATTATATAAACAAATAAAGCAAAATTAATCACTATTTCATTTATAAGAGTACTATATGAAAGTTTCACAGGAAACATCTCAACATTGGTATCTTTCTGCACCGGGCAGAAAGAAGGTTTCTTGGAGCACAAATTATGTCATACATTGAGATAAAATCCAACTACCAGAGCTGTCAACTTCACAAACGTACGGTGGGTCAGTGCATCCACTTACTGGGCCAAATGGCTCAGCCTCTTTATCAGGCAGGTGATCAATGAAATAACGGTGACTGCAGAAAAAACTCAAAAGACAAGAGCATCATTGCCTACAGTGCATCAAATTGTCTAAACAAGACATTCAAGGGAGAAAAAGAAAAAGTTCTAATAGCATGATGACAAGGGAAGCAAGATGCAGTCAATTACATCACAGCCACAAACTGCCTGAATTCACTTCAAATTGTCAGGAAGAGAGGGAGGCACTTTATGGAGGGACTGAATTATGTGGATGACGAGGAAGACAAAACTTACGAGGTAAATGACATCATGAAGGATACCTCATCTCACTTTTATGGTAAACCACTTTCATAAGGCAATTCAATTAAAGCACTGAATTATTCTCATTTCTTGAAGTTTATACAAACACGTTCATATTCACATTCCCCACACAAAAGTTTCATACAAATACTATGAGGAAACTTGGAGGAAGTTTATAATGCACTGACATTGGTTGAAACACTGCACTATGGATGGTACATCACAGTATTTGGAGATAAGTATCAGATAGTATTGTCAAATGGTACATGGAAGCCTATCTCAGTATTTGTATTTGTTGTTGTCCATTCTTGCAATTATATACATTTCACTATATGCTATTATCTCATTTCAAGATATAGATACACAACAGTATAAGGCCCATGTAGGTGAAGCAAAAACAATTTACATATATTTATCTAGTCCGCATTAGTAATGTCCATTCCGATTATCCATTCACTTTTCGGAAAGTCTTTGGTTCAAGGCTTCTGACATTTACATGCTGAACAAGAAGTGTGTGTATGTAGGGAGCTACATATCCAACAGTCTCGTCTGAGGTCGACATCACTTCACGGGGTCTCGGTGACTCCTTGGCACATAAGAAGAGAGGGAGGTGCTCTTTGGGGTTCTTTTTTAAAGTACAAGGTTCAAGGAATGATCACACAATGCTTAACAGATTATCTTCAATGTATAACAACATGTAGGGTAATCATATTAATAGGAACTAGAATTGAAATAATTTTCTTATAATTTGCAGTAGCTCTGAGATTCATGTAATTTAGATGCAGATACTTCTGTAGACAATCTGTTATTTAGCTATAAAATCAGTTATAATTCTTTCTTCAACCTATGTTCTATACAAGATATACAATATATAATGTGCACAGACTTTAAAAATAAATGAATATTACCAAATTATTTTGGCACAAAACAGTTTTGAATTAAGACCTGTCAAAGGTGTAACATAATTCGTATTCATAGAGCAAAGTACGAGTGTCCCTCCTTAAAACAAAACAAAACAAAATTATGCTACTGTGCTGTCAAATCCCCAATTCTTTCCAGAAATTTACTTAACTGTTGCATCAGAAATATAACTAATTAGTTTTAAAGCTTTGCCTTTTCATCCAAACAAGCAACAGTGTGAAGGGAACAGCTACAACATTAAATATTACAGAAAAGGAATACTCCTGGTATAGCACTATAATAATGAAACTAAAACCTTTGCTTCATTATGAGTTATTTATTCCATGGGGAGTTATCTTAGTACTGGTAGTCATCCGAGTCAGCATAATCTGGATAGTCATCATCCACATCCATTGGGTCCGCAGCAAGGTTGGTGACTGTGGCAGAGAGTGGCGAGTGCTTGTTGAGAGACCCACCATTGCCCACGCCTCCCAGGCCACCCCGCCCGCCACTGGGAGTAGAGTCTAGGGCGTCCTCGCAGCCCATTGACAGCTCATCTTCATCTCCATAAAACCTGATAAGTAAAGATAAGGTAACATATGACCTTGAAGATAATAATTATATATTTCTGATTCCTAAAACCTTCATTTCTATGGAAATCACAGAGTTCTGCATTCAGAATTTGATTTATGATGAGAACAATGGGGACAAAAATTTATATATTGACTGTCCACTTTCCCCAGAAAATAGCCATTAAATGTCAGTCAGTCAGCTTTGAGTTGCTTTGTATGTAGTACTTTGTACTGAAGAGTTGTTCTTAAACTAGTATTTTAGATTTTCATGGCTTCTGTAGGAGTTATTTAGCATAACACTCATTAACCTACTGTGATGAATAATGAGGAGGTTGACAGAAAGTAAGCATTGGTCAAGATTCCAGCACTTACAACACAAAGTGTGTGCACTACACAAAAAGCAAAATAATCTAACCTGTAAGTTTCTGCAACCCTATAATATTTGACATTTTTGGTTACCAAGAACTATCAATACAAAATTGGTCTACTTCTGATGGTTGCTATGGGTAATGAAAGGCTGCATTGAATCTACAGGAAAAAAACATGTACTCATGTTGTCCTGTTTTCAGTACAAACTCATATGATGGCCTGTTGTCTCTGGCACAAAGTGAGGTGAACTCCCTCCACATAAATATCTGTTCTCTATTAAGTGAATAGGAAACACACCCAATCTAGGATTCAACTCATGAGGCTCCTCTCAGCTTAAGAAGCCCATGACACATCATGACTGAATAATTGTTACAAAATATGTTGACATTATTTCCACAAAAGTGCATAGAAAGCAAATAATTAGAACAAACAATGAAAATTCTAATGTAGTTGAAAATTCAAAATTATTTTAAAATATAAAACTAAAATCAAAGACAATCACATGCTCTTTAGTTCTGAAGTACTTTACTCTCAGCAAAAGCCTTCTTACTAACTTGAACTCAATATACTTGGTGTTCCTATAAATATACATATCCCAGCTGTGTGCTGTGCAGTGCTAAGGCCCCATCCACACCCTTACGTAGTGCTTGATGGGCAATGCGCGCTGAGCGTATTTTTCTCGCTTTTTAAGCTGTGTTACCAGATGGAGCAGTTCCCGGCAGGCTCCACAGATCTGGCAGTACTGCCAGCCTGTGCACTTACTGGGCAAAGTCTGTCAGGCACTCCCCGATAGAGTGGATGGACAAGCAAGGGCGTTTTGATGGTTTGCCCGGTTTCCTCACTTATGACATCATCTCTGCTCGTGCCATCACCCACCATCCAAACGTGTCTAATGGAAAGGGATTTGGTAACAGTGTTTGCCGACTGGACACTGCCAGAATGTGTACGGAACCTTGCCGAATCCCGTTCCAATACAGGTAACTCTCGATTTACGCGAGTATTGTGTCCTTGAAGAGGTCGCGTAAATCAAAAACAATGTAAATCAAACAAAAGGTAGGTTTGAAGGTTTCTATCGAAAAATAAATATTCACTTCATTCAGTGTGTGTGTGTGTGTGGGGGGGGGGGGGGAGAGAGAGAGAGAGAGAGAGAGAGAGAGAGAGAGAGAGAGAGAGAGAGAGAGAGAGAGAGAGAGAGAGAGAAATATCCATATCACCTAGATATCCACTCAGTCTCAGCCTCACTCGTGTGAGGAAGAAATGAGGGACACCATGAGCGACTGGCTAGTATTGGTACCGGTACCGAGCAGTCTGGTACCAGTATCGTACCGTATAGCTGGTACCGTTAGTACCGGTACTGGTACCAGTACCTGCCCACCCCTATTGTTAAGTAGCATGGCAGTGTGGGTACTGTATTGTTGTTCAAGTGGCGCGCGGGAAGAACTGAGCTCAGCTATGTGGCCGCGGCGCCGTGTGAGTCCAGTTGTGTGAGACATCTGGTGGCCACTCCTTAAAATATCGTGTATAAATGGAAAAAAGTGTAAATTAATCATTTATTTGGATTTTGAATCCCGCATTATTTAAAAAACACGTAAACCAAACTCGCGTAGATCGAGAGTTACTTGTACATACATTTGGATAGTGGGTGACAGGCATGAGCAGAGATGTCATAAGAGGGGAAACCACGGGCAAAACCTCAAAATGCCCCTGCTTGTCTGTCCACACTATCGAGGAGTGCCCAGCAGGCTTTGCTCGAGAAGCAAGAGGAATACACCTGTCCCTCCCCCCCTATTCACAAGGATTAAGGAAAACCGACCCCTACAAATAGAGAATTTCCAAGAATGTTTGGCGTGCTCCTCAAAAAAGCCTCTAGACCCATAAAAAACACGAACTATATATACCTAATAAAGCATTTCCATTTCCTGAAAGAAGCTATAAGTATTGTAACCTGTACTGTAATTTACGTAAACTTCAAATACACAGTCAGTCAATCTCACTTACTGTGGGTCCTCACCACAAAATCTCTGCCATTTTCTTATCAACTTCAGGTGGTTAAGCATATCACACTATGCAAATTATTTACTACTGAACTCTTCTTTCTATGAAAATCAGGGGATAAAAATATTAAATGAAAATCTGGTGGTAAAAATATTAAATGGGAATAAACACTGGATCAAAATTGCATGGAAGCAGCTGTTCATTTGATGGACATAAACAAACAGGTGCTGTCAGCAGTAGGGCTGGGCAAGTACCAGTAATGGTGCCTGCCTGCTCAGTACTGGTAGCGGTGGGTACCGTCAGTGCAGTATTCAGTACTCTTGAAAAGTTGGAAAGTTTTGTTTAGTCGGCGCAACATCTGTGGTCATATGCCGGAGAGAGACAGAAGGGGAAGGAATTATAGGAGAAGGGAACAGAGCCCAGGATACGGGACACAACCCCCGATTAATACCTGGTACCCATTCACTGCTGGGTGGACAGGGGCGTAGGGTATCGGAAAAGCCGCCCAAATTTTTCCACTCCGTCCGAGAATCGAACCCGGGCTCTCTCGGTTGTGAGCCGAGTGTGCTAACCACTGCACCACGAAGCCCCCCAGTACTCTTGAAAAAAGACATGTCATCATACATGCCTCCATATACATGTATGATGACCTGTTATTATCAAGAGTACTGAATACTGCACTGATGGTACCCACCACTACCAGAACTGAGCAATCAGGTACCATTACCATGTCATATGGCTGGTGTTGTAAGTACTAGTACCAGTACCTGCCCAGTCCTACTGCCAACAGCACCTGTTTGTTTATGCACATCTGCTTGCAGTTTTGATCCCGTGTTTATTCCCATTTCATGTTTCCATCCCCTGATTTTTATAGAAAGAAGCAGCCAATAATAAATAATTTACATGGTATGATGTGCTTAACCACCTTAAGTTGAAAAAAAAAAAAAAAAAAAAAAAAAAAGACAGAGACCTCAAGGTGAGGATCTAACAATTAGGTGAGAGATTTCAATGACTACATATTTGCAAGCTGTAAGAAGTTTATGTAAATTACAGTACAGTTTATTGTATGTGTAGCTGATTAATAATGCTACTTTGGATATTTTATAGATGTTTACATCGGCCTTTCCTTATGAGCAGCTGAACTGTCCATGAGTGGACTGTGAATGTTGTGGCACTGCAAAAGTTCCTTTGGGGCCACCTTAGTGTATTTTTGGGGTAATCAGTGAATATGTGAACAGTGGACCTGTGAATACAGTGGGACATATGTATGCTCAGCTGGCATTGCCCATCAGGCCATAGTGCCTGCTGGAAAATGGAAAAACAGTTACCAAATCCTTTCCAATGGAGGGTAGGTGATGGGCATGAACGGAGATGACGTCATAAGTGGGGAAACAATAGGCAAACCATCGAAATATCCTTGCTTGCCCATTCACACTATCAAGGAGTGCCCAGCAGGCTTTGCCCATTTCCCGGGTAAAGATTGAGCCTGTCAGGCACTGCCTGATCATGTGGATGGAGCCTAACAATGCAATTTGAACTAAGAAGACAGAGAGGAGGTCTTTGTCTGCTTATTGCAAGGGGTGGATGTATGTTTGATGGCTAAGAGTCAACAGATAAAGGCAAAATGGTGTGGATGCAACCTATTTTTTTACATGTCTCCTTTAAGGTCGTTTACTTCCTTAGGAAACCAACATTCAATCTCAAAGATGGATTTTGGTGGATAAGAAATCTTACACACACCTGTGATAAGGTAATTTTTTTACAATACAATTAAGTGTTAAAGTACTTATTAACCCTTTCCCTGCAAGTGTCTCATATATGAGATACGGACTTTGGTGCCATTGCCTGCGAGTGTCCTACATATGGGCCAGGATAATTTCAAAGTAGCACGCCAATTCTTTCATGCGGAAATTAAGTGGAACTCAATATGTGGCATCTGCTGCAGTGTTTCCAAACATAAATCATATTTTGTTTGAATTGTAGTCAGTAACCCTTATAAAGATGAGTAGAGATGTACGACACTTTCGTGCTGAGGCGCGGCAGATTGCTCACTCAGCTAAAGAGGATAGTGATTATTATGTCACTTTATTGGATAATATAGAAATTGATTCTGATAACTTAAGAGTTTGTTAGTGGTGAAGCTGACACTGACTGTGATGTTTAGGATGAAAACTGAGCAGAAACTCTTGTAGAGGTAGAGAGCGGTACATTGAATAATGTGGCCGGTGAAGGTGCTGGTGGTGGAGACATTGTTGTTGCTAGCACAAGTTGATGATGCAAGAGGCTGTGGTTCATGAACATGATCCTATAGAATTTCCACGAAAAACTGGCGGGTGGGGTAGTGGAGACACCTTGCCACACACACTCAACACCTTTTGCTTTCTCTCATATGTCAGCTATTTACTACCTTTAAATGAATTTAATTAGATAATTGAATAATCCAATAAGGTCAAGTGTCCTGGTATTTATTAAAAATCTTTGTTATTATCCTAAAAACAAAACAATCTTAACACTATATGACCTTATTGGATTATCCAATTATTTAATTAAATTCATTTAAAGGTAGTAAATAGCTGACATATGAGAGAAAGCAAAAGGTGTTGAGTGTGTGTGGCAAGGTGCCTCCACTACCCCACCCGCCAGTTTCTCGTGGAAATACTATATTGAAAGTGAAGATGTTGCACTACCTATTATACCCGAAGCATCTGTCATCAGCATCTTTCGTCAGGCAGCGCAATATTGCAAAAAGCTTACTCTGCAAGATGCTGATTACTAAGTAAGAAATGTTGTACCATTACAATATTTATATATTTGTGTTCAGGAAGCAAAGTTTTATTTATTGGGGGGACATTTTTTCTATTTTTTATTTAACTTTAATTTAGATCGCAGGAAAAGGGTTAACATCATGGAAACATGGCCTCTCAAAATTTTCTAATGTGAAAATCCTTTTGTATGTGCAACACTAAAGCTCAGTGAGCGTGGAAACATTCCTGATGTACTTAAACTTTTAACTTGCCGAGACCTTATTCTGCTAGTTCTACTAGCAGTGAGTATTAGTAAGTGCTCAGTACAATTAGTAATGTTACAGATCTAAACATTAGTTTACAAAATAAACAAGGAATATTAATTACTCGCAAAATCAAGGACTTCAGTATGTTCTCAATGATGTATAACAAACATACCTAATGAGAACACTGACAAACAAAACACACAAAATCATAAGGGAACATGCAGGTCCAGGGAGGGACTGTGCTTAGAAAATGCACAAACTTCCCACCTGTTTAATGGACACTTGCTTCACAGACTCTCCTCCACAATCCTGCAAGGTGCACAGTGCACTTTAGCTTTCTCCATCACCTTTTCCACTGTCATCCAAGTCTCCATCCAAGATGACCCTAAGCAAATGTAATGTCCAACATCCTAGTTATATCACCCTCATTATGAAGGAACTTTTTGGAGGGATGTAGAGCTAACCACAGTAGATGGCATGAAGATATTGTACATGGCAGAAGACTTTACTTATTTGTACAAAAATTAAATGAACAATGTTTCCATTATATAGAGAATCTTAATATTTCACCCACTCAAATGGGAAACAATTTAAAATCATTTAAGGAATAGTTTTGAAACTATTAAGTGTATATGTGCTGTCCCTAATGTAATTGACTGACTGTGTCTGGTTATTAATTGTGTAAATTTGTGTTAACAACAAGCAAGCAAACTTGTTTCAATGGATTTCATTGGGGAAAATGTATGATTGGTTCTAAGCCCATTTCCTGCCTATGAGTATATATGCCCTGCCACATTCTGCCTTGAACCCCTCATCTTATCATTTCTCTCCTTCACCATCAGCTGTTCTGTTGATATAGCTTGTGACTGTGAAAACTGAAATATTCTGACCTGGGTATTATGATATGCATGTAAATACACAGCATCCCTGTCAACTATTTTGTAACTTGTCAACTGCAATGACTAAACTGAGAACAACTTTTTAAAGGTAAAAGTATTTGAACTTAAGTATATACATCACAACCAAAGTTCCAAAGCCACTACCTGCAACTAACCTACTCTACTCTTGACCATAAGCCTGGGAGAAGTGCATGATAATTTTCTGAAACTTTGGGGGAAAATAAGAATAGTTTGTGCCTATAGTTGCAGTACATGATTTAGGGTGTTGTTAGACTAGATGGTTCAGTGGGAAGAACAGGCAACACCTACATGTCATCCTGGTGGTCGGCTCCGCCCTCCTCAGCCACCAGCAGCTCGTACTCCTCAGCAGCATAACGATCCCAGTCTGACACCTGTACAGGTATTTAGGTTAAGTAAATTAATACTAGATTTATTCTAAACTTATAATGGAAAGTCTTATAAATAGATTTAATAAACAGTAAAAGTTTTATGCCAAGATGAATGTGTTTAGAAGCTTTTGAAAGTCTAGAACTCCTTGCCCAGACCTGCAGTGAGGGCCCTGTCCTGGCACTCACCTCAGGCCCGTCATCCTCTGCCCGGTGTGAGGCGAAGGGATCTCGCTGTTCATGGTCAAGATACTTCTCCAGGTTGAAGAAAGTATCGAAGAAGATAGGAGTCATTCGACACTTCTTTAAATCCCTGAGTGATATTTTATCATTTTCTTCTGGTCGAACCATATCCAGCATCTAGAAGAAAACAACAATTTTAATTGATACAGATGACCCTCACTGAATAGTCAGCTGCCCTGTCATAGGCCAAACCCACCACTCAAATAAAAATAAACAGTTTCAGTGGAAGTAAGAAGTTATATTGGCCTTGGCAATTTGTGTTTTAGCAAATTTTGGGGGTTAATTAAAAAAAAAAAAAAGAATCTATCTTGCAAATGTACCTGGCAGAGGCAGTCATGGAAAGGAAGGGTCTCTATGCCCAGGGCCTCCATGCGCTGCAGCTGCTCCTCGTAGAAGTACTCCAGCTCATACATGGACAAATAGCCATCCCCGTCCAGATCCATACACCTGGCAAACAAAACAACTTGTATTAACTTGCTTACTCATTTTGGACACTTAGTACTGAAGGCAGATGCTGCTGCTTTGGGCACATAACAATATTTAAGGTCAAGAGCCCTGACTTTAGAATAGGATAAATAGCCACTTAGGTAGTGTTTTTTTTCAAACTAACTAAAGAAATGTTAGAAGTACTACAAACAGCCTACTAAATAAATGTTAGTTTTACTTTGGTCCACATAATTTTGGTTCAATGATAAAATTTTACCTGAACCAATATTCTATGGCCGTTGGGTGGCGTTTGTCTTCCTCAGAAATAAGGAACCACACAAACTCTTGGTAGCCCATGCGGTCCTGCTTTTGTAGGCGGCCTCGCGTCACGGCTCCACTGAATATTCGATCAATCATACGCCATGAGAGAGCTGAAACCAGGATGATGAAAGACAATGTCACTTTCCAAAAGGCCTATTGACTACAATGTTTTGAAAACTGAAACCAAAATCATATTACTGCTATTTCAGATCACATGAACTAAAAGTACACCACATATACACATTAAATTAAATATATAATAAATATTAAAAATAAGTTATTGCACAGAAATAAGTAATGAATGCACAAATCAAAGGATGAACTCACCCCGCTCGTTGTGTTTGGCCAGATCATGCTTGTCTATGAACAAGTCATGGTCAGTATCCAATTCCCAGAACTTGCAGTAAATGACATAGAAGTGTTCATAACTGAAGTAGTCTGTAATTTGGTTAATATCCTCTTCTTCCTCTAAGTAGCTAATTACCTGCAAAGGTTAAACATTCAATAACAAGTGGTCTTAGTATTACATGATATGGAAAAGTGGATACATAAAGTTACGATCATTGTTTTCCCGGAATGATGGGTATTTCAATATTACTGTACTGTATTTCTGCATAAAGTGTTTAAATTTTATTGCAGTTTATATTCACATGAGGAGCCTTCATGAAAATATGGAGAATGACTTACCTGCAATAAGTTGGATCTCCTTAATTCTGGTAAGTTTATTCTACCCGACCAGGATCTATTTACACAATAGTATATTCTTGCTATGACCTGGAAGTTAAAACAGCAAAATCAAACATCCAATAAAATATTGTGGTGAATGTAGTTTTAAATAAATCAATTGCATAATATTTTCCATTAATTCTTAGGGGCATACTCCACCTGTGGTTGGTGGGCATGGACATAGGTCTGGCAGATTAATCCTACATGCCCATATGGTGCTCTGACAAATTATGGCTGAATGTCTATGCCAAGTCTCACCCTCCCAATGCATGTTTCACTAACCACTAGCCACTGATTTGTACTAATATAAATTATGTCAATTTTTGGTGACAATTTTGATATGTGCTCTAGAGACAACACCGAATTCAGGGTAACTGGATATTTTTCAAGTACAAGTACAAGTACAGTCACTTTGCTATGTACTTAAGTCCAAGTACATGTCATTGTACTTAAGTAGCTACAAGTACTTTGTGATAAAAAAATTCCTGTTACAGATTCGAAAAGCACGAAAGTTAGTAGTTTACGTATATTCACATTAATAAGACATAATAATATTACACTACAATATCATAACACTAAATGTACGTATTTACCCAATAGTATCATCGCAAAGTTCACTAGAATTTATGTACAATATATAACTTTTGATTAAATACAATGTACTTGTTTGTACTTGAATGTACTTGGTATTTTTCAAGTACTTTGGGTCTAAGATATCTTACTGTGTGCACATATCTGGAGTGGAACTCAGTGGCCTCTTTGAGGAAGGTGAGTCCTGGGTGAGTGTCCACCACATCTTGGATCATGCTCAGGAAGTCTTCAGGCAGGAGGTAGTTCCGCACACCACGACTCAGGACGCGCACAAACCGAGATGCCATGTCATGGCAGGTCGAGATCACTCTGTTCAGGAAGATCAGAAAGAATAATGGTGAAATGTTCGACCAATAAGCTTGTAATTATCTTATATTTGACTGTCACCTGACAATAATATTTTGACTTATCACCTGGCTTAATATTAAAAGTCTGCCGTACCGTACATCAAACAAAATATTACTTTCTTTCACTTGTATAACAAGTTTTCTCTTGGAGGGAGTGCTCAATTTGGCTGCACGAAATCATTAAGTATCTTTTTGGGCTTTGTCAATGAACTGTAAAGAGCAAAACCTCTTGCCCTCAAAGCACAGGCCTAACATTTGGGGAACAGGAAAAAAAGTAGAAGTAAATTCTGCCTTCATTTCCATGAACTCACCTGCTCCAGTAATCTGTAAACTGTTCTTGTGTGAGGTAGCCAAGCTTATCCCCGCCGGCGGCGACAAACAGTGGGGCCTTCCAGTAGAGGGGAAGGCTGCAGGCACGCATGAGTGGGTCCATGTTTTCCCGCGCCACCTGCCCTCCCTGCTCTCGGAACACTGCTGCCACCCTGGTCAGCATCTGCTCCTGTGTCACCTGGGTGGATGGCCGCCCCATGGGGTAGTAGAATCTGTAAGGAAACAAAGGAATCAGTATAGTATAATGAAACAATCCAGATTCTTAGCATATAGAATAGGATGCCTCATCATATTTGAGCTATAGTATTTCCATTTGAAATTGGCCAGTGGGATGTAGGCCTATGCGGGTCAACCCCGCCCCACATATCTGCCACACACTCTCAAGACGTCTTGCTTCCTCTCATATGTCAGCTATTTATTTCCTTTAAATGAATTTAGTTAAATAATTGGATAATCTAATAAGATCATATTGTGTTAAGATTGTTTAGGTTTTAGGATAATAACAAAGATTTTGTATAAATACCACAACACTTGATAACGTTGGAATACAACGTTGTCAAGTGTTGTGGTATTTAT
The DNA here is from genome assembly GCF_024679095.1 of Eriocheir sinensis. Classification (NCBI taxonomy): domain Eukaryota; kingdom Metazoa; phylum Arthropoda; class Malacostraca; order Decapoda; family Varunidae; genus Eriocheir; species Eriocheir sinensis. The sequence goes on along the minus strand of NC_066535.1, from coordinate 8,381,552 downwards.
ACACCCGCATAGGCCATAGGCTGACTTGCATAGGCCTACACTCCACCGGCCAGTTTCAAATGGAAATACTATAGTGATTTGAATAAGCTGTCATATAGTAGGTAGTAATCTGGAGCTGGGATGGATTGTCAGTGAATACCAATGTACCAAGCTGAACTCACACACTAACTTTTGAAGGTCACAAGAATCTGAAGTCTCTCTTAACACTGAGGCTTAGACAGGCATCCAAATAACTGCACACAAGAAGTATCTAAGTTGAAACCAAAAGTCAACACTCACCTGTTAATCTTTAGGTATTGTTCTTGCTCTCCTTTTTCTTTATCCTTTTTATTTTCATGTTACTCTTATACTCTTCACATAAATCTCTGCTTATTGACGGGACTCTGTTTTGGTCTATATCAATTTTTTGTTTTCACGGATCTCAATAATATCTATCAATACACTTAAACTCACCTGGGTATAAGGAGGTTCTTGGTGGACTTTGTGTGACGGCGTAAAGTGTTAGGAAGCCTTGCCGAGTGCATGGGAGAGGCAGGAGATCCTGGTAGACCCAGTGGAGAGCTGGGGGAGGCAGGGTGAGCGTTCTGCTGGAGGCTTGAAGAGAGGGATGTGGGGGAGGTGGCATTGGGGCTTGTGGAAGGCAGGCTGGTGATGGTAGGGGTGGGGGACAGCGGGGACACTGGGGAGCTGCCCCCAGAGGATGGAAGAGGCCGGGCATTTTCCTTCTGTGCTGCACTGCTCTCTCGTACGTAGGTCTGTGGAGAGGGTAATTTGTCACCATTGTTGTTCATCACTACATTTTGGAGATTCTTACAATATGGTGTTAATAGTTAATATTTTTTGGTTATTAATGTAAAGGCACAGCATACCTGTGCTGAGTATTACACACACACACACACACACACACACACACACACACACACACACACATACAGAGGAAAAGTTGGACAAATATAGATTAAAAGACATGACTGTCCGAGCTTAAGCTCAGGCCCTGCATGTATACTACAAATAGGTAAATACACACACACACACACACACACACACACACACACACACACACACACACACACACACAGAGGAAAAGTTGGACAAATATAGATTAAAAGACAGGATTGTCCGAGCTTAAACTCAGGCCCTGCATGTATACTACAAATAGGTAAACACACACACACACACAACACACACACACACACACACACACACACACACACATTCTGGTGGCTCAATCGGTAGGGCGCTGCGCTGCGAGGCTTAACGGCTTAACGGCCAAACAGGCGGCGGTTCGAGCCCCGATCAGGCCGGATTCTTTCGGTTGACTAGGAGTGGTTACTGTTCCCCCTTGAGCAAGGGGGATGGGGTGTGTGGGGTCCTGGCAATACCCAGAGATCGACGAAATGAGCACTTGCTCTCGTCGGGAAGGTACCTGCTGGCGAAAGCGAGTCCAACTCGTTATCGGGCCGTGGTGAATTACACACACACACACACACACACACACACACACACACACACAATGAGACACACACACTGGCAGACACTGCCCAGTCTGCAGCTAAAGACTTCTATATTATCTATACTATACTATATATTTCTATATTCCAGCGACATTATAACCTAATATGGCCGCGCGACGTCCTGCTTTGCCGTTCCACACGCTGCCTTCAAGTCGCCATAACGAGCTCCAAGAAGATGCCGTGCAGAACACACAGCCTCAAACACGAGGCTCCCGCCGCGTCACCTCCAGTTAAAAATGGTATCGGAGAGCGACACAATAATCAGGTTATTTCCTTGCACCCTCACTAGTGACCTTGTTTCCCGCGGCACGCCGAGATAGTCACCGCCGCTGAGGTCCACCCAAAGGTCAGGCCGCCCTCCTCATGGCCACCATTATACAAGCGCAGCAGCTCGGCAGGTACAAAGCCTTTCAACTTCCTCGTTTCATGGGGTGTGGATGCCGCCCCGACCTCAGCTGGGAGTGGGTACGCGCTGCACCATGGAACTTTGCATTTCTTAACGTTAAAACCCGTTTTCCACTCTTGGCTGCAGTTATGTAATCTATCAGTCTTTCTGTACCCTTTAAACAGTCGTCTTACTCCACCACTCTTCTCATTACCTTTGGATCATCAACAAAGACTTCAAATACTGCGCTGATAGGAGGGCGCCCCCTTCGTTACCCTATCGAGGTACTTCGTGATGAAAGAAATTGTGTTCTATACATTATGATGTGAGATGAAGCCAAGACGTTCAAGAGAAGTACAGGCTGAAATGATGGCATCCCTAGATTTTGAAACAGCGTCATATACATATTGCGAGGTTCCTCACGTGACCCACAAGGCGCCTCGGCGTGTCGCAGGGCCGCCGAGGTCAGTGAAGGTCTGCTAACAGCCTTCATTTTTACAGGGGACTATAAATATTCCTTGGTGGCTGCGGCTCATTGGGTACAGGTGGGCACCTGGTGGTCACTATTAACACCTGGTCAGTCAGCCTTGCTCCCTATTGCACCAGCTGGGCAGACGACCTTGTCCTCCTCGGCGCTGCCCCTAGTCAGGCCAAAAACACCCATTCATTCTTTTTATACTTTTCTCCAAAACCCCAACAAGAATCGTACTGAACGAGCCGGACAAGATCTTGTGGCAGAGGTGGACGCTTGCCGCTCCGTCAACAAGAACCAAAGACCCATTTGGGAACGTGCCAACTCTCGACCTTATGAGAGGAGGTGGGTTAGCACTGTCGGCCGCTGCTGCAACTCGTCGTGCAAGGCGAAGTTAATGACAACTTCCTCTCGGTGTTTTCCATATACAGGCGTCGAAGGGTGGCCACTATCACCGCAGCGCAAGCCATTCACAACAGGTTCTTACTCGCTATTACTACTACTACTACGCCTTGGCCGAGGAGGCGCAGCAAGTCCACGGAGAGTCAAGATCCAAATAAACTTGCGGCGAGTGACTTACGGGGAAGACGCGGGGAACGAACATACTAACATACAGCACATCACCTAAGACAGTCTTCCCCTAGACTAATTTCCACATTGCATTACATCATTAGTCATTACTTTCTCAAAAATCGACAACTTGGCTTCACACCGTTCACACACACACACACACACACACACACAAAAAAAAAAAAAAAAAAAAAAAAAAAAGTAAGATAAAATGTATGGTGTATCTTTATTCTTTTACTAGCGGGCGAAGTGCTCCCCCCCCTAACACCACCATCCCCACAAGCACAAGGCTGCCAAGACGTAGCACAAGAGATCGGTGAGTGATAAGTGGCGATTCATCTCGGTTAATTGACTGGTGAAAGTGGTGAGGTGGTGTTAGCGGCAGGCAGTGAGCCGCGGCCACGTCTCGAAGCTCGGCACATTACCTAAATCTTAAGGCGTATAAATAAACCCCCACATAAAACATTGAAAGAACTCCATGCTAGCAAAGGCGCCTGTGCATAACTCCCCGGCAGGCATCAGGGAAGGTTTGGGTCATTCTGAAATATTTCGGCGCCCAATCACACATATTTGACAAGGCTTTCGTAGGAGTTTTGGGGCATTGCCAGGGGTAGTTTTATGGTCCTGGAGATAGTCTGACCCTTCTTCTGTGCAATGAACCTAGAAATCACCCATGAGAATCCAATTAGTCTCCTTATTGGCCTTTGGAAATAGTTAATGTGAGGGGCGGTGCGTCTGAAAATACCGACCTAATCTGAATCTTAAAAGAAAATATTGAAATAACTCCATGGATACCAAGGCGCCTGTGCATCCTCTAGAAGGCACCAGGGAAGCTTTACTGGAATACGAACGGATACATATGGACACACTTCTTCATTTGTAGCAATCATGTGTGCAGGTATAAACAGGTTCCTCAAACAGCCGGATAATTTGTAAGCACCATTATTACGAGTGCAGGTATAAACAGGTTCCTCAAACAGCCGGATAATTTGTAAGTACCATTATTACGGGTGCAGGTATAAACAGGTTCCTCAAACAGCCGGATAATTTGTAAGCACCATTATTACGGGTGCAGGTATAAACAGGTTCCTCAAACAGCCGGATAATTTGTAAGCACCATTATTACGAGTGCAGGTATAAACACGTTCCTCAAACAGCCGGATAATTTGTAAGCACCATTATTACGAGTGCAGGTATAAACAGGTTCCTCAAACAGCCGGATAATTTGTAAGTACCATTATTACGAGTGCAGGTATAAACAGGTTCCTCAAACAGCCGGATAATTTGTAAGCACCATTATTACGAGTGCAGGTATAAACAGGTTCCTCACACAGCCGGATAATTTGTAAGTACCATTATTACGGGTGCAGGTATAAACAGATTCCTCACACAGCCGAATCAGCTTCCATCAACCCGGAGCTTACATAGGTGAGGTTAAAGATACTAAGCAGCTTCATTGCAACACAGTACATACACCTGTCAATCGCTCCTCCATATATAAGTATTAATAGTATACGTTTCGCTGCCTACCATTGCCTTACACACTTCAGTACACCGCAAAACACCTATTCTCCTCCACATACTCGTTATTTTAGCGTAGCCTTGCCCCAGCTTCATGATCGGAGAAACTGATAAATCGCTTGGGAGGGAGAAGCCGTGGAGCTGAGTGAGTGTGTTAAAGTTCTGCGTTGCGTTCGTAGGTCCATATGATCAAACGTACCGAGCTCCTTTTACTATTATTTCCCAAGCCTACAGCGGAGATTAACCGGTTTTTCATGGGTGACTTTTCCCGTTCAAAGTGCAGAAGTCGTGTAAAACTATCACAAGGATCACAACAGTCCATGAGAATCCCAGCAACTTCCACGAGTCTCTTCAAACGGGGAAACTGAGGGGCTGAAACGTTCGAGAATAAGGACTTGTGTCTCGCCGCTACTCCCTTGACCAGCAAGCGATGCGGAGAATGTGTTTCAGGCAGCCAGTCACCCCTGCTAGGCCTACGCACCGGCCAGAACCTATAATCTGCTGAATTAATGCATCGCGGCTAGAGGCTGGCAGGTTCGAGGGGCGAAGTGATGAGGTTACTACAGAAAGCGAGGAAGCCCATCATCTCCTTTCCTCGTTTATCATGTCATCATCATCATCATCATTTTCAACCATTACGAGTGCACTGCAAGATTGAGGCCTTTTCCAACGTTCTCCACTTCTCCCTGTTTGGTGTTGGTGCACTCCACTCTATGTATGAAGGTAAAGAGAAGATGTAGACATCTCAGACCCGTATTTTCAGACATTTCGGGGTCTACGCACCCACGCTGAATAAGGCTTTCGTAGTTTTTGTGAGTATTATTTCCAAGGGTAGTTTTGAGAGCCTCGTGACAGTTTAACAATGCTTCTGTTGCATCATGAACGTAAAAATCACTCATAAGAACCCAATGACTCTCCTTTGTGGCCTTTGAAAATCGTTGTTGTGAGACCGAAAGCGTCCGAGCATACTCAGCCTCAGCACGCAAAACAGTCCTCTCTTCAACCTTCCCCTTACTACAACGTAACGAACAGGCGCTCACGTATTGCTTTGTTGCCTGGCGGTAATGAGTCGTATCCTTAAACATTTCGGCGCCTAAGCACACATATTTGAGAAGGCTTTCGTAGGAGTTTTGGGCCTTTTCAGGGGTCAATAGTTTCATGGCCCTGGAGGTAGTTTGACAAAGTTTCTGCACCGTAAACGCAAAGAAACGCTCGTGGGGACGCTTTAGCCTCTTCTTTGGCCTTTAGCAATGATTGATGTAAGAGAAGGAAGTGTCGAAGAAGACCGACCATAATATTACACGGCAGGAGAAGTAGAAGACGTTATGATTCACACAATGACCACAACTGAGGCGGACGGATAGCAGTGAGTGGGGCGCACCGTGGCGAGGCGAGGTGAGGCGAGGCGTGGGCAGGGACGGCGGGGACGCGTCCAGTCCACTCAAAGAACAGCCTCGCCCCTTTTCCAGACCAGTTAATTTGCATCACCCGCGTGTGGGGAGGCCCGTCTATCGCCTCCTCCCTCCTCCACCACCACCACCACCTGCAGCCCTCCTTCCCCGCCTCCTCCCTCGCTCCTAATCTCCACCAACACCCACCACAAACAACACTTTCCCTCCCCAGTCAGCCGCCACCTCCAGCAAGACCCTTCTCCGCACCCTATCCATCGCCACTTGCTGCCCCTATCATAACCTACGTATGTATCAATCACTTGCTTCACCCCGTTTCTTCCATAGCTAGTTACAGATTATACTTTCATCCCCTCCCTTCCCTCCTCACTAACTCCATGACCCATTCTCTTCACCCTCTCTCTCTTGACAACGTTCCCAATCCAAAACAACTTCGGCTAACTCCATTCTCCAATTCAACTTCAATGCCTTTCTAACTTCCACCTTCTCGGCTTCAATGTTCCACTACTTCTGTCGTCGCCCTCTCTTCCACCGTTTCTCCTTTAGTACTCACAAAGGCCTGTTTTCGAGAGGACATGCACTCACTCAGTCCATCCTGCAACGTATGGCACCACCCGCCACCTTCGTTCATCTCTGAGGTAACGGCCAGCCCCGAGGAATGAATGGCGGGCTGGGCGAGGCGAGGCACAGCAGGGCAAGGCGAGATAGGAGAGGGAGAAGGGGGCAGAGGAGGAGGAGGCTGGGGGATCCGAACCTTTTATATCGCCAAGCCAAGACGATGCATCACAAGAAAGCTCACTCCTCCAGTTTGTTTGTCTGGTCTATTATCGCAAGTTTTTATTGGAATATATTATTTAATCATTTGGACATGCATTGATTACCGTGTGAGCCATCTTGGGCATAATTATAATTCCGAGGGATTTGTCGTGTGGCTAAACTCTTAGAGGTGGATGTCCATTGTCATCTATTGCTATGGACTTTTTTTTTTCTTACAACAAAGGAGACAGCTCAAGGGCAAAAAAAAGGAAACAATAATAAAAAAAAAGCCCGCTACTCGCTGCTCCTACAAAAAAAATCAAAAGAGGTGGCCGAAAGAGAGGTCAATTTCGGGAGGAGAGGTCTCCTGATACCCTCCTCCTTGACACGGAAACCACAATATCCAGAAAGGTAAGAAAATCAACAGCGTATTCCAAATCATACGCCCCACACAACCTATAGACTACCTACCGCCAAACACTGTTAGGATACTTATGGCCCGCTACGCCCATCAACCCATAAATACTACTCACCAGCTCTCCTCAATACTCCTTGATACTGACCAGGAGCTATTTGTAGGCCCAAAAGACTCTTCTAATCAATAGGGAATTCATGGTACAGAAGCCTAGTCAAACTTCTATTAGGGTTAAAAAAAAAACTACCCCTGGAAATGCCCACAACTCCTACGAAAGCCTTGTCAAATATGTGTGCCATCCATCAACCTACAACATCGCCACCTTACCACTACCTACTAACACCACCGGTTCCTCCGCCTGCCAACAGTCTGTCGCACCAATGTTCCACAACGCAACAGCTTGTCTGCACCTCCCGCCAGACAGAGTGAAAGGCCACCCACCTCCTGACCTGCCTCAGCCAACAACCCAGAAAAAAAAAACTCCGCCTGCTATCACTCCACCCAAAGAGTCTGCCACACCACTGCTTGTTCTCCCCCCACCCCCTGCTGCCCCTGAAGGGTGGCCGCGGCCCTGATCCGAGTGTCCCCATCAATACTGCAGGTCCTCGCCCCGCCGCCAAACACACACACTCCCACAGGTTCCCCGCCTCGTTCCGCCCCACGGCAAACACAGCTGCGGTCACACTGAGGGGCTGAGGTGGGGCGCCTCGACGCCTCATTTGCAGGGTGACTTGTTTGCCGTCTGGCCCAACAAAAGGAACCCGACTAATTCATATTGTTATCTGACTTTATATATGGAGGACACGCGTAGACTCTATAGGTTGGCTTGGAGGGGTATAGGGTCATATTCTTAAACATTTCGACCCCAAAGCACACACATTTGATAAGGCTTTCGTAGTTTTGGATTTCAATGGGTAGTTTTATGACCCTCCTGGTACTTCGACCATTCATCTGTAACATGAACCTAAAATCTCATTTTCGGCCTTTGGAAGTAGTTGAGGTGAGGGGCGGAAGGCGTCTCAGAATACCGACCTAATAGGCTCCTGGTTCCATCTTCAAGTGACGCAGCTGGGAATTTAAAATGATTCCTTTGCCTACTGGACTGTCTCATGTGATCGGATGGTGCTCCGATTGCCCAACGTTGACTATGAAGTGCGTAATAGTTAACGAATAGACTCAGGGTGCTGCTCAGGTGTTCCCCAACGTTGACTATGAAGTGCGTAATAGTTAACGAATAGATTCACGGTGATGCTCAGGTACTCCGAGTGCCCAACGTTGAATATGAAGTGCGTAATAGTTAACGAATAGACTCAGGGTGATGCTCAGTCCCACCAACGCTGCCAGAAAATTCTTTACCACTCGAAATCACACAAAAAAATATCACAACTAAACTGAAGGGAATGTTGGCTTTCTTCATCCAGCTGGTGTCGTTCTCTTGCCACTATACAGACTGAAGCTATTTGCCAACGTCGGGGAGGGGAAGGGTCGAGGAGAGGGGAAGGGGGGGTGATGGAGGAAAGAAAGGGTAAAGTGAAGGCAAATACAAACAATGAACTGTGAACTTTAGGAGCGCGGGGAGCAGCTTGGCGTATGCACACAGGCATTAACAGGTGTCACGTGCCTACACACCTGACTGTTGCTGCTACTACTACTACTACTACTACTACTACTACTACTACTACTACTAACAAAGGTGCGGAAAGAAGACAGTCATTCAGTCAACGCCTTGAACTCCTATGGCGGTAGTTTTCGAAGAGGAGGAAAAGGAGGAGGATGAGAAAAGGAGGAGGAGTATAGAGGAGGAGGAGGAGAAGGAGGAGAGAGGAGGAGCACGTTACGAAATCATGTCAAATATATGCTGAGTAAGACGACGACGCAGAACATCTCGGAAAAAAAAAAAAATAAATAAATAAACTGAAAAGGATAAAAACAAAGCATGGAGGAACAAAACATGGAAAACGATTACTAAACACTTTGAACGCTTTACATCGACGTTAAACCGCATCCCCATACAATAGGAGAGAGAGAGAGAGAGAGAGAGAGAGAGAGAGAGAGCAGACTAATGCTTGGCGTATACTATTAACACTCATGCAGGCCGTTTCGTTCCTTCTGTAACACCCAAGCGTCTGTCACTGGTGTGCGGGGGAGAGCCTGTGGGTGAGGGGGGTGGTCGGGGATGATGGAAGGGGAGGGAGGGGGACACTGGGGCATGGGGTGGTTAACGGGGTGGTTAAGAGTTGTCCTGTCCTGGAACTCACCTCCGCCCAAGACAAGCGCAGGGGCGGCTGTGTGACCTTCAAAAAGAGTATCGTTTACACATTACCCCGTGGCGCCTACCCCTGCCCACCTACCCCTGCCCCTGCACCCAGTACCGCCCACTTGTCATCACCCTCAGCTTCGGGCCCCTTCATGTCCCTTACTCCTCCCTGCCTCCCGCCCCTGTCACGTGTTCCCTGTCCCAAACCCGTAGCTAGGCCGTGCCCTCTCCCCTTGTCTTCACCGGCAGTATCTTGGCTATTAAGACCCCCATCACGCCTTCCAGAGCCATATGTGTGTGTGTGTGTGTGTGTGTGTGTGTGTGTGTGTGTGTGTGTGTGTGTGTGAGAGAGAGAGAGAGAGAGAGAGAGAGAGAGAGAGAGAGAGAGAGAGAGAGAGAGAGAGAGAGAGAGAGAGAGAGAGAGAGAGAGAGAGAGAGAGAGAGAGAACACTGGCTAATGCAAACTTTATTGAACTAAGGAAAATATAGGAGTGGGAACGGGTTAAGTAGAGAGAGAGAGAGAGAGAGAGAGAGAGAGAGAGAGAGAGAGAGAGAGAGAGAGAGAGAGAGAGAGAGAGAGATTGATTCCTTCGCTTACTATATTGCTAGGAACTATTGCACACACTCTGAACTCTCCATCCCTCCTTCTTCACACCTTTCATCATCACCCTAGTGCCCCCCCGTACCCCTCACTCTTCCCTCTCTCCTTCACCCCCCCCTGTCCCCTCCCCCCTTCCCCCGTCCCCTGTAGCACACAACGACAGCCGCGTCAACAAACTTATTATTCCTCGGCAGTAGCGCCCCGAAGGACATTATATTTAAATAGTTTACACGGACAGTGACAGGAGAAGTAAGGAGCGCCGAGTGTGTGTGTGTGTGTGTGTGTGTGTGTGTGTGTGTGTGTGTGTGTGTGTGTGTGTGTGTGTGTGTCTCTCTCTCTCTCTCTCTCTCTCTCTCTCTCTCTCTCCAGTTCCACCACCTCCACCACCATCACCACCACAACCACCAACACCAACACCACATCTACTACCACCATTAAAAAGACCTTCTCTCTCTCTCTCTCTATATATATATATATATATATATATATTTTTTTCATACACAAAATAATACCAATAATATACGATGCCGAGAGAGAGAGAGAGAGAGAGAGAGAGAGAGAGAGAGAGAGAGAGAGAGAGAGAGAGAGAGAGAGAGAGAGAGAGAGAGAGAGAGAGAGAGAGAGAGAGAGAGAGAGAGAGAGAGAGAGAGAGAGAGAGAACCCGTTGCCCTCTGGAGCTCTGGAGTGAGTGGATGAACGGGTGACGAGGGGTGGAGGTGATGGTGGTGGTGGTGTTGGTGTTGGTGATGTTGTTGTTGTTGTTGTTGGTGGTGGTGGTGGTGGTGGTGAGAGGCCGAAGGAGGACGGATGACACGAAACGAAGGCAGAGAGAGAGAGAGAGAGAGAGAGAGAGAGAGAGAGAGAGAGAGAGAGAGAGAGAGAGAGAGAGAGAGAGAGAGAGAGAGAGAGAGAGAGAGAGAGAGAGAGAGAGAGAGAAAATTTGTGTGTGTGTGTGTGTGTGTGTGTGTGTGTGTGTGTGTGTGTGTGTGTGTTACTTCTTTACCTACTCTGTACACAAGCTCTCCGTCTCTCTGTTCTACTCTGCATCTCGTAATGGGCAACCGAGGGACGAGAGAAGAGGGAGAAGAAAGGTTAGTGAGGCAGAAGAACCACGACTGACAGTGTGACGGGCGGGAGAAAGCGTGAAGGGAAGGGAAGGGATATGAAGGGAAGGGAAGGGAAGGGATATGAAGGGAAGGGAAGGGATATGAAGGGAAGGGAAGGGAAAGGAAGGGATATGAAGGGAAGGGAAGGGATATGAAGGGAAGGGTCATGAAGGAAAGGGAAGGGATATGAAGGGAAGGGAAGGGACATGAAGGGAAGGGAAGGGATATGAAGGGAAGGGTAGGGAAGGGATATGAAGGGGAAGGGATATGAAGGAAAGGGAAGGGATATGAAGGAAAGGGAAGGGATATGGAGGGAAGGGAAGGGATATGAAGGGAAGGGAAGGTATATGAAGGGAAGGGAAGGGAAGGGAAGGGAAGGGAAGGGATATGAAGGGAAGGGAAGGGAAGGGAAGGGAAGGGATATGAAAGGAAGGGAAGGGAAGGGATATGAAGGGAAGGGTAGGGAAGGGCTATGAAGGCAAGGGAAGGGAAGGGATATGAAGGGAAGGGAAGGGAAGGGATATGGAGGGAAGGGCTATGAAGGGAAGGGAAGGGATATGAAGGAAAGGGAAGGGATATGAAGGGAAGGGAAGGGAAGGGTCATGAAGGGAAGGGAAGGGATATGAAGGGAAGGGTCATGAAGGAAAGGGAAGGGATATGAAGGGAAGGGAAGGGAAGGGTCATGAAGGGAAGGGAAGGGATATGAAGGGAAGGGTCATGAAGGAAAGGGAAGGGATATGAAGGGAAGGGAAAGGACATGGAGGGAAGGCAAGGGACATGAAGGGAAGGGAAGGGAAGGGAAGGGATATGAAGGGAAGGTAAGGGAAGGGAAAATAAATGTAGCTAATGTAAGGTGACGAAAAGGGAAACAAGAAGGAAAAGGAAGGAACAAGGGACAGGAAATGGAAGGGAAGGGAATAAAAGGGAAACACGAAGGAAAGGTAAGGAAAGGAAGGAAGGAAATGAATGGTAAGTGAAGAAAAGGGATATAAAAGGAAGGCAAAGGAAAGAAAAAAATAGGGGAATGGAAATGAAAGAGTGAAAAGAGGAAGAAAAGGGAAATAAGAGAGAAAAGAAAGGAAATAAGGGAGAGGGAATGGAAGGAAAGGGAATGATGGAAAGGGAAAATAAAGGCAAGGAAAAAGAAGGAAAGTTGAATAAAAGTGAAATCAAGGAAGGAAACGTAAGGGAATATAGAAGATTAGGGAGAGGGAGTGGAGGAAAGGAAAGTGAAGTGAAGAAACGGGAAGAAGAGAACAAAACGAGGTGAAAACAATGGAAGGGAAAGGAAATGGAAAGCAAGACAAAGTTAGACAAATTCAGTTTTAACAAAGGCAAGAATTGTTTCACAAATAGAGTGGTGGACGAATGGGACAGGCTTGGGAGTCATGTTGTGGGTGCCAATACCGTAGATACATTCATGAAGAGGTTAGATAAAGCCATGGATGGTGAAGTAAGGTGGGGTTGAGTGTACAGTAGCTGCCTTGTATAGACCAACCGGCCTCTTGTAGACTTCTTACGTTCTTATGTTCTTATGTAAGATGAAGAGAAGGGAAAAAGGGAGGAAAAAATGAAGAATATTAAAGAAGTTATGAAAATGGAGGAAAGGAAAGTGAGGTGAAGAAACGGGAAGAGAACAAAACGAGGAATTAAAAAAAAAAAGGGACTGGAGGGCATGAAGAGGGGGGGGGGGGGGGACGGGGAGAGGAGGGGAGAAGGAGAGGGAGGAGGGAAGAAGAGGGAGGAGGGAAGGCGGGGGATGAGAGAAGGGGAGGATAAGGGGAAGGGGAGGAAGGAGGGAAGGAGAAAGAGGAGAGGGAGGAGGGAAGGAGAGGGGGGAGGGGAGAGAGGGAGGAGGGAAGGAGAGGGGGGAGGGGAGAGAGGGAGGAGGGAAGGAGTGAACCGTGACGAAGGAGAGAGGAAGGAGAACAGGACGGGAGGAGCGTGACTAAGGGCACAGGGCACGACCTCCTCCTCTTTGTGGCGGCGGGAGGAGGAGGAGGAGGAGATAATGAAGGTGGTGTGTGAGGAAGGGAAGGGAAAGGATGGGAAGGAGGTGACGCGTGCACGTTCTTCTTCCTCCACCTCCTCCTCTTCCTCCTCCTCTTTCCTGTCATTACCTCTTGAGGGTCACCACCTTAGCCGAGTGGTGGTGGTGGTGGTGGTGGTGGTCCTACTGTCGGGTCATTGTCACCACCCTCACCATCATCATCACCACCACCAACAGCTCTTATTAACTCCACTACCAACGGGAACATCAACTTGTAACTAACTAACAAGCCTTTTATTAACATCTCTACGAACATAAACACACTTACATCACTAGTAACACAGGTACCAACCAAACCACCACTCATGCACCAAGAAAATATATCCAGCCAATGTTTGAGCTGAATTACACGACTTTCTTGAATTGGCCGACCGTCTTGATGATGATGAAGAAGAAGAAGAAGAAGAAGAAGAAGAAGAAGTCGATGAAGATGAAGATGAAGAAGAAGAAGAAGAAAGAAGAAGGAGAAGTCGATGAAGAGGAGGGAGAAAAAGTAGAACAAGAAGACGAAGAAAAAGCCGAAGAAGAAGAAGAAGAAGAAGAAGAAGAAGAGGAAGAAGTAGAAAAGGAAGACGAAGAAAAGTAGTTGTAGTAGTAGTAACAGCAGCAAGAACAGAAGAAAAATAGTAGAAGAAAAGTAGAAGAAAAGAAGAAGAAACGAAGAAGCAGAAGAAAATGAAGACAACGACCATGATGAAAATGAAGCAGACGAAGAAGAAAAATGGAGGTGAAGCTCATTTCATTACACACTTCTTCTCTGGGTCACGCGAGGTCACGAGGTCACCGTAATGAGTCTGGAGATCACACCGTTTACTTCCATTCAAGGCTTAACCGGTGCGAGTTTTTGCCTCTCTTCGCCTCCCTCAGACACGGCTCTCCCCTTTGGTGGCCCCGACAGAAGCTATTACAGGTTGGGGTTCTTGGACGCTCCCGACTCTCACATCAATTCTAAAGGCCCAAAGAAGAGCTAATATGCATTCCCAAGAGTGTTTTTTAGAGTTCATGGTACGGAAGCCTTGTCAAACTACCACCAGGGTTGAAAATTACTCCTGGAAATGCCCACAACTCCTACGAAAGCCTTGTCAAATATGTGTGTGGTTGGGAGACGAAATGTTTTAAAGCCCCAAAAAGAGCTCATATGCGTTCCCATGAGTGTTTTTTAGAGTTCATGGTACGGAAGCCTTGTCAAACTACCACCAGGGTTGAAAGTTACTCCTGGAAATGCCCACAACTCCTACGAAAGCCTTGTCAAATATGTGGTTGGGAGACGAAATGTTTAATATAATATGGCCCTTTGTAAGACTTCGAGGGGTTGAGGGAAGCTAGAGGAAGGGGAGAGGAGAGGAGGGGTGAAGGGGAGAGGAAAGGAGGGGAGGAGTATAGCGGGGAGGGGGGGGGGTAGGCAAGGGCAGCACGATAGCGGGTTCCTTGCTGATCCGCTTTGTTTATTTATTGTTCATGGCGAAGGGTTGATGAGGATGCTAAACAACTCTCTCTCTCTCTCTCTCTCTCTCTCTCTCTCTCTCTCTGACTCGATTAATATTATCTTTTACTTTTCTTTCTTTTCTTGTTTACTCTCTCTCTCTCTCTCTCTCTCTCTCTCTCTCTCTCTCTCTCTCTCTCTCTCTGACTCGTTTACTATTATCATTTACTTTTCTTTCTTCTTTTCTTCTATACGCTCTCTCTCTCTCTCTCTCTCTCTCTCTCTCTCTCTCTCTCTCTCTCCACCCTCACACTTTATATCTTCTCACTTGTCCTTCGTTTTCATGTTTAGCTTTAGACTGAGAACTACAAGCAAACGTATCCCAACAAATTAAGCCCACCACTCGCGCAGCTCCCGGAGACAAAGAATACTCCAAAAATCATATTCCAACGTGTGTGTGTGTGTGTGTGTGTGTGTGTGTGTGTGTGTGTGTGTGTGTGTGTGTGTCGATGCCCATGTTAGCGTGCATGTGTGGGTGTTTGTATGCCGGCGTGTTCAGGGCCGCCTCCATGTGCCGGTCTGAAGGAGTGTCTAAATTTGCGTGCATTTGTTTAATCTCCGCGGCCTGAATCAGTATGCGTGCGTGTGCGTGTACGTGTGTGCGTGTCGAGGAAGCATAGTACGTACACGGCCTCCTGGGAGAGTGGTATGAGGAGGAAGAGGAAGAGGAGGAGGAGGAGGAGGAGAAAAAGTTGGAAAGTTTCGTTTAGTCGGCGCAACATCTGTGGTCATATGCCGGAGAGACAGAAGGGGAAGGAATTATAGGAAGGGGAGGAGAAGGAGGAGGAGGAGGAGGAGAGGAATACCAGAGGAGGTCACCATAGAAGAGAAGCGATGTAATGACGGAGACGATGGAGGAGGAGAACAAGAAATACGAGGAGGAAGGAGAAAGAAGAAAATGGAAAAGGAAATACCCCCCCCCCCCCGCCCCCCCGAGACACCCATCCACCGCAGCACAGAAACAAACGGTAACAACGAACTACCAGCAGGATCAAGGACGCGGACCTCTGGAAACAGTGCCACAGCTGCGAGGGGTGAAGGTCAGGTCTTAAAAGTGAAGTCGTGAAGCTGAGAGTGCATTGACGAGGCTTGTAACACGGCTGGAGCGAAGGTCGGCCCGGCGTGGTGCGGCGAGGCGAGGCAACGAGAGGGAAGGCGAAGGAGGGAGGAAGGTGCAGGTGCGGAGAGCGGCTTGAGTGGTGCAGCTGGTGGTGGGCAGGGCGGTGCGTGGGGGAAGACACGTATTCCAGTACTGTCGGGCATGGCGATGAGGTGGTACAGCGGGACACGGCTGGTTAGGGGCCGAGGAGGGTACGGAATGACTGTCTTGTAGGGGATGGAAGGAGCAGGGGAAGGGAAGGGTTGGAGAGACAGGGGAGGAGTAGATGGACGGGAATGGAAGGAGCGGGGGAAGGGAAGGTTTGGGGAGACAGGGGAGGAGGAGGAGATGGACGGGAATGGAAGGAGAGGGGGAAGGGAAGGTTTGGGGAGACAGGGGAGGAGGAGTAGATGGACGGGAATGGAAGGAGCGGGGGAAGGGAAGGGTTGGCTCGACAGGGGAGGAGGAGTAGATGGACGGGAATGGAAGGAGAGGGGGAAGGGAAGGTTTGGGGAGACAGGGGAGGAGGAGTAGATGGACGGGAATGGAAGGAGCGGGGGAAGGGAAGGGTTGGAGAGACAGGGGCGGAGGAGGAGATGGACGGGAATGGAAGGAGAGGGGGAAGGGAAGGTTTGGGGAGACAGGGGAGGAGGAGTAGATGGACGGGAATGGAAGGAGAGGGGGAAGGGAAGGGTTGGGGCGACAGGGGAGGAGGAGTAGATGGACGGGAATGGAAGGAGAGGGGGAAGGGAAGGTTTGGGGAGACAAGGGAGGAGGAGTAGATCGACGGGAATGGAAGGAGCGGGGAAGGAAGGTTGAGAGACAGGGGCGGAGGAGGAGATGGACGGGAATGGAAGGAGAGGGGGAAGGGAAGGTTTGGGGAGACAGGGGAGGAGGAGTAGATAGACGGGAATGGAAGGGGATGGAAGGAGCGGGGGAAGGGAAGGGGAGGAGGACATAGGTAGTAGATGGACGGAAATGGTTAACTAAATGCAGATCAGTTTCTCCAGCCAACGAGGTCAGGTAGATAAATGACTTGGTGGTTCTCGTCGCGGACTCGGTAGCTCTTCTGAATGACGCCGAGGCCAAAAAGATTCTTCCTCTCATTAGTGATTCGCATCGATACTGACCTGAAACTATTTATATGCCCAAAAGGATCTTCTAATCAATAGGGAATTCATGGTACAGAAACCTAGTCAAACTTCTATTAGGGTTAAAAAAAACTACCCCTGGAAATGCCCACAACTCCTACGAAAGCCTTGTCAAATAAAATGGCCCTTTGCAAGACTTCGAGGGGTTGATGGAAGCTGGAGGAAGGGAGGAGGAGAGGGGAGTAGGGGAGAGGAAAGAAGGGGAGTGTATGCAGGGGAAGGGGTAAAGCTGGGGGGGGGGGGGGATAGGAATTGAGGTGTTTAAGGGTTCTACTCACTCAAATAAAAAAATCAAGAACCCAAAACATTAACGTCAACAGAACACTCGACGTGGGAACAAACTTAGAAATCAAGCTAAAAAGAAAGAAAAAGGAAAGGTTCAGTTCGTTATGAGTCCCCACCAGTTAGTTAGCTTACAGTCCCTCCCCGCCATGTCCTCCTCCTCTCCCGTGCCTGTGCAATGCGAATTCTTGGCATAGAGGACAAAACGGACCTTTAGGTTGCCAGCGCGACATTACCATCGGAGTCCGTCCTAAATGATGCCGCCTCGTCAGTCATTTCTACACAAGGTCGGGCGCCAGGAACCATGTAACGCCTGGCAGTCCGTCAAAGATTACTGCCTCGCAACAGCCGCGACGAGACACTTGTTGCTCCAGTGTTGCCGACCCCGCCACCTCCGTCAGGATAAAAGGATAGACAGATAGATAGAAAGATGGATACAGATAAAAAGAGAACTAAAGAAACAAACACAGATACATAGATTGATGGATTGATACAGAAAGAAAGAGAGGACGAAAGAAACAAACACAGATAAAGAGATTGATAGACAGATACAGAAAGAGTGAACTAAAGAAACAAACACAGATATAGAGATTGATAGATAGATACAGAAAGAGTGAACTAAAGAAACAAACACAGATAAAGAGATTGATACAGAAAGAAAGAGAGGACGAAAAAAAAACACAGATATATAAATTGATAGATAAATACCGAAAGAGAGAATTAAAGAAACAAACACAGATATAGAGACTGATAGATAGATAAAGAAAGAGAGAATTAAAGAAACAAACACAGATATAGAGACTGATAGATAGATACAGAAAGAGAGAATTAAAGAAACAAACACAGATATAGAGACTGATAGATAGATAAAGAAAGAGAGGAGGAAAGAAGCAAACAATCTCTAAGTGACGAACCGGACGAACACGCAAATAAAACTAATCCTATACACTAGCGAAAACGAGAGCACAGTCAACAACAAAAAACGAACGAAACATGAGACCGATAAACTAAAACCGAGACTACACGTGAAGGCCATTAGGGGGGTGAGGTTGGGAGGGGGAGAGAGAAGCAGGAGGTGACGGACGGGTGAATATATTTGTGTGCAACGGCAGAGCAGGTGAATCAGCAGGAGGGTAGCGGATGAGTGTAAGGAGAGGGAGGCCCATGCTTACTGTCCCTTTGCACGCCTCTCTAGTCCTGCTACACGCATCACATGCATACAAACAGCCGCAAGAACTCTCCTCGAAGACTATTCTCGCTCCTCCACGCTGACCACCATCGTCGAGTTGTTCTATGCAAGCAGGAGTTGGTCGTCTTTGCATGTTTTTCCCTTGCACAACACTCGAGTCCTACTAAACGCATCACACGCATACAAACAGCCGCAAGAACTCTCCTCGAAGACTATTCTCGCTCCTCAACGTTGACCACCTTCGTCGGATCGCTCTATTCGAGCAGGAGCCCTTGTTGTCTCCTTGCACGCCTCTCTAGTCCTGCTACACGCCAGCCAAGGATATACACGCAGCACGTCCAACACATAGAGGAATAACCTCGTTCCGTCAGGCCGATCACAACCAGAGTAAGAGAAGCCCCATGCTGTCTCCCTGCACAGCTCTACACGCTAAGCAAAGAGTGTATACACGCAGCACGTCCAGCACACAACGACCTCAGCATCCCTCCTTTAGGAATAACCTCGTTCCGTCAGGCCGATCACTGCCACCTCTCGCTTTCTGTTCCCTGGCCGTCGACCCCGCGGCCCCAACCCTTATCGCGGCTCTCTGGCGTCACTCAGACCCGTCCTTCACGTTGGCTGGCTTGACTCAGGAATTACAAGTGATCCGCGGAGAGAAACACACGTCAGCGGGTCAGCGAGTCCTTCACCCCCCGCCGCGCCATACATTGTAGGAGGGAAGTTTATGCTAATGTTGGTGAGCCATTGAGATTTCTTTGGCCTTTACGTTAGATGCTTTAACTCAGGGACACGCGCACACCAGCTCTTCCGCAAACATTCACACTCTGCCAGATATTCTACAGAGCAAGTTTTAGCTGACTTGAGCGACGAGATGAAGGCGACCCCACGTCATCCCAAATCTCGCCCGTCAGCAAGTCAGCGCCACACGAGAGCACATCACCTGGCTAGGCACCGACACAGGTGGATTCGATGGTGCACGGGAGGGAAGCTCACGTGACTGGCCCGGTGAGGTGACGTCAACACCTGTCCTACCACACCACACCCTCGCCCCGCGGGCTGAGTGGCCGAGACAGCCGGGCTCCAACAAGGTAGCACGCAGCAAACCCTGCCTGGCCACTACAGCCGCCGCGGGGACCACAGCGACACGGCAAATTAAGATGTTTAACTGGAATATCGAACGAAGGAATAAAAGCGCAAAAAATATACTATGATAATTTTGGGCTATCCGTGTGCCCAACCCGCGCCCACACACACGCCGTGCCCAAACTATCCCTGCGGCGAAGGTAGGCAGGAAGGCGATGCCGAGCGGGGCCGCCAGTTAGCCAGGGCGAGGCGGGCCCACGTGCAGCTGCGGCCTCGCCCAGCGCCCCGGTCATCGTCTGCCTTCAGGCGGGACTCGTTGGTTTCCTTTTTCGTCCCTGAGCCGAACATCGCCCGGGGGCGGCGAGCACGGTGGCCGCCTCGCTATCAAGCGCCTTATTAAACTGGCCGCAAAAAGATCCTTGAAATTGAGACGATGATCCACCGTAATCGTTGCGAACATTGCCATATTAAGCAAAATAACAACAATACCCGCGACATCGCCATTACACGGCCCTGAGCTGCAACCCTCTCTGTCTGCTGACGCAACACTCCCTCGCCTCCAGCCGCGTGACAGAAGCTCCGCACCGCCTCGCAACACGGAGCACAACCTAACAAAAATCAGCCCCAGAATTCAGGACAGCCAATCAACCAAACCGTCATCGACACGAGACAAATCAGTAGTCCAGCGGTCCAAGGGGCGGGGTCACTTAGGAGCAATTATTCATCACAAACGGAACTAAATAGGAGATATTTTCCGACTCTTTCGCAAGAAACTGAATAATGGAGAGAAGATACAGTGTGCCGGGAAAATCACAGCAGATGAACGCGCACACACACACACACACACACACACACACACACACACACACACACAACCCCAATAAACCTTGATAATTCCACACACGTCGAACACACATACAGCCCCTCCCTCAAGCCGCCTCTTCCTGTTGAGCGTCGGCCTCCTACACACCCCTGCCCGTCCCTCCCTCGCTCCGGCCCTCCACGCTGCAGGCCGCCCGGGGTCATATTCTCAAACATTTCGGCGTTCAAGCACACTATTTGACAAGGCTTTCGTGGGAGCTGTGGGTATTTTCAGGGGTAGTTTTATGACCCTGGAGGTAGTGTGATCATTCTTTTGAGCCATGAATGTAAGAAAACTCACTATAAATCTGCTTTACGACCTTTGGAAATAGGTGATGTGAGAGGCGGAAGCGTCTGAGAATACCAGTACGGGCCGCGCTACGCATCCGTTCACCTCAAAACAATACTGACGAAATCTCATCTGCGTCACACTCTCCACGCGCTTCAAAGCCACCGCCAGAGGTACTCACAGACATCCTTCCTTAATCATGAGGTAAAAATGTCAACAGAGCAATGACGATAATTCCAAACAAACTCGCGACGTATGGAGCGTAACAACACTTTTTTTGTCTGCTACCGCCAAGCCCGTTTTGCCGATGACAGTTCCAAGCAGAAACGTTCAAAGCGTAACAATCAGGAGTGTGGGGTCGGACATAAGACAATTCGACTCCGACTCCACACCCCTGTTAGCACCATTTTTATTTTTTTACTTCTATGCCGCCAAGCCTGTATGCCTGGTGTTGTGTTGCTAGTGTGTGTGTTGTTAGTGTGTGTGTGTGTGTGTGTGTGTGTGTGTGTGTGTGTGTGTGTGTGTGTGTGTGTGTGTGTGTGTGTGTGTGTCGTTAGTGCCGCCAAGCTTGTGTTCCTGGTGTTGTGTTGTTAGTGTGTGTGTTTGTGTGTGTTTTTAGCGCCGCCAAGCCTGTGTTCCTGGTGTTGTGTTATTACTGTGTGTGTTATAAGTTTGTGTGTTCGTTTAGTGTGTGTTGTGTTAGTATGTATGTTAGTGTGTTGTTGGTGTCCCTGTGTTTCCCAGCGTAGCCGACAGGGGAACAACATAGTGGAAAAAAAAGAGAGCACACAATCCCGGTCTCATAATGCAACAACAATTTACATTCAAAGGAACGGAAGTAGGCGGCTTTCACTGTAACATACAACAAACAAACAGCAATGAAGGGCATGATGATGATGATGGCGGTGATGACAGTGGTGGTAATAATGATGACGACGTATTATTATGAAGAAGAGAAAGATAATAAGGAGAAGTTCGAGGAGGAGGAGGAGGAGGAGCAAAACCCGAAATCCCTTAATCCCGTGAAGAGCTGTGTGGTAATCCTTTCCAGCGTACAATTGTGTGGGAACGGTAGTCAGCACACACACACACACACACACACACACACACACACGCACACACACACACACACACACATGATATCTAACACTGGATCATATAAAAACACACACTCGCATATACGGAGTTGTAATCACACACACACACACACGATAACACACTCACAGACTCAGGAGGTGGACGGAGCGGCTGTTTGTGGCTTACCTGCAAGGAGAAAAAAAAGAAAATGTATTAGAAAGGTCAACTTGGGTGGCAAAGAAAACAATGTTGATTCTTACTGTTAGAAGAACATACAAAAATCAAACTTAAAGTACAACACATCAATGCCTAAAAATGAAAGCTTCTACTTGAATAGAAAGAAAAAAAATCTGTATCCATATAAAAGAGTATAAAGAAGACAGTCAAAGTTTATGAGAAATTTATGCAAGACAGTTACGAAAACAAGGTGATGCGGAAGGAGGAGAGGCGAGGTCACGAGCCTATGCCAGGAGGAGGAGGAGGAGGAGGAGGGGGTGTCACGGGGACCTTGTGGGGGAGGCGCCTGGCACAACTGTACACCACCCACGCTTGACACACACACACACACACACACACACACACACACACACACCTCAGATACAGATAGATAGATAGATAGAGATAGATAGATAGATAGAGAGAGAGAGAGAGAGAGAGAGAGAGAGAGAGAGAGAGAGAGAGAGAGAGAGAGAGAGAGAGAGAGAGAGAGAGAGAGAGAGAGAGAGAGAACAACCGGAGGGCTCCAGCATATCAGACGAGGCAGGACCACCAGGGCTCCCCATTCCCCCCCCCCCCCCACACACACCCACACACACACACACACCAATGCAGACAGACACCTTGACACACGACACTCCCTACCTCTATCCCCCCCCCCCCCCCAACAACATTCCAACGTGCTCCTGCAACCGTGATGAAGAGCCCAACTGCATCACTGTCCAGGGCGGCGGCGGCGACGGGGGGTGGAAGGGTCAAGAGAAAGGGGAGGGAAGGGGAGAGAAGGAGAAAGGGAGGGAAGGGGTGATGAAGGGGTGAGGGAGAAGGGGAGGGAAGGGAATGGAGAAGGGGTGCCGACGGGGGGTGGAAGGGTCAACAGAAAGGGAGGGAGAGAAAGGGAGGGATGGGGTGATGAGGGGGTGAGGGAGAAGGGGAGGGAAGGGAATGGAGAAGGGGTGCCGACGGGGGGTGGAAGGGTCAACAGAAAGAGGAGAAAGGGAGGGAAGGGGTGAGGGAGGGAAGGGGTGAGGGAGGGAAGGGGTGAGGGAGGGAAAGGGTGAGGGAGGGAGGGGGTGAGGGAGGAGGTGGAGGGAGGGTGAGGGTGACAAGAACAGCATGTGGCATAGTGAATAATGGGCGTAAGACTGTATGAGAGAGAGAGAGAGAGAGAGAGAGAGAGAGAGAGAGAGAGAGAGAGAGAGAGAGAGAGAGAGAGAGAGAGAGAAAGGGGGGTGGGTATGAGCAAGCAGACAGGGGTGGAATTTCTCAGCATGTTAATTAATGACGTCAAGTTTCCACTATAACTGTATCGCGCTCCACTTCTTGCATAACACACACACACACACACACACACACACACACACACACACACACACCTCCGTCCTTGTCCTGAACGTTCACTCTTTCCACACTCCTTCTCTCCATCATTCCTCCCTCCCTCCCTCACTTCCCTCCTGCCTTGGAGTAAATATATCTAAAAAAAGTTACTCTGCCAAGCCGAGTCGGAGTATTTACAGGAATATGACGAGGAAGAGGAGGAAAAGGAGGAGGAGAAGGAGGAGGAGGAGGAGTAAGAAGAGAAACAGGAACAGGAGGATGAAGAGGAAGACAGAAAGAAGAGGTGGAAGAGAAAGAGGTAGAAGATGAGGAAGAGGAGGAAGACGAGGAGTATTTAGAAACCCTGCCTAGACGAGAGAGAAGAAGAGAGAAAGGGAAACAGGCGAGAGAAAAGGAGCGAAACGGGGAGGAAAGGAAAAAAAAAGAGAATGAAGAAAAAGGAGGAGGGAGAGAATGAGGAAGGGGAGGAAAAGAGAAGGAAGAGAATGAAGAAAAAAGAAGAGGGAGAAAGAGAAAAAGAGGAAGATAAAGAAAGAAAGGGAAGAAAGAGAAAGATGAAGACGGAAAAAAAAAAAAAAAGGAAGCAGAGTCCGAGTATTTACAAGCCCTGCCTTACATAACTTAGCACATGTGAAAATCTGTCCCGTCCCCGAGTTCGTCCCACCCCGCTGTGCCCTACCCTTGTCTGGCCCGCGTGTGTGTGTGTGTGTGTGTGTGTGTGTGTGTGTAGATGGATGGAGGGGGAGGGAGGGGGTGTTACTCTGGCAGGCACGGGGGCGAGGGTAGAGGGAATGAGGAGGGTGATGATGAGGGTAGTGGTGAAGAGGACAAAGATAGGGAGGGTCGCGAGATGCAAGAGATGTCGAGTGTTATCTTCTGTGGAATGATGATGGCGGAGATGGTGATTCTCTCTCTCTCTCTCTCTCTCTCTCTCTCTCTCTCTCCACACACATACTTGCTTACATTTTCCTTTTTTTCACTTTTTTATCTTTATTTAATTTTCCAAGCCTTCTATTTTCTTATTTTCTCTATCTTTTTTCTCTCAACAGCATCTTTTGTCTGACGAAACTTAACTCTTCACTGTAACTTGTCTGTCTGTATTTTGCTTTCCTTTCACTGTAGCCTCGATAAAATAAAGAAAAACTAACAACAGAATAACAGGAACGGGGCAGTGGTGGTGGTGGTGGGTGGTGGTAGTGATGGTGGTGGTGGTGGTGGAAAGGGGTGATTCGGGCGGGCAAAAGCAGTGAACAGGAATAAGTGGTGGTGTGGTGGTGAGGTCGTGGTGATGAGAGAAGCAGCAAAGAGTTCGTGGTGGTGGTGGTAGTGATGGTGGTGGTGGTGGTAGTGATGGTGGTGGTGGTGGTGGTGGTAGTGGTGGTGGTGGTGGTAGTGATGGTGGTGGTGGTGGTGGTGTAAGGCTTCGAAACGTTCTGTAATCTCTCTCTCTCTCTCTCTCTCTCCCCATCCTCCACTTCTTTAAATTCTACCTAAGTGTTGTCGCTGTATTTCTGCTCTCCTCCTCCTCCTATTGCTTCCATCCATTCCCTCTTCTTTTAATCCTTTCTCTCTCTGTCTATCTATCTATCTATCTCTCCTATTCCTTTCTCGTCTATCCCTTTCTTTTCCTTCCATTTCATCTCACATTCCCTTCTCTCCATTTAATTTTCTCTCTCCTTTCTCTCCATTTAATTTTATCTTCTATTCCTCTCTCTCCATTTATCTCCTACTCCTTTCTCTCTCTCCATTTATCTCCTGTACCCCTCTTTCCCATTTTCTCTCCTGTTCTTTTCCTTCCCCCTTATTCCCCTAACACACTGTCGACTAAGAACATCCTTGAAGCTAAATATATCTCTCCCGCTTCCACGACACCCTTCCCGCATAATGCACCCATATCCACACGTCTTCTATCTCCTCTAAATACTTCTAATAGTCGTTATACCATCCCCAAATACACAGCACTTGGTATTACACATTTATATCTCTTCCAAATACATTTCCCTAGGTATTAATCATTGTATACCTTCAAATACTTCTTAATATAAATCCCACCAGTAAGCACACACTCTCTCCTGGTACACGACATATGTGAAGCTAAATATATCACCTAGACAAAGCTGAGGCTGGTGTTCACATCTCATACCTCTTCTAAATACATTTCCCTAAGCATTTCACATCTTATACCTTCTCCAAGTACTTCTTATACTTCAAATACTTCTTATGCAGCCCACCAGCACACACACACACTCCTGGTACTTGACATCTGTGAAGCCAAATATATCCCCGACCTCTTTCAAATACATTTCCCTAAGTATTTCGCATTTTAAACCCTCCCCAAATACTTCTTAACTTCAAATACTTCTTATGCAGCCCACCAGCACACACACACACTCTTGGTACGCGACATCTGTGAAGCTAAAAATATCCCAGACGATGCTGAGCGCCCACCACCACAGCCACGATCACCACCCACACTGCAGCTCCCTCCCACCTCCTACCACCTACCTCTTCCCTCCCTCCCTCCCTCCTTGTGTCGACCCATGCACCGCTAGCCACCCAAACTTGCAGCATCTCCATCTCACCGAACCTCCTCCTCCTCCTCACCCTGACTACCCAAGCTTGCCCACGTGCCCTCCGCTACCCACCTATCAATTCTCCCGCCTACAACTCCTCCTCCTCCTCCTCCTACTACTACTCCTACTACTCCCTTCCTTACCATTTGCCGCACCCACCTGTGAGAGAAGGGATGAGAGAGAGAGAGAGAGAGAGAGAGAGAGAGAGAGAGAGAGAGAGAGAGAGAGAGAGAGAGAGAGAGAGAGAGAGAGAGAGAGAGAATCACCAATATACATACTAAGAGTTCTATATACATACCCCCATAAAACAAAGATTAATACACAACAAAACATACGATAGACACGTAAAAAAAAAAAAAAAAAAAAAAAACTTTCAACTATACCCAAAAATGCAATGAAGAAAAAAAATCCAGTGATACGAAATACACACGAACAAGCAAATAAAAGAAAAGATAAAAAAAAAAAACTTGATAGCGATACGAAATAAACGAGAACGAGAACAGAAGGGGAAAAAAAAAAATTGGTGACCTGAAATACACAAAAAAGAAAAGGACGAAAAAAAGATAAATACACAAAAAAGAAAAGGACCAAAAAATAAATTGATAAGTGATACGAAATTCACCAAAACCGAATGGAAACCGAAAATGGCGATAGGAAATACACAAGGACAAAAAAGGACGAAAACGAAAAAGGGAAAGTTGACGGTGGAAAAAAAAAAAAAAAAAAAAAAACGAGAACAGAAAGGAAAAAAAAAAAAAAGTTGGTGATACGAGATACAAAAACAAAAACAAAAGGAAAACACAACAGGCTAAATAGTTAATGTAAGTAAGTAGTAGGAGGCACAAGAGGAGGAGGAGGAGGAGGAGGAGGAGGAGGCTATTTGGTAAGTTAGTTTGTTGGTTCCCTTGAGCGGCGTTGCGTTGGTATGGACGGGAGGGAGAGAGGCGGCACAGCGATGACGTCAAGGGGCGAGACTTCACCAACACCAACGATGTGATAATCAGGCGGCAGGTGCAGGAGGAGGAGGAGGAGGAGGAGGAGGAGAACAAGGGGAAGAGAGAGAGAGGAAGGAGGAGGAAGAAGAGAAAGAGCGGTAAGAAAGAGGAAGGAGAAGGAAGAAGAGAATGAATAAGAGAAAAAAAGAGGAAGAGGAAGAATAGGAGAAAGAGGAAGACGAGGAGAATAAGTAGAATTAGAAAAAAGAAGAATGGAGAATTAGAATAGTAGTAGTAGTAGTAGTAGTAGTAGTAGTAATAGTAGTAGTAGTAGTAGTAGTAGTTAAAGAAGGATTGAAGGAGGAAGAAGCGGAGTAAAAGTAGTAAAGCAAAAGAAGAGAAAGAAGTAGAAGATTAAAATGATGAGGACGGAAGAGGAGGAGGACGAAGAGGAGTAGAAGAAAAAACAAAACAAAACAAAATATTCGTAGCAGAAGGAAGATTGAGAGGAGGGAAGGAGGAAGTAGTAGAAGAAGAAGGAGGAGGAGGAGGAGGAGGAGGAGGAAAGTAGACACCCAGTATACGGGACTATGGGTGGAGTGAAGGGAGGGAGGGAGCGATCGGGTGGCGGCGGGAACCAGAGTCAAGCAGGCGGAGGTAGGGAATGGGCGGAGGGTGGCCTGGGTGGGCGTGTGGGTGGCGCCGCCCTGCCCTTAGGGAAGCACTGCCGCCGACGCTGAGGGAGGAATGCGAGGGAGGTCATCCAGCACCCAACTCCACCCGTCATCCACCTGGACACCTTCACCTGCTCCACCATCACTTCCACCTTTACCTCCTTCCACTTTAACACCCAACACCACTCGTCATCCACCTGCAGACCACCACCACCACCACCACCTGGACACCTTCACCTGCTCCACCATGGCAGTATTCCACCATCACTCCCACCTTCACCTCCTTCCACTTCAACACCCCAAACCACCCATCGTCCACCTGCAGAACACCACCACCTGACACCCACTCCATCACCACAGTCCACCTTCATCCACCTTTACCACCACTACTTGGACTTCTTCACTTCCACCCACTTCAAGGACCACCACCACCCATCCATCATCCACCTGCAGACCACCACCATCACCACCTGGACACCTGCACCTCCACCTACTCCACAACAGCAATCCACCTTCACCTACTTTTACCAACACCTCCTTCCACTTCAACACTCAAAACCATCCACCCATCATCCACCTGCAGACCACCACCATCACCACCTCCACCTACTCCACAACAGCAATCCACCTTCACCTACTTTTACCAACACCTCCTTCCACTTCAACAATCAACACCACCCACCCATCATCCACTTGCAGAATACCAACACCACCACCACTTCGACACTTGCACCTCCACCTCCTCCACCTCGGTAGTCCACCCTCATCCACCAGTAAGCCTTTCACCTCCAAGCCACAACCTAGCTCCTCCTCTATCCCCTCCCCCTTCACCGTCCCTCCTAGCACTGTACCTTAAGCCCCGAGGAGATGCCACACCGCACACTGAACTAACCTGACCCTTCCTTCTCCACCCTGCACCACGCCTCCCATGACCCCCTCTACTACTCCTTCCCTTCCTTCCTCTGGTGGGATAGGGACGAGGATGTTTCACGGGGCTCAGGTGTTCTGTTGTTGGTTTACGTGTATGTTGGTTTTGTTGCCCGTTTTAGTTTACAGGTGTGTTGATGGATTTTTTTTTTTTTTTTTTACAGCAGAGGAGACAGTGCAAGGGCGTAATAAAAAGAAAACAATAATGAAAAAAAAAAGCCTGCTACTGTTTCTTTTCTTCGGCTTCTTTCTCTTTCTCGTTTTCTCTCTTATCTTTTCCACCACGTCAATGCCTCAAGGTCCTTCACCCACTCCTTTTCTTCGTTTTTTTCCTTCTTTCTCGTTTTCTCTTTTATTTAATCCATCACGTCACTGCCTCAAGATTCCTCACCCACTCCTTTTCTTCGTTTTTTTCCCTCTTTCTCGTTTTCTCTCTTATCTATTCCACCACGTCACTGCCTCAAGGTCCTTCACCCACTCCTTTTCCTCCTTTATTTTTCCTCTTTCTCGTTTTCTCTCTTATCTAATCCACCACGTCACTGCCTCAAGATCCCTCACCCACTCCTTTTCCTCCTTTATTTTTCCTCTTTCTCGTTTTCTCTCTTATCTAATCCAACACGTCACTGCCTCAAGATCCCTCACCCACTCCTTTTCTTCGTTTTTTTCCCTCTTTCTCGTTTTCTCTCTTATCTAATCCATCACGTCACTGCCTCAAGATCCCTCACCCACTCCTTTTCCTCCTTTATTTTTCCTCTTTCTCGTTTTCTCTCTTATCTAATCCATCACGTCACTGCCTCAAGATCCCTCACCCACTCCTTTTCCTCCTTTATTTTTCCTCTTTCTCGTTTTCTCTGTTATTTAATCCACCACGTCAATGCCTCAAGATCCCTCACCCACTCCATTTCTTCGTTTTTTTCCCTCTTTCTCGTTTTTTCTCTTATCTATTCCACCACGTCACTGCCTCAAGGTCCCTCATCCACTCCTTTTCTTCATTTTTTTCCTCTTTCGTTTTCTCTCATATCTAACCCATCACGTCATTGCTTCAAGATCCCTCACTACCCACCTAAAAACACACCTGGAAATATATTAAGCGCAGGTGTGTGGTGACTGCTGCATAATGGGCTAAGATAAACTGGAAGCTGCTTGAACATTTTAGTCTTCCCAATGCAAGTACTAAATGTTTCGTCTTCGGGTTCTTTTTCTTCTTATTAAAAACTCGTCGTTGTCCGCAAACAGACTAACTCTCCATTCAGTGACTTGCTCTTTCTGTGTGGTTATGGAATACTGCGTGAAAAAGTTGCATCTAAAGGAAACGCTTCGTGCCGTGGACATACAAGCAGGTGGGTGATGAATGGGTGGGTGTTGAGTCCAGATGAGTATACGACGGCGCAGGAGTTGAGTATGAGGAAGCCAGGTAAACAAGACTCACTACACAGACTTGATGAATAAAGAAGAGGAAGGTAAGAGCAGTCACGATAAGTGGAAAAGAAGGAACGGAAGGAGACAAGTTAAATGAATTCCACGATGCAGATTTAATGAATGGAGAAGAGAAAGAGGAAGGAAAACACTAACGAAAGGTGGACGAAGGAGCACAGAACATTAAACGAGGCTCACAACGCAGATCTGATGAATGAAGAAGAGGAGGAGGAAGGGAAACGCGAACGATAGGTGGACGAAGGAGCACATAACATTATACGAGGCTAACGACACTATCTGATGAATGGAGAAGAGGAAGAGGAAGGGAAACGCGAACGACAGGTGGACGAACATTAAACGAGGTCCTTGACACTATCTGATGAATGAAGAAGGAACGAACGAGGAGGGAGAAATTTATGCCACTCCGGGACGTCGAGTCGAGGAGGGTGACTTAGCGAGGTCTGCGGCGAGGTCCCCACACACTGCAGCGCCGGGGGACCTGAGGGTGTCTGGCGGCCACTCCCCGCCGCGCCTTATCTGGCCAACATGCCCTTGCGCCCAGTGAATGAAATTACGCCGCCGCCGCCCCGCCTATCGCCAAATCTCCAGTCAGCTCTCTCGTGTACACAGGACAAGTTCAAAGCCCGGAGGCACGTGGACAGAATTCAGAATGGTTTTGTCAGCGCGTAGAGACGAAGACCTTCTTGGTGTTTTCGTATTTTCAAGGCGCTTTAGAATATTCCTGATGTCATGTCATAAAGCCTCTTACACTGCGATGCGAGCTGTCCTAAAACAGAGCCAGAGAAGCTAGTCCTTGGCCCGGTGCGTCCCTCCCTTGTCCGCCGCCCCGCCACGGCAGTCCCTCGAGCCCGCCGCCGCCGTCCCGCCACACAGCAGCTCAGGAACACACACAAACCTGACCCACATCGAAGCAGCAACAGTCACTCCCCCCTCCCCTTAAGGCTCATCTTGCACTCATCGCCTGCTCCTCCTCATCCTTAAATTCTGCAGGTCATCAGATTAGTAACTATCTTCCTACCGTGTCTGATACACCCCATGGTGTCGGAATATAGTGCCTACACTAATGTGGCGCGTTTAAAGTCCACAAAACACTGCCACTCCATCACCGTCAGTGTCAGAAGCAGTATAATAATTTGTAGAGAGGGTACTGAACGTTTTCCAGGCGTGTGTGTCAAGACTGACGTGTATGAGACAAGCCGTCTCTCTCGCTGGCAGGCGGGATCTGCGAGGCTGACAGCTTCAGCTTCTCTTTCAGATGGCACTTTGGTCTGTATGGAAAAGGCTAGATGGAGTGTGTGGATCCTTCCGAGTCCAGTAACTTGTTTTGACGAATTTAGAGCACGACGCGGTGGTGTTCGCAGGACCCCCGGCAAACAGGCCACAGAGAGAGGCGACCACCACCACCGGACGGCACGTCCGCCACCCGCCACGACCCGTGTGGTCGCGTACCCGCCGTCAGTGATCAGCCACAGCAGACAGCAGGACGCTGGCCCGCCTCACCGCCCGCCCACACGCGCCGCCTCCACCTCCACCCGAGGAAACTGTTGGGCGGGAGGCAAGCGTCTTCACAACATGCTGTTTACTGGACAACTTACGGCCCCGGTAACACAGTAGCTGCCATCCCTGTTAGTTTAAGATCCTGTTGTTCCTCCCTTCCCCGCACTTCCCCAACGTGTAGCTCGCCATGCGTAGCCGGGGCAGCCTCACAGCGCCTTCAAACCGGCTGACCTAAACAACATTATCTGCCCACTTGACTCCCCGCGCCCAGGACCGGTCGTGGCTGCTTGGAAGGATTAGTCAGGCCTCAAAATATAATAGTGGCTGTTCAGCACTCCGCAGGGGCAGGCTCCTGCTGACTAACGGCCAGTGCTTCACGTTAAAGCGGTCGGGTAATTCCCGGCGTGTGCATGGGACGCATAACACTCACAGCGACACAACCTTGCATACTGCGGCCTTATTAATATTTCAAGTTTGATTGCCATGACGAACAGGAAAAGAAAGAACACGTAATTTCTTTCCTTCCGCCGCCGTTTAACACGCAGGGCAAGGCGCTCGAGCCACATGTAGCAGCATTGTAGGCGCCCCGTCCAGAGGTGTGGCGTTCATGCATGCATGCTGCGGTCATTCAAGCACAGCCCCGCGTTGACAGGAAGAATGATGCAGTGTATACGTGTCTTTTCCTTCGCTGTCAGGTTTGTGTGTCAAGAGGAGGCTGGTGGGGTGTCATCTGTCAGATCGCGGGAGGTGGTCGGCGGCGTGGTGACACAACACAACCCTTGGACACAGAGGAACAGCCACCTCCGTCACCTTGGCAGCGGCGGCACAGACCTGGCTACCTACCTGCCTACCTCCTTCCAACCTACTCTTCCTTCTTTTTATTTCACTTCCTTTATTTCTTCGTTTCTCCAATCTATCATCGCTCCCTTCCTCTTCCCCCTTTCTTCGCCCTGTCGTTCCCTTTCCCATCTTTCCTATCTTTCTCTTCCCATCTTTCCTATCTTTCTCTCGCGCCGGCTGTCAAGAAACACCGCCATGGCCTCGCTCCCGCCGTGTTGATCTTAGGCTTCATAAGATCACTGAGGCGGCAGCTGCGTGTATTTGGCCCTGATCAGTAATTTATATGGCACACAGGTAAGGTGTTTACAGTCTATCTAAGGAAAAACAACCAACAACCCCAACAATCTCTCTCTCTCTCTCTCTCTCCTTTCTTGTGTTAGTTTCTTTTCATCTTATATTCTTTTTTCTCTTATCTCCTTTCTATATTTTCATTCCTCCTCCTCCTCCTCCTTCTACACGAATTCCGATCCTCACTAAACCTTCGACTTCGCATCCCTTACTGAACCTCCAGAAGCCGCCCAAGCTCTCTCACGACCACTGCAACGAGGACACGAGGGCTTGCAGGCAGCTCTAGGGACGCGGCCCCGACATGCAGCCCTTCCCTTAGCCCTTCCCTGCCTCTGCCTTGGCCTGGGAAGCCGTGCGCTGACGATTTACAGGGATTTGGAGGGATAAGCAAACCCTGTCAACTCCTCACCTGCTACCTGTTACACCTGCCTCGCCCTCTCCCTCCCTCTCCGTCTCCTCTACTCCCTCCCTTATCTCACCCTTGATCGTCCCTCTCCTTACCCCCGATAATCTTCTCTACTCTTCCGTTCCACCGCTATTATATCTCTCTTCCCTCCCTCTCTCCCTCTCCATTAGTGTCTCCCCTTCCTTCCCTCCACCCTGTCCGTTCTTTCCTTCTTCCTCCCTCCGACACCTCCAGTCCCTCCCTTATCCCACCCTTGATCGTCCCTCTCCTTACCTCCCCATAATCTTTACTCTCTCCCGTTCAACCGCTATCATATCTCTCTTCCCTCCCTCTCTCCCTCTCCATTAGTGTCTCTCCTTCCTTCCCTCCACCCTGTCTGTTCTTTCCTTCTTCCTCCCTCCGACACCTCCAGTCCCTCCCTTATCCCACCCTTGATCGTCCCTCTCCTTACCCCCCCCCATAATCTTCTCTACTCTCTTCCGTTCCACTGCTATTATATCTCTCTTCCCTCCCTCTCTCCCTCTCCATTAGTGTCTCCTTCCTTCCCTCCACCCTGTCTGTTCTTTCCTTCTTCCTCCCTCCCACATGTCTCTCCTCATTCTCTCCCCACTTACGCATTCCCTGAACCTTCACGACAACTGTTTGCTGTGACGTAAGATCCCAATCATGTTATTTTGTATTAATTTAGTGTTATTATTTCTCAAGGCCACTTACTTCCAACTTCATCACAACTGTTCTTCCCTTCTTCCTTCCTCCTTGTCCTCGTTCGCTCGTTCATTCCCTTCCTCTTCCTTTTCTATCTCCTTCAACTAGCATTATTACTCCTCCTCCTCCTCCTCCTCCTGTACCCAACTTGACATTATCATTTCCCGCGTTTCTCCCTGAACCACCCTTCATTCCCTTTCCTGTCCCCTATATTCTTCCATGATCTTTCTTCTCTCTTCCTGTTCCATCTCTCTATTTCTTTGCTTCTCTCCCTCCTCCTTCCTTTCCCTTCCTTATATATATTCTTCGTCATCTTCTCTTTCCTGCCCCATGCATTCTTCTCTAATCATCTTTCTTCTCTCTTTCTATTTCATCTCTATTTCTTTGTTTCTCTCCCTCTCCCTTCCTTATGCATATTCTTCGTCATCTTCCCTTTCCTGTCCCATGCATTCTTCTCTGATCATCTTGCTTCTCTCTATTTCAGCTTCATTGTTTCTTCGTTTCTCCCTTTCATTTTTCTTTCTTTTCCCCCTCTTCCCTCCTCCTCCTCTCTTCGTCTCCTTCCTATTCCAGCTCCCTTATTTCTTCGTTTCTACCCGTTTATCATCGCTCCCTTCCCCCTTTCTTTCCTTATAAATTATCCTCTCTACCTTCTTCATTCTACCTATTTCATCTCCTTTATTTATACCCGTCTATTATCGCCCCCTTCCCCCTTTCCTCCCTTGTAAACTCTCCTCTCTACCTTCCTACCTATCCTCTTCCTTCTACCTATTACATCTCCCTTATTTATACCCGTCTATCATCGCTCCCTTACCCTTCCTTTCCCTCCATATACATCTCCTTTGCCCTCTCCTTCCCGTCCTAGATGCCTCCTCCTCCTTCTCTTCCCGGTTCCTCACTCCACGCCTAAAAAAGTGGTCTGGACTAGAATCCTATCAACTTTCGAAGCGGATTTCTCAGTTCCAGCGAAATTTGTAATGTTGTCGGGGGTCAGCGTTTTCTGGGGCGGGCGTGTGACCTCCCAAGGGTGAATGGGAGCCTTATCGATGAAAAAAAGTCCCCTCGCTTATGTGTGTGTGTGTATCCGCCACGCCCGACTGGGAAGGCTGACTTGAGGGCCGATAGGATTAGGAGAGGATGAGGTGGCAGAAACTTAATCTTGCACACACACACACACACACACACACACACACACACACACACACACACACACACACACACACACAGAAGACTCAAGAAACAACACTACCGGAGAGAAAAAAAGACTCGAACACACACAAACACACAACACAAGGCTCAAAAACAACACTAGAAAAACTCGAGAGAGAGAGAGAGAGAGAGAGAGAGAGAGAGAGAGAGAGAGAGAGAGAGAGAGAGAGAGAGAGAGAGAGAGAGAGAGAGAGAGAGAGAGAAATAAAAAAAAACTCGCACACACAAACACACATACACAAGGCTCAAGGAACAACACAACCAAAGAGAGAGAGAGAAAGAGAAAGAGAGAAAACAACACCCCTGCCAAGCGTGGGAAAACACAAAGGTACACCACGGCTCGTCTTTCGACCACTTAAAATTCCATTCCTCGCCTTGAAACAACACAACGCAACGCAACGCAACACAACACGTGGATGACTGTCACGCAGCGCAACACAACAACACAGCGGTAAAGGCCTTCCCGCGGCCCTCCTGACGACCCTGAGGCTGGAGGAGGAGGAGGAGGAGGTGTGCCATATGGGGAAGTACGCAGGTGATGTAACATTGACGCTACCCAAGAAGGATTGATCTTTTTGTATGCTAAAGAGGAGGCGGAGGAGGAGGAGGTGGAGAAAGTGGAGGAGGAGGAGGAACATAAGAAGGTGACGTGAGGAGAACTAAATAAGTGGGCAGGAGTGAGAAAGGTTAGTGCCCCCCTCGCCCCCCCTTCCTCCACCTCCCCGGCCTTGCACTCCCGCCGCGCCCCGTCCACCTGAGGGAGGTCCAGGTGCCCCTAGGAGAGAAGTGATACGCCGCGAGGCCTCCCCCCCCCCCCCTCAGGTTACGCAACGCTCCCTTCTCATCCTTGTTTGGGGATCAGCGTGGGGCGGTGTGGGGGGTGAGTTGTGGATGGATGGGAGTTTTACGATGTGTGAGAGGTCATGTCGTTTTATCCTTCCTTACGTCGGGTAATGTGTGTGTGTGTGTGTGTGTGTGTGTGTGTGTGTGTGTGTGTGTGTGTGTGTGTGTGTGTGTGTGCTGTTTTGCTGCTGTTGATGTTGTTGTTTTCCCACATAGCTACGTTCGTTCGTTAACACTGATGTGCCTCACCTTCGTGCTGCCAGTGTTTTGTACAACGTCTGGTCTTAAAGCTTTATTTTTTGCACGACACAGTACCGGGCGGCTGTATCGAAGGCACCAGTAGTCGGCCCAACCTGTCAGTGGCGAGCTAGGTAGTTTTTTTTTTAGTGGTGCCGGCCTTATTTTGCTGCCCCCGAAGCTCAACTTGACAAGACGAAAGTTGCTGAAGGTATAGAGTTAGCAGACAGCATGTGGCTACTCGGCGATGGTTGGCAGGTGAGTGCTGATGTGCTCTATCTGTGTATTTGGTGCTTGTTCCATTCTTGTGCTATCACGGTGTATATAAAAAAAGGTAAAACAGAGATGGAGTGGACACAGGAAGGGGACAGGTGACTCAAACTGTGCAGAACATCATCCAATCAAACACTGACAAAAATATACCACTCCTCCATACTTTCACTATCATGGTGTGTGTATACGAAGCTGAGACACGGATGGAACGGACACAGGAACAGCACAGATAAGGCAGATGGTGCAGAGTATCACCAAGTCGAACAGATGATGACAGAAAAAAATATCACCACGCCAAAGGAACGCGGCCACGCTGACCTTTGAATAAGTAACAGTCTGGTCACTTCTTGGCAGCCTCCTCGGGTCCAGTCCCTCCGCCGAGCACACGGGAGGATCCGCCGTGCACAGGTGGGCCGTGAGGCAACACGGGGCGCCCCTCCTGCGGCCCCTTCCCCCTCATCCCAGGGCCTCGATGTCTCAATAGATGAGCGTCGGTGATAGGGACCGGCTCGGCGAGGTGAGGCAATCCCGGCCTAGACCTGCACTGCCCCGCCCGGCTACAAGCACTGGCTGGAGGACGTAAAGGAAGCGAAACCTCCGGCAGGGTGGACGCGACGGGTTTCAGTGGGTCCCCCTTGAGGCTGGAGGCGTGATAATACTCCGAAATTGATAACAGAAAATCCTACATCGAAAATCTGAGAAGAATTGCGGCAGAGCGATGAACTTGCACGATTTTCAATTCAGCGAGGCGCGAGGGTCGAGGACGCGCCCCATCACCAGGCGGACAGACAACCAACCGATCGTGCAGGGAATGACCAAGGCGACTGCCCGGAGGATGAGATACCACCGTGAGATGACGCTGGGCTTCGTGGGTCCCTCAATGCCTTGCACCACAACACCAATGAGCACAACGCGGCCCACAGCGGCACAAAAGAAGCACAGCGGCGAGGCGTGACCAGTTCCAGACGCCTCAGATAAACTCTCCCAGCGGCGGCGGCCATGTGGAGGCGAACTGTGCCGAAGCCTCAGTGTATCGCTGATGTCACGGGGCATAAAGAACCCCCGAGGCCTGTGTGGCTGGCTGGCTTAGGGGACGGCGGGCCTAAGAGAGATGGAGGCTGACAGGGCGTTTGGACGGGCAGCCTGAGCTTAAGGTAGGTATTCTCAAACGCTTCTGCCTTTCACATCTACTATGTCCAGAGGTCAAAGACAAGATCAGTCGGGTTCTAATAAGTATTTTTTGGGGGTTCTTGGTACAAAAGAAATGTCAAACTACCCATGGAAATGCCCACAACTCCTATGAAAGCCTTGTCAAATATGTGTACTTGGGCGCCGCAATATTGCCCTACGACTCGTATTATCAAACGTTTCGGGCTCTTGTTACGACCGTTTTTGAAGGCCACCGAGGAGCGTCGGCTTGTCATGTTATTTTTCTCGTTAATGGAGCAGAAACCTTCCAAAACTATCGCTAGGTTCAAGAAACCACTCATGGAAGCCTCTGCAACTTTTGCGAGAGCTTTTTTAAATAGATAAACTAATGTTTGGAGGAGTTTTATAACATGGGCCTACGTCTGAGGGGAGCGTGTTCGTGAGCGACAGCCCGCAGACCCGCGCCTTATACAGAGCTGATATGAATAGTGTGGACGGCGAGGGATGCCTCCTGCCCGGCGAAGCATCCATTCCCATCTGCCCGGCCTCCAGCACCGCCAGGCCGTTGCTGAAGGCCATTACCGCCCGTCAGATGGCCGTCACGGTGGCCTGGGTGTGATCTCGGCACTGAGTGGATGGAAGAGGATTACTTAAGGATATGGTGGTGGTGGTGGATGGTCAGGTCAGCCGTGTGCCGAGGCGCCGCGAGTTAGCCCCCAAAATCTTCCTCGTGGCCGCCTCCCTCCCGGCCTCAACACAGACAAATCACGCCGCCACATATAGCCACGCTGAATATTCCCGCCTAACGGCCGCCCATCAGCCGCCCTGCTCGTTACCACTGTTACCAACGGCACACGGAGGGAACAAAACACAAAGCTCCGATCACCCACGAAACTGACAAAGCTGAGCAATTCTTCGGTTGTCATTAACAGTACTGAAAAGGTAATCTGCGTGTGGCTACAGCAAAGTGACTCGTCGACCTTCCAGCAGCTGCACGGGCCCCTTCGCCGCCGCCCTCCGCCGCGCTGTTCACCCTCCAGCCTTACGTAATCGCCGGCTCCTCGCCAAAGAGACTGATCTAGGCAAACACGGGGCACACACGGCAAACACGGAGGGTCTCGCCGGTGCAGCAGTACAGGCCGTTTGTCAGCGTCGCGCCATATAAGTCCTTCCCTGCGTCAGCCTCCCCTCGCGCGGCTTCCCGGGATGCATCACCCTCCGGCAGGCATCGTCGAGGTGATCACGACAATCTATTTTGGTGTTGGTGCTGCCCGCGGCCAGACCACGCACGAGCCCCGGTTATCTGCAGCGGGAGTGTCTGGCGGGTGGTTGTGGCGATGGTTGGTTGCGTCTTCACTCCACATGTGCTGCGTCCTCCCCTTTTAAACTCCCATTCCACCCATACTTACAAACCCCAACCACCCACTTCATCCACTTTCCCGTGATGGCACTTTCCCCCCCTCCACTCCATTCCACATATGCTTTACGACCCTCACCCACCCCCTTCGTCCACTTTCCTCCCTCCACTCCATTCCACATATGCTTTACGAACCCCACCCACCCCATTCGTCCACTTTCCCCCCTCCACTCCATTCCACATATGCTTTACAACCCCCACCCACCCCCTTCGTCCACTCTCTCGTGATGGTACTTTTCCCTTCCACCCCCATTCCACACATGCTCCACAACCCCCACCCACTTCATCTACTCTCCCGTGATGAAATTTTTCTCTAACACTTCTCGTCCCTTCCAACAAGCCCCCTTCCATGTGTTAGGGACCTCACAACTCCCACCCCACACACGCCTCACTGCCCCACTTTACACTCTCTCCGTCGTGGCCTATTTCCCATCCCCTTCCCTCCCTTCCAGCACTAACTCCTACACCGTCAACTTCTGGCTGTCTTTTACTTATGGCTCACCAGCACTCCGCTATGCCTCTCGCCTCCCTGTCACGTTCAAGGGTTCGGGAGTAGAATACCTTGCTTTATATCTTCACAAATGTCTTTTCTCACCCCCACAATATTTCCCACTGACCACCTTTTATTAGCACAGCATACAGAACCTAACACCTCACGCATAAAACAGCAGCTTCACCGTCAGAAACCCTCAAAAATCTCTCTCCCTTCTCTGACTTCTCACCCCTCACGCTACTTCCTTATGACCACCTATTAATACCACACAAACAAAACCTAACGCCATATGTTTAGAGCAGCTTCCCCATCGCACTGTTTACATCCTGACGCAGCCATTCTTATCCATCCCACGTGCCCTGCGTCGCCACATCCGTCCCTCCGCCAGCCATCCCCGGTCATCGACGAAGAGCAGGCTAAAAGCAGGCACGTCAGATGCTTGCCAGCTACTTAGTAGATGAGATTTGCCAGCTGGTGCGACAATCTCTGGAGTGTGCATGGAGGGGAGGAGGAGGAGTAAGAGGTGGAAGAGAAGATGGAGATATGAGGAGAAACAAGAAGAGGAGGAAGAGGAGATGGAGTAGGAGGAGAAACAAGAAGAGGAAGAAGAGGAGATGGAGATATGAGGAGAAACAAGAAGAGGAGGAAGAGGAGATAGAGTAGGAGGAGAAACAAGAAGAGGAGGAAGAGGAGATGGAGTATGAGGAGAAACAAGAAGAGGAGGAAGAGGAGATGGAGTATGAGGAGAAACAAGAAGAGGAGGAAGAGGAGATGGAGTAGGAGGAGAAACAAGAAGAGGAGGAAGAGGAGATGGAGTAGGAGGAGAAACAAGAAGAGGAGGAAGAGGAGATGGAGTAGGAGGAGAAACAAGAAGAGGAGGAAGAGGAGATGGAGTAGGAGGAGAAACAAGAAGAGGAGGAAGAGGAGATGGAGTAGGAGGAGAAACAAGAAGAGGAGGAAGAGGAGATGGAGGAGGAGACACAAGAAGAGGTGGCAGAGGATATGGAGTAGGAGGAGAAACAAGAAGAGGAGGAAGAGGAGATGGAGTAGGAGGAGAAACAAGAAGAGGAGGAAGAGGAGATGGAGTAGGAGGAGAAACAAGAAGAGGAGGAAGAGGAGATGGAGTAGGAGGAGAAACAAGAAGAGGAGGAAGAGGAGATGGAGTAGGAGGAGAAACAAGAAGAGGAGGAAGAGGAGATGGAGTAGGAGGAGAAACAAGAAGAGGAGGAAGAGGAGATGGAGTAGGAGGAGAAACAAGAAGAGGAGGAAGAGGAGATGGAGTAGGAGGAGAAACAAGAAGAGGAGGAAGAGGAGATGGAGTAGGAGGAGAAACAAGAAGAGGAGGAAGAGGAGATGGAGTAGGAGGAGAAACAAGAAGAGAAGCAAGGGGGGTTAAACAAGCCTCAGGAGGAAGAGAAGATGGAGAGAGGAGGAGGAGGAGGAGGAGGAGGAGGAACAAGAAGATGGGCAAGGGGTTAAACTAGCCTCAGCATCGCAATGAGCAAATATACTAAAAAAAAAAAAAAAAAAAAAAAAAAAAAAAAAAGATAGAAGGGGAGGATGAGAGGGTGAGCAGATGTTTTTTTTTTTCTTCGCGATGGATGTGATGATGGTGAAGATGATTGAAGCAGAAACATCACTACCGCCAGTCAGTCCTCCTCCTCCTCCTCCTCCTCCTCCGTCGCCGCCACAAGGTTACTGACGCAGACCCCGAAATGCTTTAATCATCTTTACATACACTTTCTCCTTGCTCACGAAATTGCTCAGTTCTCTCTCTCTCTCTCTCTCTCTCTCTCTCTCTCTCTCGTCCCGTTCCTCGTACCCTGAGTGACCCCGAGCCTCTCCGAATCAAAGAGGAAAGAAAGATTTAAAAGGGGCGGGACGGGGCGGGAGGTGGACAGGACAAGACGAGACGGGAATGAAGGTGGATTTACATAGATTTACATAGAAAATCAGACCACACAGACCCCATGGTCCAGACTTGGTGGTCTGTCCTTAAACCTAAGTGATTTTACATTAATCAGAAGACTCCAAAACGTTGCATTTCTACTCTAGTTGATATTAAGTTGAAGGAAGTGACGGTCGAGCTTATTTTTGAAGGAGTCAATCGTGTTACACTGGACCACTGACGGTGGAAGCTTATTCCATTCTCGCACTACAACGTTGGTGAAGAAAAATTTGGTGCAGTCTGAATTTACTTGTCTACATCTGAGTTTTACGCCATTGTTCCTCGTGCGCAAAGTGTCATCTATCATAAACAATGTTGATCTGTCTACATTCGTGAAACCATTAAGTATTTTAAAACATTCGATCAGTTTTCCTCGGAGGCGACGTTTCTCAAGAGAGAACATGTTAAGGGTAGAAAGCCTTTCTTCGTAGGATTTGTTGCGCAAGGAAGGGATCATTTTCGTTGCCCGACGCTGAACACCTTCTAATTTAGCAATATCCTTTGCATGGTGGGGAGACCAAAACTGTACCGCATATTCCAAGTGGGGTCTGACTAAACTGTTGTAGAGCGGGAGTATTACATCTTTATTCTTGAATACAAAGTTTCTTTTAATGAAGCCCAACATTCTGTTCGCTTTATTTGCTGCATCGATGCATTGCTGTGAGAATTTGAGGTTTGACGCGATTTTGACCCCCAAGTCTTTGACGCATTGAACGCTTTTGAGTTTAACGCCGCGCATTTCGTATTCGAACTTCTTATTCCTCGTTCCAACTTGAAGGACCTGGCACTTGTCTACGTTAAAGGGCATCTCCCATCTATCCGACCAAGCTGAAATTTTGTGCAAATCCTCTTGGAGGCTTTGCCTGTCTTCGTCAGTGAGAACCGAGTTGCCAATCTTTGTGTCGTCTGCAAATTTACTAATGCGGTTATTGAGGGACGGGACGGGACGGGAACGCCAGCTAACAAGTTTTTATCCCCGCTGCACACTCCGCCGCGGCTGGGAGTTACATTTCTGCCGCCTGACAGGACTGGTTATTGTGTATTGTGGGAAGGAAAGCAATAGTATCGACTCCAGTTCGCCCTCCGTGCCCAGCCCCGCCCACGCAGAGCCGCCCACACCCGCGAGAATGGCGAGTGCGGCGCTCAGCAAAGTGTGTGGGTTAGCGGTCATAATCCAGCTTCCGGAGCCCCTGTGTTGCCTTGGCGGCTCATCATAACTTTCTGGCCTTCCTTTCAGGGGCCGCGGCGGCGTGACTGCCCATCTGTTGACGTCAATGCCGCCACAGGATGCCGCTCATGAGGGCCGCCACCCGCCACCCGCCGCCTTGAGACCCGCCTCGTCCCGGATGCTGCAAGGAGTGCCACAAGACGCTGCCAGACCATGAAGCTCCACGCTGCCGCCCTGGCGTGACCTGAGGGTGCCGCCGTCTTGCTGTTATGTTGCTCAAGCCCCGCAACGTCCTCCGTCCCTTTCTCTCTTTTTCGCAACGTGACGTGGAAGAAATGGTGCAACAGGCGGTCCTGGCAACTTTGCAAACGCCATGGTACAGAATACATCACAGCGCTCACCGATGTGTCGTCAGCCGTAAGTGAGCCGAAGACGCGACAGCTTTTAATGATAGTTTTTATTTTCCTCTCTGGCGTCGCAACACTGAGGCCACGCGACTCCAGACTCCCGGAACGGTGTGGCGTGCTGGTGACGGAGCTGACGCAAGGCGAAGGGAACTCACAACAGGACAGGAGGGTCGAGGACAACAGCTGTTTATAGTTTATTTCATCCGCAATACGAGTCACGAGTCCTGGACGCGGGGGCGGCTTGCACGACCCGGATGACAGAACAGCCACGCCATCTGGACCACAGCGCTGCCAGGAGGGGGTGGACGATTTTGGAGGTCGACGGACAACAGCAACAGCAAGGTCGAGGGTAAGGGCTGCTATTGTTTACTTGACACTGATCGCAACTTTAGTGTGACGGAGAGAGCAACGATGCATGACGGAGCACAAGGGAAGGGGAAGGAAGAACAGAGGACAGGGATGGTAAAATAAAAAAAGGGAAGGGGATAGGGGATAGGGTGGAAGGGAAAGGAGGAGGAGCAGAGAAAGGGAAAACGAGTGGAACAGGAAAAGTGTGTCAAGAAAAGGTTAAAAGGGGAATAGGGAGAAGCAACGAAAGGGAGATGGGATGAATGTAAACAGGAAGAGAAGGAGCGGCGGGGAGACGAAGGAACGAGCGCCGCCTCCTTCAGGACAAAGCGGAGCGAGGGACGGACAGACAGGACGGGCCCGGTAACACAACTTTGCAGCGTTTGTTTGTTTCGTACGAGGCCGGTTCTTGGGCCGCACACCACCCAGGCCTACCCGCCGAGGCCCTCACATACCTCAGGGCAGGCCTACCCACCTGCCCGCCCCATGTAATTACGGCCGGCAGGTGAGGAAGAAACGACCTGGCACTCTGAGGTGAATCACTACGTTTATCAGTCGTGTGAGGCGGCGGCGGCGGCGGCGTGGGGGGCGAGGGACGCAGGCGGTGATTCAGGGCGTGGGGCGGACGGAGGCGACGACGAGCCGAGCACAAACAAGGCAACGCCGGGGAGGAGACGCAGGCGGAGGGGCGGCCGATGAGAGGCTATAAATTGAGATCACTGCGTAGGCCTAACCCTCCACGGTGGCTCCCGGGGTTAGTCTGGCGAGGCAAATGGAGGATGAGGCGAGTGTGTACATACAGCCAGAGGGAGGAGGAGGAGGAGGAGGAGGAGAGTCGGTCATGTATTGTTAGCCCGGAAAGGAGGTTTGCTGTGGGCATGTAATCCAGAAATGAGAGGAGGTAAGAGGGAGGAGGAGATGGGAGATGGGAGGCTGGATGGGCCATGTCGGCCAAAGGAAAGGGTGAAGGGGTGAAGTGAGGGAGCATGTTTACCGCGGGAAGGAGGTAAAAGGGGCTGCCGGGGGCGTGTTATTCGGAAGGATGGGGGGAGAA
The DNA here is from genome assembly GCF_024679095.1 of Eriocheir sinensis. Taxonomy (NCBI): domain Eukaryota; kingdom Metazoa; phylum Arthropoda; class Malacostraca; order Decapoda; family Varunidae; genus Eriocheir; species Eriocheir sinensis. Next base: position 8,337,600 of record NC_066535.1, on the reverse strand, counting down.
GGAGGAGGAGGAGGAGGAGGAAGGGGCAATGTGGAGGTAGTGGAAGGGAGAAAAATAAACAAGTACAGGAAGAGATGAAGGACAAGCGGAGGAGTGTTATCAAGGAAGGAAGCGGGGTGAAGGAGAGGGAGTCGCAGGCATGTCAACCAAAGAGAAGGGTCCGATAAAGGTAAGCTGCGCGTGGCCTCGGTGCTTATCTCCGTCACACTGGCCCTTGAGACTATGGAGCATGCGAACGAAGGTGATGGGGGAGGTAAGGAGAAGGATAGAAGGGGTGTAATGGTGTTGGGGAAGGTAAGGGGAAGGATAGAAGGGGTAGTAATGGTGTTGGGGTGATGGGGAAGTTAAGAATGGGTAGTAATGGTGTTGGGGAAGGTAAGAGGAAGGAAGGGGGATAACGATGGTGTTGGGGTGATGGGGAAGGAAAGAAGGGGTAGTAATGGGGAAGGAAAGAAGGGGTAGTAATGGGGAGGGAAAGGGGGGTAGTAATGGTGTTGTTGGGGATGCTAATCAAAGGGAAAGGGGCAGGTGGAGGTGTGGATACGGTGGTTACGTTATCAAGGTGTGGAGGAGGGAGTGAGATAACCAGGTGGAGGAGGAGGGAGGAATGGAGGGCAGGTGAGGTGTGCTGCGAAAGGTGAGCACGTCGGAGTCACCTGTCCCACCAGCATACCCGATCAACACTCCGCAGCGCAACACACACGAAACACAGCGCATCACTAGACGTTATCCTTGCCACATGAACGCAAGAGAGTAAACTGTGCAACACACCGCAATACACATCGTCAATCCTGCCCAACACAACACACCACAGCACTAACACACAGCACGACTCACCCCAACACTCGTGCTAACCGTAACACCTCAGCTTCTTACCCCGCCAGATAAGCAAGACGCAACACAAAGCAACACCACAACAGCAACTTAACCAACAAAATATCAACACAAAGCAAGGTACAATATAGTAGGTAACATCCAGCCGCACAAGACACAGAAAAAAAGATGGAAAAGTATGCCTCTAGCGACCACACACACACACACACACACACACAAACGCGGTGGCCCATCCATAACCTAGTAATTAAAGCAACAAAAAGTAATCCGGGAGGCATTTACGAGCTGGACCATGAGTGAGGTGGTTTCGAAGAGAGGAGGAGGAGGAAGAGGAGGAGGAGGAAGAGAGGACCGAAGAGGGGATACGGGGGGGAGAGAGACGTGATGAGTGGGTTGTGGGGGCTTCATAGGGAGTAGGGGGGCAGGAAGGAAGAGAGAAAGGACTGGAGAGAGAATAAGGGGAGGGGGAAGTGAGGAGGAGGAGAGAGAGGATAACGGGGAGAGACTAGAGAGACGTGATGGGTGGGTTATGGGGGGGGGGGGACAGGAAGAAGGAGAGGGGGGAGTGAAGGAAGGAAGGAAGGGGAAGAGAGGGAGGAAGGGAGGGGTACTGGAAGACAGGTTGGGTATAGGGGAGACGCGACTGGGTTCCTGCAAGATCAGTATGCGAGGGCAGCGGAAACAAAGAGGAAGAGAGGAATGTTATGGGGACTTTGACGAGGGAACGGCTGGACAGGTGTGCGTGTGGGTGGGGGGGAGGGGGGAGAGAGAGAAGAGGGGGAAGGAGGAGGAGGAAAGGAGGGAAGGAAGGGTCAATGAGAACAGGTGTGCGGGGGGGGAGGGGGGGGGAGAAGATGGGGAAGGAGGAGGGAAGGAAGGGTCAATGAGAACAGGTGTGTGTGTGTGTGTGAGAGAGGGAATGAGAGCGAGAGAGAGAGAGAGGGGGGAGAAAAAAAGAGAGAAGAAAGAGAGCGAGACCAAGCCACTACACTAAAGGTCATACCAAATTACTGATGCGCAACAAACACCGTATTGATAGGGCGCCCAACACCTGTGCAACGGTCTAATTAACCACCTGTATACCGCGGGCCGCCCTTCGTCTCTGTCCGTCCCCTCCCTTGCACCTGTCCATCAACGTCCGTCATTTCAGGTCTCGGCGGGTCCGTCTGTAAAGCTTTCGTCCCTCAACCTGTCCGTCGGTCCGTCTATTAGCATTCGTCTCCCCGCCTGTCCGGTCACCCCTCTCGTCTCCCTCACCTGTCTCCGTCTGGCTCTCACAGTCGCCTCCTCTCACTCCTTTTCTTCTCCTATTTATAACAGCTGGGGCGGGTCAAGGCCTCGCTGGTGTTTTTGCGACGGAGAAAATGTGATAAGAAATGGATCATGTAATACCGAGGTGAATGTTGCTGTTCCAGAGAAGTATAAAAAAAGTCTTAAAGGTAGCGGATATATAAAAACAGAAGGACGTTTGTTCCCCAAGTGTTCTAGTGTGAAAAAAACTATCGTATAACACTGAGATGAATGTTACTAGTTCAGAGGAGCACAAAAAAATGTCTGAAAAGTAGTGGAAACATATAACAGAAGAATGTATATGTAATGTTCCTAAGTAATGTATTTTGTGGTTAAATCAAGATCAAACAGCCTATCTATCGCTTGTTTTATAGGAAGACTGGCAGAGCAGGCTGTATGTATGTATGTATGTATGTATGTATGTATGTATGTATGATGTACGTGGAGATATGCAAGTCTTAAGGCGCTACGGGAAGCACATAAAAAAAAGGTAGGGAAAAAAAAGATGAATGGCGCCTATTTCCGACTATGCCAAAGAGATGGAAAAGGATTAAAGATTAGTACAAAGCCTAACATCGGTATTAATGATTTGAGCTACGTGGAGATGAAAATATGCAAGTTGAAAGTAGGGAATAGAGATGAAAGGAGAAGGAGGAGGAGGAAGAGAAGAGGAAGAGGGTAAAGAGAAGGAAGAGGAGAAGGAATAAGAGAAAGAGGAAGATGAGGTGGAGGAGGAAGAGGAAAAGGAAGAGGAAGAGGAGAAGGAATAGGAACAGATTAACTGACTTACTGACGGGTCGACTAACTGACTGACTGACTGATTGACTAGCTGAATGACTGACTGACTAACTGAATGGCTAACTGACTGGCTGACTGGCTGGCTGACTGACTGACTGGATGAGTGAGTCAATACACTACTAAAAAAAAAAAAAAAAAAAAAAAAAAAACAGGCAAGAATACACAGCCTAACATCGGTATTATGATTTAGGTGACGTGGAGATCATAATTATTGAAGCCGTATACGTGGGGGTGAAAAAGAGAGAGAGAGAGAGAGAGAGAGAGAGAGAGAGAGAGAGAGAGAGAGAGAGAGAGAGAGAGAGAGAGAGAGAGAGAGAGAGAGAGAGAGAGAGAGAGAGAGAGAGAGAGAGAGAGAGAGAGAAAACCCGTGTATTTCCGACTATGCCAGAGAGAAACAGAGGCAAGAAGACACGGCCCAAACATCGATATTAAGAGGAACATGACCGAGCGGATTGTACTACACGATGTTACTCAAGGAAAAAAAAATAATCAAGAAAAGAAAACCGATTAAGCCCACATGTTCGCCGGTGTACGAGAGGCCGAGAAAGGAAAGACAAGGCTGGCTGAGTTTTGCCTTGTCAGAAGACGTATCGAGTAGGTATATATAGGCTTTTTTTCCCCTTTTGTTACAGTAATGGTGGCAGCAGATCAAAGGGAATGAAAATGAAAATGAAACAAAGAGGAGAAAGGAAAAAAAGGGAAAAAGAAAATCAAGGAAAAAAAAGAAACAAAGAAAAAATGGAGGCAGCTTAAAGGAAAAATAAAACAGAAAACGAAAATGAAACGAAAAAGAGAAAGAAAAGTGGAAAAAGAAACAAAGAAAGAAAAAAAGAGGAAAATAAAAGCAAACGAAACAAAGAATAGAAAGTAAAAAAGTGGAAAAAGAAACAAAGAAAAAGAAAAAAGACAAAAGAAAGACTTGCTTGTCATGAGTAGAGGAAAAACAAAAACAATAAAACAGAGGGGGAATGTCTGTTACAAATTCCACCAAACAATAAGAAACCAAGCGATTATTTCACAGCCTAACTTACTATTTTTTTTTTTTTATCACACGAAGACAGGAAGAGTAAATAAAGAAAGGTGGTGTTTGAAAAGATGATACTAATACTCGAGGCGTGATGAGGGAGAAAGAAAAATAAAGAATGAAGAAAGAAAAAGAATGAATGAATGAAGGAAGGAAGGAAGAAAAGAAGGAAGAAAGAAAAGAAAGGAAAAAAGAATGAAGGAAGGGAGGAAAAGAAGGAAGGAAGAAAAAAAAGAAGGAAGGAAGGAAGGAAGGAAGGGTCACTTGTTTCCTAGCGTTTCACAAAGAGATAAAAGAAAGAGACAATAAAGGAGAGATAACCTAACCTAACTTTGCATTATAAGACCCAAACAAGGAAATATTACCCAAAGTCGTGATGGTGAGGAAGAAGAAGAATAAGATGAAAGAGAAAAAAGAAGGCGAAGAAGAACAACAACAAAAATAGGAAAAAGAATGGGGGTGGAAAGAGACGCGAAGAGGAAGGAAGGAAAAGGAGATGAATGCGAGAGAGAGGAAGAAGCGACGAAGGGAATGGAAGAAAGGGAAAGAAAAGAAGAGAAAAAAAAAGATTAAAAGAAGGCGAAAAGGAGAGCAAAGAACATGAATGGAGTAGGAAGGGACGCGAAGAGGAAGTAAGGAAAAGGAGATGAATGCGAGAGAGAGGAAGAAGCGACGAAGGGAATGGAAGAAAGGGGAAGAAAAGAAGAGAAAAAAGAGAAAAAAGAATAAAAAGAAGGCGAAAAGGGACAGCAAAGAACAAGAATGGAGTAGGAAGGGACGCGAAGAGGAAGTAAGGAAAAGGAGATGAATGCGAGAGAGAGGAAGAAGAAAATGGAAAAGAGGGAAAGAAAAAAAATAGAGAAAGAAGAAAAAGAAATGTAGAAAAAGACCGGACGTGAAGAGGAAGGAAAAGGAGAAGAATGCGAGAGAGAGAGGAAGAAGCAAATGGAAATGGAATAAAGGGATAGAAAATTAAGAGAAAGAAGAAAAGGAAATCCTGAGAAAGACCGGACGCGAAGAGAAAGGAAAAGGAGAAGAATGCGAGAGAGAGAGGAAGAAGCAAATGGAAATGGAATAAAGGGATAGAAAGGAAAAGACAAGAAGATAAAGAAATCCAAACTCACCACCACCAGCCAGTTTATAAACGAAAAATAATCCGGCCTATCGTTTGCATCACTGACGGAACAGCTTGTATATACGGAGTTATTGCTGGAGTCGTGAGGAGGGAGAAAAAACACGAATACCATCTGTTCCTGAATATACAAGATAAGACCCAACAAAGGAATACTAACACGCCTAAAATTCTTCGCATCAGGAGGTCCCGTATTCTAAAACATTCACAAAGGCCACAACGAAGATCAGTCAGGTTCTCATAAGTGCTTTTTTCACATTCATGGTGCAGAAGGCTTGTCTAACTATCACTAGGGTCAGAAAACTACCCCTGGAAATACTAACACAACGACCTCTACCAAAGACTTACCAAATGTGGGTGGGTGTAAGCCTCGAGGGAAGGGGAGATGAAGGGATGTATGGTAGTAGTAGTAGTAGTAGTAGTAGTAGTAGTAGTAGTAGTAGTCAAGCTTTGCCGTTGAGTGTGTCTGCGAACCTCGGCGTCTCCTCCCGTCTGTCTGTCCCCACACCTGACATTCCTGAGCTTCACCTGTCACACCTGTCACCACTAACCAAGCCGACACACCTGCTTCCTGATCTTTGGAGCTCACCTTTCTTCCTTCCTTCTTTCCCTCACATTCGCTTTTCTTTTCATTTTCCTTCCTTCCTTTTCCTGTCTTAATTTTTTTCATTTCTACTAAACTTCACTTCCTCCTCCCTTCCTTTTCCTTACCTTTTCTTCCCTTCCTTTATCCCCGTCTTTTCATGCACTTCCTCTTCCTTTTTCCCTTCCCTTCTCATTTTCATCCTATTATACTTTCCTTCCCTTTGCTTCCTTCCTCGCTCCCCTCTTTTCCCTTCCCTTTCCTTCGCTTCGCTCCTTCCTTCCTCCCTCATATTTTCCATTCCATTCACTTTTTCCACCTTCCTTCCCTTCCAACCTCTCCAATTCCTCACCTTCTCTTCCTACTCCTTTTTTCTTTCCCTTCGCTCCCTTTCCCCCTCTTCTTTTCCTTATCTTCCTTTTACTCCTCCTCCTCCCTCTTCCTCTTCCCCTCCCTCCTCTACTCACCCCTCCCCCCCCTCCCATACCTCCTCATGACGCCACAACGACGCAAAAACCGAAAGTCCAAGTGACCTCTACGCTGCCATTAATGGAAGAGAGAGAGAGAGAGAGAGAGAGAGAGAGAGAGAGAGAGAGAGAGAGAGAGAGAGAGAGAGAGAGAGAGAGAGAGAGAGAGAGAGAGAATTAAACTAATCAAACAAAAAGCGCTTGAAAAAAAAGAATGAAGAAAATTAAAAGAAAATGACAATAAGAGGAGTATAGGAAGGAAAAAGGAGGAGGAGGAGGAGGAGGAGGAGAAAGAAGGAAACGAAGAGAAAAAGAGGAAGGAGGAGGGAAGAGGAAGAAGAATAAAAAGGAAAAGAGGACATGAGGAAGAAAAAGAGGAAGACGACCAAAGGAAGGAAGAAGAGAAAGAAGGAAGGGAAAGAGGAAAAAAAAGAGGAGAGGAAGGAAGGAAAAGAAGAAGACTAAAGGAAGGAAGGGAAGGAGGAAGAAAGAGGAGGGGAAGGAAGGAAAAGAAGAAGAAGACCAAAGGAAGGAAGGGAAGGAGGAAGAAAAAGAGGAGGGGAAGGAGGGAAAAGAGGAAGATGACCAAAGGAGAAGAGAAAGAAGGAAGAGGGAGGAAGAGGAAGAAGGAAGAAAAGAGAGAAGAGGAAGAAGGAAGAAAAGAAGAAAGAAGAGGAAGAAGGAAGAAAAGAAGAAAGAAGAGGAAGGAGGAAGAAAAGAAGAAAGAGGAGGAAGAAGGAAGAAAAGAAGAAAGAAGAGGAAGAAGGAAGAAAAGAAGAAAGAAGAGGAAGAAGGAAGAAAAGAGAGAAGAGGAAGAAGGAAGAAAAGAGGGAAGAAGAGCAAGAAGGAAGAAAAGAGAGAAGAGGAAGAAGGAAGAAAAGAAGAAAGAAGAGGAAGAAGGAAGAAAAGAGAGAAGAGGAAGAAGGAAGAAAAGAGGGAAGAAGAGCAAGAAGGAAGAAAAGAGAGAAGAGGAAGAAGGAAGAAAAGAGGGAAGAAGAGCAAGAAGGAAGAAAAGAGAGAAGAGGAAGAAGGAAGAAAAGAGGGAAGAAGAGCAAGAAGAGAAGAGAGAAGAGGAAGAAGGAAGAAAAGAGGGAAGAAGAGCAAGAAGGAAGAAAAGAGAGAAGAGGAAGAAGGAAGAAAAGAGGGAAGAAGAGCAAGAAGGAAGAGAAGAGAGAAGAGGAAGAAGGAAGAAAAAAGGGAAGAAGAGGAAGAAGGAAGAAAAGAGGGAAGAAGAGGAAGAAGGAAGAAAAGAGAGAAGAGGAAGAAGGAAGAAAAGAGGGAAGAAGAGGAAGAAGGAAGGAAAAGAGGGCAGAAGAGGAAGAAGGAAGGAAAAGAGGGCAGAAGAAGAAGGCAGAACAACACCCAAGTCCCGGAAAAGTCTCTGCGTAACCTTGGAGTCTTTTATGACCACTAAAGACAACACCGGCGGCCGCTTGCACTCCACTTCCCCTCCACTGAACTCCACTGTGCCCCGCCCCCCCACCTCCCTTCCCTCCTCCCCCCCCTCTCACTCCATTCCTCTCTTCCCTCTCTCTCTCTCTCTCTCTCTCTCTCTGTCATTTTCCCTTCTTCCTCCATTTGTCTTCTCTCCTTTCTTTCCTTCTATTTCCAGCTCCTTTTCTTCCTCTCTCTTCTCTTTTTCCCCTCGTATTAAAACTATTCTCTTCCCTCTCCAGTTCCTATTCCTTTCCTCTCCTCTCCCTGTCTCCATGTTTTCCTCTCTCTCTCTCTCTCTCTCTCTCTCTCTCTCTCAAGGTAGCAATTAGAAGCGTACCTGGGCTTGTTTTGCTTCCAGGTGCTAATGAAGCCCACGCAGGTGAATCTGTACACACACACACACACACACACACACACACACACACACACACACACACACACACACACACACACACACACACACGAGATATAATGAAGTTCGGTTGTCTGAGGAGGAGGAGGAGGAGGAGGAGGAGGAGGAGATGATTCAGGTAAAACAGCAAGGGTTAGAGAGGAGGAAGATAATGGAGGAAGGTGTGAAAGGTGGTCACAAGATCTTCCTCACACTGGAGCGAGGAGGAGAAGGAGGAGGAGGAGGAGGAGGAGGAGGAGGAGGAGGAGAAGGAAGTCCAAAAATAATGTTTCGCTAATGTTGATGAAAGGCCGCTCAGTGTGGGATCAAGAACACACACACACACACACACACACACACACACACACACACACACACACACACACGATGCACCAAAAAGTCAGGAATAAACAAGGGAAGAGAAAAAAAAAGGGTCTCAGTTTATACAAGTCTTCGTTTTCGTCGTTGTCCTGCTCTTCCTCCTCCTCCTCCTCTTCTTCTTCCTCCTCCTCCCCACACAATAAGCACTAAAACCACGCATTCCTCTTCTTGCCTTCCCTTCAATCCTCTCCCCGCCGCCACAACCTTTCCACACACTCCATTTCATCCACTTTAAGAGACAAGGAGGTTGGGCTGTTACTTGTCTGAGGGCAGCGCCAGAACCTACAGAACCCTATTTTCTTAGCCTAGTGAGAGAGTGAGTGAGTGGGTCGGAGTAGCGGCGATAACTATAGGCAAAGAAATAATAAGTAAAGAAGCTTGAGGGAGGAGGGAATGATAGAGGAGGGAAAGCGAAGAAATGGAGATAGAAGAGAGAAGAATAGATAATGGAAATGGGAGAGAGAGAGAGAGAGAGAGAGAGAGAGAGAGAGAGAGAGAGAGAGAGAGCGTATAAACTGACCAAACAAATAAAATGCTTGAAAAAAAGAGAAGAGAATGAAGAAAATGAAAGGAAAATGACAATAAGAGGAGTATAGGAAGGAAAAGGAGAAGGAAGAGAAAGAAGGAAACGAAGAGAAAAAGAAGAGGAAGGAGGAGGGAAGAGGAAGAAGAATAGAGGAGAAAATATGATGCTGGAAATAGAGGGAAAGGAGAGAAGGAATGGAGTCAGGGAGAGGCGAGAGGAGGCGGTGGAGGAAAAAAAAAAAAAAAAAAAAAAAAAAACTTCATCTCCCATTTAAAAAAAGTCTTGAGCTCAATCCGAGAACTTTTACCCCGCCGTTTAAGACACTCACACATTCACTCGCCCCAAGAACTTCCCCCTCGCGAGATGCCGGACGTGGCGCAGCGAGATCAAGAGCGGATTGACTGCGTTGTTGTATTGGCGAGGCGGGATACCCAGGGCGAGGCGGCGCGGACAGGAGCCCTCGTGTCTTGAGGTAGCCACGGAGGCGTCTTGTAGCGTGTGTGTGTGTGTGGAGGGGTGGGGGGTGGGGGTGGGGTGTTCTGATTTTCTCCTCTTCCTCTTTTTTCTTAATTTTTCCCTTTCTCTTTATTCATCCTTTCCTTCCTCTTTTCCCTGTTTCTTACGCTTCTCATCCTCCTCATTCCCTTCTTTCCTTCCCTCCCTCTTTTTATTAATTTTTCCCTCCTCTTTATTCATCCTTTTCTTCCTCTTTTCCTTGTTTCTTCCCCTTGTCATTTTACTCCTTTTTTTCTTCTTCCCCTTTTCCTGTCCTCTTTTCCTTTTTCCTCCTCCTCCCTTTTATTTCCCACACTCTTTCTCTTTTCTTCGTTTTTCCCTTTTCTTACCATTTCCTCTTTTCCTTGTTTCTTGCCGTCTTCCTCCTCTCTCTTCTTCCTTATTCTTCTTCCTCCTTCCCCTTTTTGTTTCCCATACTCTACTACTACTACTACTACTACTACTACTACTACTACTGCTACATACTACCCCTTTCCCTTGCCCACCCAACCTGAGCTCTGAATCCTTGTCCATCTAACCTGATTAATCTTCTCCCCCGCACTCCTAAACCTGCTTCTCCGCCGTCGTCGCTTCCGCCTTGTCACTGATGCCATTCACTAAGAGGTTCAGTTGTATCTGGGAGCACGATCATCCTCTCACCCACCACGTTGCGAGTCTGTCAATTCCTCGTGTAGCTCCCCTCCTCCTCTCTCTCTCTCTCTCCTTCACGTGTCCGCCGCGTGCTAAGGGTCGTTTAGTGTTCCTTAAGGGAGACAAACACACACACAAGAGTCGCAGAAGAAAAAGACGAGATGTTTTTTGATTGAAGTGATTCGTGCAGCACACACCGCCCGCCCTGCCCGCCCTCCGCCGCTCTCCTCCTCCTCCCACTCCACCACCTGCCCACCCACACAACCCAGCCTCAAGCCACTCTCTACTCCTTGCCCCACCCACTTACTGCCTCCACCTCCACCTTAAACCTTTTCATTCCACCGCCTACCCGCCTGCCCACCATCCCCTTCCACTACCCCGTTATCCACTCGCTGCCTTCACAGACCTCCTCCACCACCATCCACCCAAGCAACCCCTACTCCAAACCACTGTGTCCATTTTTTTTCTTCCACTACCTGAACCCCCAACCACCCACCTTTCTCACACACAGACCCCCCTTTCCCCACTCACTACCTTCACAAACCTCCTCCACCACAATCCACCCAGGCAAGCAACCATTACTCCACCCCACTGCCTTCTCCACCTTAACTTCTACCACCTGACAACCCTAACCACCAATCTCTCTCTCTCTCTCTCTCTCTCTCTCTCTCTCTTAAACACATAAGAAAAACATCTACTGATTACCACTGTTTCTCTCATCACCCGCCAGTCTCCTTAGTTTCCAGGTTAACTCATCACTAACAACAAACAGCTGGGTGAGGTTGAGTCCCAATATAATCAGCTGCGTGGGACGACCATTTCAGCCCCCGGACGGAAATGCCAGGCTACGTCAGGCACGCTACGCAGTACACGCAGCCACCAGCATCCACCTAACCACCCAACCCTTCGTCTGCACCGCCCTGTCTCTATTCCTCTTCTTGGCTAGGGGATACCACGGACTTTGGGACTCTATAAGGCAGGGCTACTCAACTATTATAAGCAAAGGTCCAGTTAGTGAAGTTCAAATGTATGCAGAGGTGGGGTAGAAAAATATAATCAAATAATATATAGGTCCTGGTAATGGATTTTAGTAAGTGTATTTCCTCGAATGAGTGTTGGCCCTATAGTTAGTCGAGGAAATACACTTGCAAAAATCCATCGCCAGGACCTTCATGTTAATTATATTGTTCTACCCCTGGAGCCTGCATGGGGGTCCAGCTATAACACCCAGAAAGTCCGGATTCAGACTGAGGGACACCCGTTGAGTAGTCCTACTATAAGGGAACTTGGATGCCTGTGCCGTTTATTCTAACACACAGAGAGGAAACATCACACCAAGTCCGTCAGTCCCCTCTCTCCCTGCCTCCGCTCCTCTCTCCATCTTCTGCCCTCGGTTACCCTTCTCCCCTCTTTTCTATCCCTTCCCCTTTCCTTGTACTCTTTCCTCTCTTTCTGGTCACATCGCCGTTCATCTTACTCCACACAGAAGGGAAACACCAGGTCCGCCAGCCACTCCAGCACGCAGCGACCACCATCTCAACCCTTGCATAGCTACTCACCCTGTTGTAGGACCGAGGCTTCCGGGGACTCGGGGCTCTGTAAGGGAACTTAGGGGCGTGGATAGGCGCCTGGCACTCGGGAAGGTTGTTGTTCTTAGCCGACAACACCCGGTACTTGACCTGGCAGGCGAGGCAGCGCACGTTGACCATGGTGGGGGGGAGGGGCAGGGGGCGGCGCTCCGACACACTGACACACACACTCGGCAGCGCCCCGCCTCACCTCACATGGCCCCGCGGTGGTGGTGGTGGTCAGCCCGGCGGCGGCGACCACTGCATCTTTCCTTTGTACGGAGAGGGCAAGGGAAGCGTCACGTCACTGGCCACGCACGCAGACGTTCATTTAGAGTGTTTTCTGTTTGTTCTATATATTTTTCTCTCCTCTCCAGGTCACATCGCCCCTTGTAGCCTCCTAATATCCTCGTCTACTCCTGCGTTGCCTGCCTTGTGTGTCCCGTTAATGGCCAAGCAGTCAGGCCTTCGCTTAAAATATTTTCCGATCGGATTTCATGTTATTCCAAGTCACACTGCCTCTTGTATAGTCTCCTTATATCCTCGTGTATCCTTGGGCGCCTCGTCACGACTCTCACACGGACACTCAGTTACGGTACTCTTCGTATGGATTACTATTTTCTCTCAAAGTCACATTGCTTCTGCTGATCACGACACGGCTTTGTTAGGTTAAGCGGCGGGGCAAGCCAGGGCGGGTCGGGGCCAAGCACTCCACGCTGGTCGGCCTCGGTTATTCAGCCCCTCCCGTTGGCCTTTAGTTACTCGCGCCGACGTGACGTGAACGATACAAAAGACTCGTGACTGCTGCAGGAACAAAGGTGACCAATCAGATGCCACGAAGAGAAAACGAGGAAAAAACACCCACTCTCTCCACCCACCACCAACCCCCCACGACACACGACTGGAGGTAAAATCAAGATAACACACACTAATAATGCGGTGAAATGATAACACAAGGTCGGTCAGAATCACAGCAGATGGTTTCCACGTGCTACAGTCAGGTGTGTTTGAGTACGGCGCTGCACAGGTGATGCCAAGACACAGGTGTGGCGTGGCGTGGAGTAGCATGCCTCTGTACCTTTCCTTTCCCGTCCCTCTCTCCCTCACCATTGCACAGCTTCCGGGTGACCTTACCACCACCACCACCCAAGGCACACCCATGTCCATAAGTACCCACAAACCACAGAGTTACGACGAAGTACGACCTAACCTTACTACTACTACTACTACTACTACTACTACTACTACTACTACTACTACTACTACTACTGCCCATTCGTACCCATGAGCCCAAAGAGATTTACACCAGCTTAGTAAAAATCAACTGCCGACAATATAATAGGAAAATTAGAGGCAGTGGAATAATGCTTTGGAAGTTATGATAATGTTGTTGATGATAATGACGATACTTATGATAATGTTGGTGATAATGATGATAATGTGATGGAAATTCTGATCAAGGAGAAAGAAAAAAAAAGATGAACAAGGATAAGGCCTACAAGTAAAAGAAGAACAGGTAGAAATTAGTAGACAGAGCATAAAGTAAATAAGTAATAGCTGAGTGGATTAACAAGTGGATGAATGGATAGATGAATGGATGAAGGACTAACGGATGAATGGACAGAAACAAAACACAACCCAAAAAGAAGACTGGTGATAAAAAAAAAAAAAAAAAAAAAGGAAAGACAATCAAAAAGAAGAATGGTGATAAAGACAACTAATAATAAAAAAAAAAGGAAAGACAATCAAAAAGAAGAATGGTGATAAAGACAACTAGTAATAAAAAAAAAAGGAAAGACAATCAAAAAGAAGAATGGTGATAAAGACAACTAATAATAAAAAAAAAGGAAAGACAATCAAAAAGAAGAATGGTGATAAAGACAACTAATAATAAAAAAAAAAGGAAAGACAATCAAAAAGAAGAATGGTGATAAAGACAACTAGTAATAAAAAAAAAAAAGGAAAGACAATCAAAAAGAAGAATGGTGATAAAGACAACTAATAAAAAAAAATAAAAAAAAGGAAAGACAATCAAAAAGAAGAATGGTGATAAGGACAACTAAAAAAAAATAAAAAAAAAAAAAGAATTAAACAAAAAAAAAAAAAAACAATACCAAAAAAAAAAATTCAACAAAAAAAAAAAAAAAAAAAAAAAAGAATAAGAACCAAAAGAAAAAGACAACCAAAAAGAAAAAAAAGAATAAGAAAACCAAAAAGAAAAAAACAAGACAACCAAAAAAGAAGACAGGCGATGAGTAAGAACAATACGGAGAAAATAAAATGATAATGATAGTGATAATGGTGGTGGTGATGATGATGATGATGATGAGGGGAGAGGTGATGAATGATGGATCAGGGTATGCAAGTGAGGAAAAGGTGGTGGTGGTGATGGTGGCAGTGGTGGTGGTAGTTGTGGTGGTAATGGTGGTGGTGGCAGTGGCGGTGGTGTTGCGTGGGTGTGTCTCAACCTCTCACCCCCCACCACCACATTCCACCACTTCCTCTCCCCTCTCTCTCTCTCTCTCTCTCTCTCGCCGCCTCGTGACTCTTGCCTCCCCCCTTCCCCCTCCACTCCACCCCCCACCCCACTATCCCTCTCCCCCCTCTCTTATTTCCCTTTCTCCTCATTCTTGCGTCTAAGGGGGAAAAACCGTCTCTCATAAGTGGAAAACCCGCTCATTGGCACGCAAGAAAGGAGATGTGTTGATTTTCTTCTTCTCATTTATTTTCTTATCTAATTTTCTTTACTTCGTCAACTTCTTTCTTCATCCCCTTCTTATTATTCCTTATCTTCCTAATGAATTTATTTTGCTTCCTTCTTACATTCCTTATTGATTTTACTCTCTCTCTCTCTCTCTCTCTCTCTCTCTCTCTCTCTCTCAGGCGTGGGTGAGGGCGTCGGGGGTGACATGGCGGTGTAACTGTAAACAAAACAAAGTGGGCGTGTGTTGGCGGTGGTGGGCGAGGGGGGAACTTACTGAGGTTGGTATTCTCACACACTTCCGCCACTCACGCCAACTACTTCAAAAGGTCAAAAAGGAGCTCAGTCGGGTCGCAATGAGTGTTCCTTTAGGTTCATGGTGCAGAAGAGGGCTCAGACAATCACCAGTCGCTTCCGCCTCTCACACCAACTACTTCCAAAGGCCATAAAGGAGCTCAGTCGGGTTGCAATGAGTGTTCCTTTAGGTTCATGGTGCTGAAGAGGGCTCAGACAATCATCAGGGTCATAAAACTACCCGTGGAAAGGATTACAACTACGAAAGCCTTGTCAAATGTGTGCTTCAAACCCTTCCGTCTCCACTCACCCGTCAACTATTTCCAAGGGCCAAAAAGCTCAGTCGGGTTGTGTAATGAGTGTTCCTTCAGGTTCATGGTGCAGAAGAGGGCTCAGACAATCACCAGGGTCATAAAACTACCCGAGGAAATGCTCAGAACTCGGTTGGAAGCCTTGTGGACTATGTGAACTGGGACGCTGAGTGGTTTAAGAATATGACCCTTAGTAAACTCTTCGCTCTGAGGGGAAGGGAGGATGAGGATGAGGAGGTCAGGTGGTGTGAGTGGTGGAGGCGTGGGGCGTGGGGGTGCAGGGGAGAGACATGGGGGCGTGGGTGCAATGGGGAGGGAAGAGGTGAGGGTGTGTGGGTGGATGGGTGCGGGGGTGCAGGGGGCGTGGGAGGGGCGTGGGCGCGAACAGGTGAGCGTGGGCGGCGTTGAGGCACCTTACATGGACCCCCAGAAGGATATTTGGAGAGTCTGACCAGTGAGTTGCACGTCACTATGAAGACGTAATTTGGCGGCCGTATATGGACTTAGGAGGAGGAGGAGGAGGAGGAGGAGGAGATAAAGAACACCTGTCAGAGGGGCGCATCTTTCCTCCCTCCTTCTCTCCCTCCCTTCTTCCTCCAGTCACTCTTACCACAACGACAACAAAAGGAAATAAGAAAAAAGGGAAGGAGGAAAAATTAAGAGTGAGCAAACTACGCGTCGTCAGGAGGAGGAGGAGGAGGAGGAGGAGGAAGAGGTGATGACTGTGTTAGTTTGCTCAGTGGGGCGGCGAGAGAGAGAGAGAGAGATGGGGGGGAGAGTGAAGGAGCAAGTGCAAGCAACCTGTTGACTCGGTTCGATCCCCCCCCCTTACATCCTCCACCCACCCACCCTCCCTCCCTCCTTCACACGTCTCTCCCTTGCCTCACGTTTCCTTGTGTTTAAGTGGACCATTAATTGTATTTCCTCGAATCGATAATCTTGCGCCATCCTTTAGTTTTTTTTCTTCTCTTGACAGTGTTCGAATTGATAATCTTGTTTCTATTTATAGTGCTCGTAAGCCACTCGTCACACATTCCTTGGTTATTATGATCTTTGTTATTGTTATATTGATGTGTGTGTGTGTGTGTGTGTGTGTGTGTGTGTGTGTGTGTGTGTGTGTGTGTGTGTTTGTGTGAAGATTGATAAAGATAGACTGAAAAGCACACATAGTCAGAAGATAGATAGATACAGACAGATAGATAAACACAAAGACCAACATACAAAAATAAACAGAGTAAGCAATTAGTGTTAACAATAAAACAACAAACAGACCGACCGACAGATAGAACACAATAAAGAATTAGCCATAACAATAAAAGAACAAACAAGAGACAAAGATAGAACAAAATAAACAACTAATAAAAACAAAACAAAAAAAATCAACCAACGCCCCTAAAAACAACAACCAACCTCCCCCCATAAAAAAAGCGAAACAAAAGCAAAGGAAGAAGAAAACAACAACATCCTCCTACACCCCACATGAACATATACACACACACACACACACACACACACACACACACACACACACGAAAAAAAAAAAAAAACTTGCAGCGGCCCGGCGGCGAGGAGCTAAAACGAGAAGAAATAATAGTGAGAGAGAGAGCGAGAGCGTGTGCGGAGGCGAGGAACACCCGACGAAAATACTGCATTACACTCGCCGCCCTGAAAAAAGTTAAACGCCTCTCACATCCACATCCTGCGTCGAGAGGGAGAGGGAGAGAGAAAGAGGGAGGGAGTCGAAGGTTAGGTTCCTCAGCATCCCTCTCTCTCTTCCTCTCCCTCCTTTTCTCAGCATCCCTCTCTCTTCCTCTCCTTCCTTCGTCTTCTCTTCCATCATCTTTTCTCGTTCTCTTCCGTTCCTATTCTTCCTCCTCCCTCTCTCTTCCTCTCCCTCCTTCGTATTTTCTTCATCCTCTTTCATTTCTCCTCTCAGCATCATCATCTTTTCATGTTCTCTCCCTTTCCAATTTTTCCTCCTCCCATTTTCACTTCTTCCTCCTCCTCCTCCCCTCTTCATCACATCCTTCTCTTCCATTCCTTCTTTCAGCATCATCTCCTTTTCACGTTATCTCCCTCTTTTTCTCTTCCTACTCCTCCTTACACTTTTATTTACCATTCTCCCTCTCTCTCTCTCCTCCCTCCCTTCTCTTCTATCCTCCCTATTCTTTCTCCTCCTCCTCACCCTTTCATTTATCTTTCTCCCTCTCTCCTTTCTTCCCTCCTTTTCACGTCATCTTTCACCCTCCTCCTCTCCTCCTCCTCACAACTTCCCTTTCTCCGTTAGCTCTCTCTCCCTCCCTCCCTCTCCCCCCCCTCCTCCTCCCTCAGGCGTCTCAGAATTCTCAGGATTATTAATCTCTCATTTCCTACTTGTACAGCTTTCATTTCCCATTTCCTCCCGGGCCTCGCTTCGCTGCGTTTCTTTTCCTCCTCCTTCACCTTCTCTCTCTCTCTCTCTCTCTCTCTCTCTCTCTCTCTCTCTCTCTCTCTCTCTCTCTCTCTCTCTCTCTCTCTCCTCTCTACCCACCTAACCTAACCTAACCTACCTGACCTAACAAAACCTAACCTACCCTACCTTACCCACCAACCTAACCTACCCAACCTGACCTAACAAAACCTAACCTAACCTACCTGACCTTACCTACCCACCTAACCTAGCCTATCTCTCTACCTACCCACCTATATACCTATCCAATTATCTTCATCTATCTCTATATAACTACCTTGAGACACGTGCTATTTCCGTGCTCTCTCTCTCTCTCTCTCCACCGCTTCATTACACTCAGCGGCGATGCAACAAAACGAGTCAACTTTCAACAATGATTCCGACTTTTTCCTCCACTTCCTCCTCCTCATCCGCTTCGAGTCACTGCCTGGTTGTTTTTTTTACTCTCGTCACTTTCCGTCACGTTTGTCTTCATTATTGTTCCGTGTGTAATTTTGGAGCCAACAAATTTCTTTCAATTATGTGTTTTGGAGTGACTATTTTTCGCGTAATCTCCTCTTCTTCCTCTTTCGTTTCTCCTCTCAGCATCATCTTTTCACGTTCTCTCCCTTTCCTATTCTTCCTTCTCCCTCTCTCTTCCTCTCCCTCATTTACCTTCTCTTCTTCCTCTTCCGTTTCTCCTCTCAGCATCATCTTTTTTTCGCGTTCTCTCCCTTTCCTATTCTTCCTCTTCCTCCTTTATCTTCTCTTCTTCCTCTTTCATTTCTCATCTCAGCATCATCTTTCCTATTCTTCCTCCTACTCCTTTTATCGCTTCGTCCTTTCTCCTCCCTCCTCCTCCTTCTCCTCCCCTCTTCATTACATCCTTCTTCTTTCAGTATCCGCTTTCTCCTTTTCACGTTCATCCCTCTCTCTTTCCTTTCTCTTCCTCTTCCTCCTTACACTTTTATTTATCATTCTCCTTCTCTTTTTCCTCCTTCCCTTTTTAGTCTTTACATTACCCTTTTCCTTACTCTCAGCATTCCTCCCTCCCTTTCTCTTCCCTTCTTCTTCCTCCTCCTCCCCACGCTTTCATTTATCCTTCTACTCTCAGCATCCTCTCCCTCCCTTTCTCTTCCTCCTCCTCCCCTCGCTTTCATTTATCCTTCTCCTACCCTCAACATCCTTTTTCTTCCTCCCTATTCTTTCTCCTCCTCCCAAAGCATTTTTTTCTCCTACCCTCAGCATCCTCTCCCCCCCCCCCCCCTCGGTAATTTGTTTCATGTTCGTTGTAAGTAATTCGACTCATTTGCGTTTCCAGTCTGTTTTTGCTTTCTTTCATCATGAGTCTGAATATCTGTTTGTGTTCAGGTTTTCTTCTTTTTTTTCTCAGCTGATTTGCGTTTCCTGTTTGTTTATGTTTGCTTTTCTGGGTTCGGTGTTTTAAGATTCGTTTAAAGTTGTTTTCGTTTTTTTTTCTTATATTTTTTTCACTATTTCAAAGTCGAGTTCCTTCCTTCCTTCCTTTCTTCAGTCTTCCACTCACTTCTTTCTAACTCCCCTTTATTTATTTCCCATCAACCTAATTTTTTTTCTTATTTTTTGTTTCACTATTTCTACGTCGAGTTCCTTCCTTCCTTCAGTCTTACAGTCGCTTCTTTCTCTCACTCCCTGTTCTCTCTTTCCCATCACCCTCCTCCTCCTTCTCCTCCTCTTCCTCCTCCTCCCTCAATTGGCTCTTATTACGACGCCCTTAATCCTTACACACTGCCTTGATTAACATTTATTTTCCCGTTTTGGACTTTTCCTTTTTTTTCTTTGTCGCGAGACGCCAACACACACACACACACACACACACACACACACACACACACACACACACACACACACACACACAATATCGACAGTTCCTCCTCCTCCTCCTTTTCATCTCATTACAATCACATTAAGTTTTCCTTCTATAAAATTACCTAATTCTCTCTCTCTCTCTCTCTCTCTCTCTCTCTCTCTCTCTCTCTCTCTCTCTCTCTCTCTCTCTCTCACACACACACACACACACACACACACAATGCAAAACGAAACGGCAGCGTCGACGGAGTTTTAGAAAGTTTCGCGAGTTACGACACAAAGGCATTGAAGAGGAAACTGTCGAAGCACTGGCTGGAGCTGCTGATTTAGAGGGAGGGAGGGAGGGAAGGGGAGGAGGGGGGAGAGGGAGGGATGGGGAGACAGGAAGGAAGGAAGGAAGGAAAATAACAGAACGTGGTGAGGGAAAGAAGTCTGAAGGAGGAGGAGGAGGAGGAGGAGGCTGACGATGGTAAAGATGTAACGCGGTATAAAAAAAATAGTAAGGGACAGGTAACGATGGAGTGGGATGGGGACGAGGGATGTAGAGGAGGAGGGAGGGAGGGAGGGAGGTGGGTGTTGGAGTGGAGGAGGAGGAGGAGTAAGACGGAGAGTGAATAAGGATGAGGGATGGGGGGTGATGAAGGAGGAAGAGGGATAACAGAGGAGAAGCAGGTGGAGGAGGTAAAATGGAGGCTAACGAAGGGTGGAGGAGGAGAAGAGGTGGAGGCGGAGGAAGAGCAGAGGTGGAGAAGGGGAGGTGGAGGAGAGGTGGACGAAGAGGATGAGGAGGTGGAGGTAGAGCAGAAGCTGGAGGAGAGGAAAAGGTGGACGGGGGTAGAGTATGAGGTGGAAGGGGAGAAGTGGAGGAGGTAAAGGTAGGTGGAACGAATAATAAGCATCTTGAGAGGGGTGAGTTTGGGGGGGGTGAGGGCATCATCATCATCATCATCATCATCAGGAGCAACAGCAGGTGTGGCCTCAGGTGACCTAGCTGGAGGGACGCCCACCACCAGCTGACCTTGCCCTCCACCCGATAGCTTTTACCGCAGCTGGTCCACACACACACACACACACACACACACACACACACACACACTGACAGCTCCTTCTCCTCCTCCTCCTTCTAATCGTCATTCTTCTTTCCCCTTCTCTCTCTCTTCCTCCTCCTCCTCCTCTTTCGTCATCATGATCTCATTCACAGTATTTAAATTTTCCTTCATTAAAATCAACACACACACACACAAACACACACACACACACACACACACACACACACACACACACAGGACCCTTCTTCAGTCTGTCTCTCCGGCGGGCATGTCCCTCCTCCCCTCCCCCCCCTTCGTCGCCCCCCTGGAAGTCACAACAACACAACTTTTTCAACACCACAACAAACACTTGAGTCCGTCACTTGAGGTTCGCGGCAACACAACACGACACGACACAAGGCGGCGAGACACATCCCACCGCCACCACCAGCTTATATCCACGTCACGGCACGCACTCGTACACACAGCATCCCACGAGCAGTACCAGGCGAGTGAGAGGGGCGGGACGGAGCGCGACGTGGAGCTCCTCTCACGCGGGCGGCTCAGACAAGACTGCTGGCTGGACGCGGCCTGACGCTGACGGTCGGCAGGATCACCACCACCACCACCACCGCCACCTCTGCGGGACTCAAGGCTGCCCCATCACCACCTCTAACACCACCATCACCATGCAGCTAAACAGTTTCTCCCTTCTTTACACATACCGAGAGAGAGAGAGAGAGAGAGAGAGATATGATTACTTCCCTCCGATTATTTCCCGTTTCACCAAGCCTCACTCTCAATGAATGCCTGGGAAGCGGAACTCTCAGACGTCAGCGATAACGACAGATAGGGCCTCCCCTGTGTCACCCAGTACCTGCCCACGCGTGTTCTGCCCCGCGACGACACACACGTGAGGGCAGACACGGCCAGCTCACACCAGTTGCAACGCCACCTTGATTACCCTGTGCAGGACGCCAGGACGACGCCACATGCCCCCCCTCCCCCACCTCCGTCCGGCGGTGAGCACATATGTAACGGCCCTCTGAACTCCCTCTGCTGTGTACGTGAACTAAATAAGCTTCTTTCCCCTGAACGTATGCCCCAAATTTTATCCTTTTATTATTTTTTTACAGCAAAGGAGGCGGGCTTTTTTTCACATTAATTTCCTTTTTTTTTATGTCCTTGAAGTGACTCCTCTGCTATAAAAAAAATAATAATAAATAAATAAATAAATGAACACAAACAACACTAACCTTTACCTTTTGCCCCCTACATCTCCCCTAACTCACCCCCTTATACCACACACCACATTAGTATTAGTAGAACCTTTTCCTCCAATTTTTTCTTAACCTGCAGTAGTAGTCCCATGCTCTGTGTAGGCGTAATATACGTATACAATCTACCTTCCTTCCCCTACATATATATCCTCCTTACTTACGCCGCAATGACACACCACAATACAAGCAGCAGCCTTTCCCTTCCTTCTTCTTAAACCTGCAGTCAGTAAACCAATGTAAACTACTATATAAGTGATCTGAACAACCCACTTTCTCTCTCTCTCCACACTCATCCTTCTTCTCACTTACGCTTAACTGACACACACCGTAACACAAGCAAATCCTTTTCCTCTATTCCTTCTATTCCTCCCGTGACTCCATGTGCTGTGTAAGTGATGTCAACAACTCTCTTTCTCTTCTCACTTACGCTTAACTGACACACACCGTAACACAAGCAAATCCTTTTCCTCTATTCCTTCTATTCCTCCCGTGACTCCATGTGCTGTGTAAGTGATGTCAACAACTCACTTTCTTTCTCTCCACACTCGTCCTAACAATAGCCACCACCATAACAATAGCAAATCCTTTTCCTCTATTCTTTCTAATCCTCCCGTGTGCTGTGTAAGTGATATCAACAACTCACTCTCTTCACACAGTTATCCTTCTCACTCACTGACACATACCTTAACACTAGCATAACCCTTTTCCTCTATCCTTTCTAATCCTGCTGTAATCCCATGTGATATAAACAACTCTCTCCACGCATTTATCCTCCTCACTTACGCTTTAACACACACACCACTTTCCGTATTCCTTTCCTTTCCTTATTCTTTTACCTTTTCTATTGTCTCCATCGTTTCTACACCTACCGTAATCCCATGTACTCTGAAGGTAATATATGCAACCCACTTTTTCTCCCCCACACATTTATCCTACTCACTTACGCCACAATGACACACCACGAAAGGATAAGTCAGTTTCCCCTTCATCTTTGCCCTTAGAGTGTGTGCCTAAGTTGGGTAAGTTAGATAAACAAGTCGCCTTCCCACGCTACGTCCATCATCCCATGCACTCGCGTCTCAATAACACTCGGCACGGCAGCTCATCGCGGCCACAAGACTCTAACAGTTTCCTGAAGGCGAGACTCGTGGGAAAAGTCACACGCACGAAACAAGTTCTTAAAATTCGAGACGTGAAATGCCACGCCAACGCCGCCGCTGCCGCTGTTGCTTTCCCGTGCTGGACTCAAGAGGGGGGAAGGAGGGGGGGGGGTACGGTGCCTGCAAGTTGGGGGGAGTGGGGGTCTAGGGCTCGGTGGACACTACTTACGGCTGGTCTTGGGAGGCGTGAAGGGGGACGTTGACGGAGCTGCAATGGTGAGTTCCGGACCACACATACGGTTAAGTTAGGTTAGGTTAGGTTACGTTACGTGAGGTTACGTTACGTTAGGTTAGGTTACGTTAGGTTAGGTTACATTAGGTTAGGTTAGGTTAGGGTTAGGTTAGGTTAGTTAGGTTACGTTATACACCCACCCACACCCACACGGACGGCGAAATGAATCACAAAACAAATGAAGGTCACGATAACAGCCAATGAATCACGACTAACGGGTAGAATACAAACAAGGATATCCGATCGAGAGAAAAAAAAAGCTGATAGAAAAATGAAAAAAAAAAGGGAAATGCAACTAATGGTCACACACACACACACACACACACACACACACACAACCAACCAACCAACCAAACAAACAAAACTATTAATGCCTCTACAACACCTTACAGCTAAAGCCTTTAAAGAAGACGACGCACTTTCACTTGTTTCCTATATAGACACAACATTTTTTTTCTAGCACTTGATCCGTCACCTTTCCCTTACATGAAAATAAAAAATAATAAAATAAATACTAAACCCGCCCCAGCCCTTCCGTGTCACACTATACCTGTCTGACACTCTACCATCCACAACAATAAAATCTTCACCCTGGAACCTAGCGGGAAGCAGTGGCGTGAGAAGAGACCCTTTGTGATACCGTGTTGAGCCGCTGATTAGAGGACGCACCTGTGAGGGGGACAGGTGTAAAGGTGGCAAGTAGGGCACTGCAGCGTTCTGAAGGGGAGGAGGAGGAAGGAAGGGAGGACGCTGGGAGAGAGAAGGAAAAGGATCGAGTATAAAGCGAAGGTGGAAGGAGAGGAAACTGAGCATGGGGAGAGGTAGATGGGGGAGAAAGTGAGGGGAAAGAGGAGAGAGGAGGCGGAAGGGAAGGAGGATGGTGAGAGAGAGAGAGAGAAGGAAAAGGATTGAGAATAAAGGGAAGGTGGAAAGGGAGGAAAGTAACTGATGGGTATGGGGCAAGGTGAAAGGGAAAGGAAAGATGGAAAAGGAGGAGGAAGGGAGAGAGGATGATGGTAGGAGGAGGAGAAGGAAAAGGAATGGGGGAAAGAGGTTAAAAGAATGGAAGTAATGGAAAAGTGAGATAGATAGATAGATAGATACATACATAAAGAGAGAGAGAGAGAGAGAGGTGCAAGGAAGCAAAGACATGAACAGGTTAATTAACAGGTGTGAAGACAAGATCGGAGACTGGACGTGTCTAGGAGAATGAATGAACAAACGGAAAATTGCCTAAGAGGTGGGGGGAGGAGGAGGAGAAGGAGGAGGAGGAGGAGGAGGAGGAGGAAGCACGTCAGTATACACGCTCATGAGGCACCCGACGCTTTTGTTTAAATGTAGGACCAAAACTGCACTGCATATTCCAGGTGAGGTCTCGAGAACAAGCTTTACCTGGATATCATTACACCGGGCGTCTTACAGTCAAGTTCGGGTTTAGTTCATGGCGATAACTTCGAGCATGGCATAAGGTATTTAGAGTCAGATGTTACAGTGATTTCTAGGCTTCAGGTCACTGCCGATAGAGGCCCCAAGACCCCCACGCATGTTGTACGTTTGGTCAGTATTTGCAGACCCATAGTGCATGACTTTACAGTGCTCTTTCTGTACTCGGAGTTTATGACTTTGCATGAGGGAAGGAGGAAGGAAAGGGGGAAGAAGAAGAGGAGGAGGAGGAGGAGGAGGAGAAGGAATCCAACAGTCATCTTGACCTCACTACACTATCACTATCACTCTTTGCATCGCAGAAGCCACCACCACCACCACCACTACCACCACCACCACTACCACCACCACCACCACCATCACCCGTAACCGCACCCCCACAGCCACCACCACCATCACTACCACCACCACCACCACTACCACCACCATCACCCGTAACCGCACCACCACCACCACCAAGGACTGCTAATTTGAGGGCAGGCGGCGTGCTACTCAGTAACAACACCACACAGCCGCTCTTTGCCACCCTCCCCACGGCCAGTTCAGGTTAACTTATTATACTTTACCTCCAGGAACCTTTACCTTTACCCCCATTCCCCGCCCCATGCCCCGTCCCGCCCCGTCCTCGCTTCCAGACCCCAAACTATGTGCACTGTTTTGGCGGGACTGTGACACCCAAGGCCACCGCGCAGACCCTCGAGATGAAAGTCCAGGTGGAGGGAGAGACAGAGGAGGTGGAGAGATGAGGAGGAAGAGGTGGAGGGAGAGGAGAGGAGAGGCTGGAGGAATAGAACGAAGTGAGGGAGGGGGATAAAGATGAGGAGGAGTTGGAGGGCGTTAGGGAAGGAAAGGGCAGAGAGGAGAGATGGAGGAACAGAGAGGAGAGATGGAGGGTGGAGGTAGGAAGGGAGGTAGCCAGGCATGACCACACTACGTAATGAGCCACACCTCCACTTGGGAATGAGCCTCCTCCTCCTCCTCCTCCTCGCCATCTCAACTCGCCCTCAGCAATTATCTTTCCAGGTCAAAGCTAGAGAGGGTAATGGAGGGGAAAAAAAAAAAGTGTAACATCACGAGAGCAAAGAACACCTGGCTCCTTACCTGCCCTGAACACACACACACACACACACACACACACACACACACACACACACACACACAAAGAGGGCGCCGCTGTGCACAACAACGGCTCAGCTTATCAATGAATGGGGGTGCGAGGGAGAGGGAGGAGGAGGAGGGAGAGGGAGAGAGAGGGTGGAGTGAATGGTAGATGATGAGGATGAAAGACTGAATGAATGGGTGAACACGACCGCTCATAAGAGAAGGGGAACAAGCAATAAAATAATAAATAAGTAAATAAATAACTGAAACGAATATTATAAAAAGTTCGTTCATGTGGTTTTGGAATGTATGATGCTTGGCTCTCCCTCCTCCCTCCCTCTCCCTCTCTCTCTCTCTTTCTCTCCCTCCCTCCCTCCCCTCGCAACACACAGAGACCATCACCCACGCACAAGTCCACAAGAAACTCCACATGCCAAGAATTTCTCCTCCTCCTCCTCCTCGTCTCTCCTCCTCCTCCTCCTCCTCCTCCTCCTCCTCCTCCTTCTCCTCCTCCTCCTCCTCCTCCTCCGCCTTATGTGCTCCGGTGCGTCTCATTAACCTTGGGAAAAAGATGAAAGTCTCCGGAGTCATCTTGGTCTCGGTCTGGGTCGTCGTGTACGGATGTTCGCGAGGGAGAGGGGGAAGGAAGTCGCGGGAGATCGGGACGGCGGAAGAAAAGAGTGAGTGAGAAAGGTCGCGCCCAAATACCTATTGTGGGGAGCAAGGCCACACACCACCTGGCGATACGTACATACACACATACATACGCACACACACACACACACACACAAGAAGTAAGTAAGACATGATTGTAATGTTTTAATGCGTCTTCTTTTGTGGTCATTTAACTACCTATTTAGCGATCTATCTATCTGTCTGTCTGTCTATCTATCTGTCTTTTTATTTATTTATCTATCTATCTATCTATCTATTCCTCTATCCGTTCTCTCCTTTGCTGTTCTTTCCTCCTTACCATCAATGCAAACAAACAAACCTATCTCATTTTTTTTCTCTCTCCCTCCCTCTCTCTCTTCATCTCTGCCTCACCTTTCTCCCTCCCCCTCCCTCCTTGCACCCTTCTCTATCCCCCACCCTCCTACTCCTCCGCTTACCCCCCTCCCTCAGACGGCCTTCGCTCCTCATAACTGATATATTGAGGCCTCACCGCGAAGAGAAAAACATTGACGGAGAGACAAGATAAGCAGCGAAAGCCACAGCGTTGAAGACCTCTAACCGGCGGGCGAGTGACGAAACCAAGAAAGAAAGACTGAAAGAAATAAAAATAAAAGTAATGATGGAAAGGTAATTGAGGTGAGACAAGATAAGCACAATGAAGACCTCTTAACTTAATGGCAGGCGGGCAAGTAACGAAACACCAATAAATAAATAAATAAATAAATAAAATGAATAAATAAAAAATAACAAGGACATAAATAAAAGTAAAATAAACAAAACTAATCAAATCAAATAAAAAAGCTAAATAAATAAAAGTAGAAAAAGTAAATAAAATATGAATAAATGAAAATACAAATAAAAAAGGAGAAAAAAGAATATTTGGGATACTTTTGTTAGACCTGTTGATTCTTTTTGTTCGTTTTTTTTTTTTCCTTTCAAACAAACCAATATAAGTGTTTATCTCTTTTTCTTGTTTCAACGCTCAACATAAACCTACTTAACCATTTTTATCGCCTTTTTTTCTCCATTGTTTCAACACAACACAAACCAACCTAACTATTTCTATCGCTTTTCCTGTTGAACAAAAACCTACACTACCACATCTGCCGTTTTTTCTTCCTTGTTTCTACACCCAAAAAAACCTACATTACTATTCTATCGCTTTTTTTCTTATTTCTTCACCCAACATAAAAACTACACAAATATTTATATCGCTTTTTCCTCATTATTTCTTCACCCAACATAAAAACTACACAAATATTTATATCGGTTTTCCTATTAGTTAAACAAAAAACTACCTAACCATCTCTATCACCTTTTTTTCTTCCTCGTTTCAACACCCAACACAAACCTACATTACTATTTCTATCGCTTTCTCCTTCATTATTTCTTCACCCATTATAAAAACCTACACAAATATTTCTCTTGCTTTCCCTATTAAACAAAAAACCTACATAACCACATCCGTCGTTTTTTCTTCCTTGTTTCTACACCGAACAAAAACCCACATGACTATCTATATCGCTTTTTCCTCATTATTTCTTCACCCATTATAAAAACCAACACAAATATTTCTCTTGCTTCCCCTATTAAATAAAAACCTACCTAACCATTTCTTATCGCCGTGTTTTTCTTCCTCGTTTCAACACCCAACACAAACCTACATAACTGACATATTTAAGGAAACTCAACTACTTTTGGGGTATTTAGGTGAAGGTAAGGCTGGGGACATACGCTAAGCTGCCGCGACCTTACGATGTCCTTATATTACGAAAGAGAAAGACTGCGACATTGGTTCCTTCTTGGTTGGGTTCGTGTGAGTGATCGGGTAGTACACACTCTCTCTCTCTCTCTCTCTCTCTCTCTCTCTCTCTCTCTCTCTCTCTCTCTCTCTCTCTCTCTCTCTCTCTCTCTCTCCAGGTCTTCTCTGCTCTCCTTCGCTAATGATTGTAATGTTTAAATGTGTTCTGGGTTATGGTCTTTTAACTATCTATCTATGTATCTATCTATCTATCTATTCCTTCATAATTATCTTCTCTTCTTCGCTGCTCTTTTCTCCTCACCATCAATGCAAACAAACTAACCTCTCTCTCTCTCTCTCTGATGACTATTTCCTAAGCTCACAGAGAAGATTAACCGGGTTTTGAGGAGTTGTTTTCCTGTTGAAGCTGCAGAAGTTGTGTAAAATCATCACTAGGATCACAAAACTGTCCACGAACACCCCCAACAACTTCTACGAGAGTCTTTTCAAGTATGCAAACTGAGGTGCCGAGGGGTTTAAGAACAGGGGATGGTGACTGAGTGAGCTACTGAGCCATTAGTATGAGTCTATTATAGCATTATCTTAAACACACAATAGGTTAGTTGGTTAGTGTATTTACCGATGTTTTCAAGGTTACGGACGGCGAGGGCACAGCAAGATCACGAGCAACGACAGCAGCAAAAACAACAAAAATCTACAGCATTATTCAACTCACAAAAGGTAAATCTCGGTTATTGTGTTTACCTGTTTGTCTGTTTTTTTTCCCGGGGCCACAGACATCGAGGACACTTATAGAAAAACTGAATGGCAGCAAAACGTATCCATTGTTGTGTGGAAGGTACGGTCCTTTGCTACCTTGCTTCCCATCCCTCCAACAAGCCCTCCCTCTCCGTCCTCAACCTCCCTACCATCCGCTCTTTACCTCCCTCCCTTCTCTCCCCCGCTAATACTTCCTTCCTTCCTTGCTTTCTCAACCTCCCTCCCATCCGCTCTTTACCTCCCTCCCTTCTCTCCCCCGCTAATACTTCCTTCCTTCCTTGCTTTTCATCTCCTCTCCCCTTCCTCAACCTCCCTCCCATCCGCTCTTTACCTCCCTCCCTTCTCTCCCCCGCTAATACTTCCTTCCTTCCTTGCTTTTCATCTCCTCTCCCCCTCCTCAACCTCCCTCCCATCCGCTCTTTACCTCCCTCCCTTCTCTCCCCCGCTAATACTTCCTTCCTTCCTTGCTTTTCATCTCCTCTCCCCCTCCTCAACCTCCCTCCATTGAGCTCTTTACCTCCCTCCTCTTCCCCCATGAATACTTCCTTCCTTCCTTGCTTTTCATCTCTTCCTTCAGGCTCTCCCTCCCCCTCCTCAACCTCCCTCCCTTGCGCTCTTTATCTCCCTTCTCTCCCCCACTAATATTTCCTTCCTTCCTTGCTTTTCATATCCCTTCCTATACAAGCTCTCCCCTCCCCCTCCTCAAGCTCCCTCTCTACGCTCTGTACCTTCCTCCTCTCCCATACTGATCCTTCTTTCCTTACTTTTCATCCTCCCAAATGCTCTTCCCTCCTCCTCCTCTCATGTTTTCCCTTCCTCCTCTCCTCCACTTTCACTTTATTTCTCCGTTCCTTGACTTTTATTCCTTTATTATGTTCTCCCTACAAGCTCTCTCCTCCCAACCACATTCTTTCCCTGCCTCAATCCCCCTTACACTTCCTTCCTAGTTTCCTTTATTTTCATTTTCTTCCTTATGTATGTTCTCCCTACAAGCTCTCTCCTTCCAACCCCATTCTTTCCCTCCCACAACCCCCCTTACACTTCCTTCCTAGTTTCCTTTATTTTCATTTTCTTCCTTATGTATGTTCTCCCAACAAGCTCTCCCCTTCCAACCCCATTCTTTCCCTCCCTCAACCCCCCTTATACACTTCCTTCCTATAGCTTCCTTTTCATTTTCTTCCTTATACGTACATGTTCTCACTACAAGCTCTCCTCCCCTCCCTCCCTCCCCCTACACTTCCTTCCCATCCTTTCTTGATTGATTCCTTGCTTTTCATACCTCCCTTTTCCTTTCCCTACAAGCTTCCCCTCTTACCCTCCCCTCCTTATGCTTTCCCTCAACTCCCCTCTCCACTTAATTTCCTCCCTTGATCCCTTGCTTTTCCTTTCCCTTATCCTTTCACTACAAGCTCCCCCTCTTACTCTCCCTTCCTTATGCTTTCCAAACAACTCCCCTCTCCACTTAATTTCCTTTCTCCCTTTCTTCCTTCCTGCAAGCTCATCCCAAATGTCCCTCACCTCTTTCCCTCATGATTTCCCTCCCTCCAACCCCTCTCCTCCTTCACGCTCTCCCTCCACCCCTCCCCCTTCCACTTCCTTCCCAAATCTCTCCCTTCCCGCGTCCGTGACTACTTCCTCGTTTTCTTTGCGTTCTCTCCTTCCGCAATACAAGCAGCGGGACACATCCTTTGTCGACACAAGACTATACTGGTGCCTCGTCCTTCTGTCCTATTAGTCATCTCTCTCTCTCTCTCTCTCTCTCTCTCTCTCTCTCTCTCTCTCTCTCTCTCTCTCTCTCTCTCTCTCCAGGTCTTTTCTGTTCTCCTTCGCTAATGATTGTAATGTTTTAATGTGTCTTGGGTTGTGGTCTTTTAATTCTATCTATCTATCTGTCCATCTATCTATCTATTCCTCCATACCTCATCTTTTCTCTTTCGCTGCTCTTTTCTCCTCGCCACCAATGCAAACAAACTAACCTCTCTCTCTCTCTCTCTCTCTCTCTCTCTCTCTCTCTCTCTCTCTCTCTCTCTCTCTCTCTCTCTCTCTCTCTCTCTCTCACCTGGGCCCTACAATTAGCAGTCCCCTCTTACCTGCCTCCCCTTAGTGCAATGCCTCTCACACGGGGCTTCTGGTGGGACGTGAGGTGAAGAAGAAGAAGAAGAAGAAGAAGAAGAAGAAGAAGAAGAAGAAGAAGAAGAAACAGATGAAGAGGAAGTAGAAGATAACGCCTCAAACTCTCCCACCATCATCTTAGTAAAATGATAATGACGATGATGATGATGATGATGATGTGTGTCCATGGTTCCCTCCCTCACTCCCTCCTTCCTTTCCTTCTTCCCTCCCTCCCTTTAGCTGCCCGATGCGTCCACCATGCAAGGAAGGCGAGGTCATGTGTGTGTGTGTGTGTGTGTGTGTGTGTGTGTGTGTGTGTGTGTGTGTGTTCCGTTTTCAAAGTGCGTGTGTGCGTGCGTTGAATCTATTTTAATGGTGAGAGAGAGAGAGAGAGAGAGAGAGAGAGAGAGTATCATCATCATCATCATCAGGAAGAACGGTCAGTGGTCTGGAGATAATGAGGTAAGCAGACTGAGAGGGCGTGGTGGTGGTGGTGGTGGTGATGATGAGGGTGGTGATGGTGCCTTACATGACCTCTGTTTCTCCCACCGTCCCCACCACCACCACTACCACTACCACTACCATCACCAACACCACTACCACCACCACCAACACCACCACCACCACTATTACTACCACTACCATCACCAACACCACTACCACCACCACCACCACCACTATTACAACCACTACCACTACCACCACCACCACTACAACCACCACCACCACTTGCTATCTATCCTTTCCAACAAGAACCGGCGTCTTAGTCTTTCTCTTTCGTAACATAATAAGACTTCGGTATAATAATAGAGAATAGCGTGAGGAGAAAAAAGAAAAAAAGATAAGTAGATGAACAAATAAAGAAATAAATAGAAAGAAAATAAAGAAATAATCATACACTTACGTACTTACAACCTTACATAATATTCCTCTCGTTAATTCATACAAAATAAAGTAATATAAAAAAGAAAACTTAAATACACGTAACAAAAGCTATCAAAACATAATAATAATAATAAACGACTCTTCATTAACGATTCGCCTTTGCTTGTGTGTTTTTTCGTGTGTGTGTGTGTGTGTGTGTGTGTGTGTGTGTGTGTGTGTGTGTGTGTGTGTGTGTGTGTGTGTGTGTGTATGTGTGTGTGTGTGTGTGTTTGTTTGAGGAATATAGGAAAAAAGCTCACGGCGAGGCTCCAGAGTGGCGCCAAGATCTGGGGTGGACAGGGTCGCGGAGGAGGAGGAGTAGAGTGGGAAAACAAGGGCACTGGGAATGAGAGGAGAGGAGAGGAGTGTGAGGGAGTGACGAAGTGAGAGCAACACACACACACACACACACACACACACACACACACACACACACACACACACACACACACACACACGGGGGTGGAGAAGGCGTGGGCGGCGAGGGGAGATTATGGGGGAGAGGGGAGTTGCTTGACCATCTGAGCCTGTTGCATATACCCCCCCCCACCACTACTCCCCCCCCCACACACACACACACATACGCCCACACCAACAATAACATTACTTCCATTACCACTCCTTCCACCCTCCCCACCAACACCACACAAACACAACCCCCCCCCCCCCTCCTCCCACCCCTTCCATCACAACCCTCCTGCCCCCGCCCTCCTTCACCACTTCCATCACAACCACCCTGATCACCCCCACCCCCCCATACCTACCATTTCCATCACTGGCACGCTTAATTAGTACACAGCACGTCTAAGGCCTTTCCTCCCTGCTACTTTCTCTGCCCGCCAATTACCGCCGCTCTTCGCTCCTCGTCCGTCTGTTCTTGTGCCCTCGCCTCCGCCCTCGCCCCCCCGCCCTCGATAACCACGATGTATGTAATGCCTTCACCTTTGTCTCTCGGTGTGTCTCTGTGCATTGGCTTCGTTTTCCGCTTCTGGGTTCTTTGTTCTTCTCATTTCCTACTTGCTGATCTTCGTTAATTACAAAGATAAGTTCCTACATTTGATTATGCTTTGTTATGTTATCTATTGTGATTTATTATACTCTTCCTTGTCTCTGTGTCTATCAGCATCGTTTTCCGTTCCTTGTTCTTCATATTTCGTCATTCTTTCGTTAATGCCAAAGCTACGTTCCTACAGTTAATTATTCTTTGTTATTTTTTTATACTTTTGCTTGTCTCTGTCTCTGTATCAGCCTCTGCGTTCCTTGTTCTTTCTATTTCGTCGTTTTTACTGATCTTCGTTAATGCCAAAGCTACGTTTCTATATTTTATTTTTCTTTGTTATCGTTTATTCTTTCGCTGGTCTCTGTCTCTGTATCGGCTTCGTTTTCCGCCTCATGCGTTCCTTGTTCTTCCTAATTCGCTCATACTGACCTTCGTTAACATCAAAGCAATACGTTTTTATATATGATCATTCTTTGTTATGTGTATGATTTTCTTTTCGCTTGTGTGTGTGTGTGTGTGTGTGTGTGTGTGTGTGTGTGTGTGTGTGTGTGTGTGTGTGTGTGTGTGTGTGTGTGATAGCTGTTCCTTCCTTCGTTATTCACTTCTAGGGTCTTTATTCTTCTCCTCTCATTCCTACAGTTAGTCAATTTCAATATGTCGCCCCAATATTTATCAGTCATATTTATTTTCATTCTTTCCCTTATGTCTGTTAGCTGTACCTTCATCATTTCCTTCTTAGATCTGTTTTCTCCATTTAATTAACTTTTACTATCCTTCACCAAATACAAAGCAACATATCTAACCTTTAATAAGTACGATCAGTCTTGTTATGTATGTATTCTTTAACTTCTATGTATCATATTATGTGCCTTCGCTGTCCCTTTCTGGCTTGCTTGTTCTGCCAATCTAACTCTAACTAATCTTCGGTAATTCCTTTAGTCTGTCAGCTGCGCATTACTTCGTTATCCACTTCTAGGTCGCCCGTTCTGGCCAGCTAACTGTGAACTCATTACCGCTTCTACGCAGCGGATGACCTACCAGACCCATCGTTAGAGCTCGGCGGATGGCAGGGTGCAAGGGTGGAGGGGAGGGGTGACGAGGGGTGGTGGAGGTGGAGGAGGAGGTGGACTGTCCGTGACCCAGTTCTAGGGGGTGGTGGGTGACGGGGAGTAGGGAGAGAGAGGAGGAGGGGAGAAGGGGGTGGTGGATGTCGGGTTTAACAAGACTCCTGGCGCCTATTCACTCGTCTATGGATTCGTACACACGTTTCCCGGCCTCTTTCCGCACCCTGGACCAACACGCCTCGGCACCCACAGCCTCCTCTGTCCCGACGCCCGTCCACCCTAGATTACCTGCGCCAGCTGAGCGAGACACGTGGTGACAGGTGATACACAACCGCAACCTTGACTCGCCACCCTGCACGACCACCGCGGCTCTCTCCTCCTCCTCCTCCTCCTCCCCTCCCACTTCCACTCCCTCAGGAACGCACCAGCTGCCCCAAACACTTTCACAGACTGGCACTTGCACTTACTGGCACTTGAACCACGCATGCACAGACAGACACAGACACTTAGATAGACAGACAGGTAGAGACTGATGGATGGACAGAGACAGAGACACAGACACTTAGATAGACAGACAGGTAAAGACAGATGGATGGACAGACAGACAGACAGACACAGACACTTAGACAGACAGGTAAACACAAACGGATGGACACACACACACACACACACACACACACACACACACACACACACACGGCGATGATGGCACTCCAGGCTTTCGCTAAGGACGTGAAAGAAAAGACGAACATTTAAGTTAATTTTCACGTCCGTCTGTAGTCGTTATCAGTGTCTCCGCCGCCCTAGCCCTCAGCAAGACGCCCTGGCCACATGTGTATCGACAGATGTGCATCCTTGGAACACACACACACACACACACACACACACACACACACACACACACACACACACACACACACACACACACACACTTCCTGTAGGAGTGACGAAGCAGGAGCCGGCGACCCTCACCTCTTCCTTCCTCTTTTCCTCCCACTCCATACATTCTTCCCTCTCCTCCACCCTCCCTCCCTCCCTCCCTCTTCTTTGCATATCCTCCTTTATCTGCTACTTTTACTTATCCGCTCTCCCTTTCTCTTCACAACCTGCACACCTGCCTTCCTGACCCCCCCAAAAAACACCTGCAGCTCAAGGGATCAAGGTCGCCGCCCCCAAACAGTGCCCAGGAATGGAAGGAAAACTCACGCGCTTCCGTCCCCAAGAATTTATAAACTATTGAATCCTTGAGTCCTATCACGAGGCACCTTTTTTTTTAGGTGATAGACAGATGAACGCACACAGATAGATTGATAGATAGATAGATAGTTAAGGCTTTAGACACCGTAAAAAAGAGTTGATCAGACAAGAGCAAAACAACAACTATTGCTTTTAACCTCATCTATTTTAAAGAAGAAGAGAGATAGATAGATAGATAGATAGACATATTGATAGATAGATAGGAACGTAGGTAGGTAGTTAAATGACCCCCAAATACAGCGCATTAAAACATCACAATTATATCCTACTTTAGTTGATAAAAAAATTAAGAAAGGCATTACGTCGTTGTGTGTGTGTGTGTGTGTGTGTGTGTGTGTGTGTGTGTGTGTGTGTGTGTGTGTGTGTGTGTGTGTGTGTGCTGGGGTGCCACTTCCTCGTGCCAGTGCCAGTTGTTTGACCCTGCCCGGGGTGCCACTACTTCGGCCCACCGATGCTTCCCCTCCTCCGTTCAACCCTGGCGTTCTGGCTCTTTGTTCCCCCTCCTCCTCCTCCTTTTCTTCCCCTTTTTCCTCCTTCTCCTTCCTTCTCTTTCATTCAGTTCCTCCTCCTCCTTCCTCCTCTAAGTTTCTTCTCCTCTCATTTCCTCCTCCTCTTCCTCCTCCTTCCTTCTCTCTCTCATTAAGTTCCTCCTCCTCCTCCTTCCTCTTCTAAGTTTCTTCTCCTCCCTCTCAGTTAGTTCTCCTCTCATTTCCTCCTCCTCCTCCTCTTCCTCCTCCTTCCTTCTCTCTCATTAAGTTCCTCCTCCTCCTTCCTCCTCTAAGTTTCTTCTCCTCTCATTTCCTCCTCCTCCTCCTCCTCCTTTCCTCCTCCTCCTCCTCCTCCTCCTCCTCCTCCTCCTCCTCCTCCTCCTCCTCCTCCTTCCTTCTCTCTCAGTTAGTCCTTCCTCCTCCTTCCTCTCCAGATATTTATTATGATACTTTCTGCGCCTGCCACCAATGTTTATACTGGTGTGTGTGTGTGTGTGTGTGTGTGTGTGTGTGTGTGTGTGTGTGTGTGTGTGTGTGTGTGTGTGTGTGTGTGCGTGCTGATCCAGGTCACTTCCTCACTATTGTCTAACACTCCCCCGCCACTCACAGAACTTCCTTCCGCTGGTGTCTTGAAGCGACCTCAGCTCTCTCTCTCTCTCTCTCTCTCTCTCTCTCTCTCTCTCTCTCTCTCTCTCTCTCTCTCTCTCTCTCCTACCACAATAACAATAAAACCAATAAAAACAATAACAAAACCATTTAAAATAGCAGATGTGTTCCGAAGCTTCCTTTATGTCAACAAGGAAAAACGTGGATAAACTCTCTTTCTCTCTCTCTCTCTCTCTCTCTCTCTCTCTCTCTCTCTCTCTCTCTCTCTCTCTCTCTCTCTCTCTCTCCTCACCCACCCATTAGTTCAGGGAAGGAAGAAGAAAGAGGGGAGAGGGCGAAGGGAGGGAAGGAGGGGAGAGGGCGAAGGGGGAAGGTCACGCAGCATAGGTAAGGAGGTCACGGTCAGGTGTGGTCACGTGGGGCCAAATCTCAGGTAACCTCCGGCCGAACACCTGTTGATGAGATAAACCCAAAGAGGTGACCATGACCCAGCCTGACTCAACGCCGTGCTGCACTTCCGCGATGGGTCAGGTCAAAGGTGTTGCAGGGGTCAATGTGGCTGCATGGGGTCTCTTCCGTTGTGGTGGTGGTAGTGATGGTAGTAGTAGTAGTAGTAGTAGTAGTAGTAGTAGTGAAGGTAGTATTGGTAGAGGTAGTTTTGGAAGTGTAATTAGTAAATGAAGTAATAAAAACGAAAGAACAGTAGACAATGCAACAAAGGAAGGAGGGTAAAGAAAAGGAGGATGGTAAAGACTGGATGGGAGAATGGAAGGAAGAATGGCAAAGGAAAAAAAAAAAAAGATGGTAAGAAAGGGGAGAAAAGGATACAGAAAGAAACAGATGCATAAGAACGTGTAGTAAAAAAGAAAAGGAAGAAAACGAAGCAAGTAAGGAATGAAGACAGGAAGAAAGGTAAAGAGAAAAGATGGTAGGAAAAATAAGGAGTAGGAAAGGATACAGGAAGAAACAGGTACATAAGAACGTGCAGTAAAGAAAATAAGAAAACGAAGCGAGTAAGGAATGAAGACAGGAAGAAAGGTAAAGAAAGAAAGGGGGATGACGAGGACGATGAGGAAGAGGAGATAAGGATACAGGAAGAAACAGGTGCATAGAAACGAGTAATAAGGAAGGGGAAGGGAGGAACGAAGGGAAAGGAATAGCCGGTGCGCGCGTTGGGAGGAAGGTTAACCCGGTAGCTGCGGGGATCATGTATCTTAAAGGCCCCTCTAAGCGAATTAATGAGAAAAAATCATCACTCACGCATACCATTTCATAATATATGGTACCAACGCATTTGTGATCATTTTACGCATCATCTATTTTTGAGGTTTATATCATGGTAAAAATTTGGTCCATAGCTGGTACACGGTAAAGCCTCAAATTTGGCCAGTCGCTGCTACCGGGTTAAGAGCGAGAAGGGGAGGGGGAGGGGAGGAAAGGAAGGGAGGGCGGAGGAGGGGTGCGGGAGAAAGGTGGAAACAGGTGCATGGGGAGAGCTAGCAAAATAATTAACTGGAGAGATTCGAGGTAGCAGGAAGGGTTGGCGGTGGAGAGAAGGGAAGAAAAGAAAGAAGTAGCAGAAGGGTTGGCGGTGGAGAGAAGGGAAGAAAAGAATGAAGGAAA
This sequence comes from Eriocheir sinensis, assembly GCF_024679095.1. Lineage (NCBI taxonomy): Eukaryota > Metazoa > Arthropoda > Malacostraca > Decapoda > Varunidae > Eriocheir > Eriocheir sinensis. The sequence continues at coordinate 8,299,927 of NC_066535.1, read as the reverse complement.
GGAGGGAGGTGAATAAGAGAGCAGCGGGAAGGATGAAGGGAAGGAAACAAGAAATAAAAGCATAGAGGAACGAAATTGACCTCTCTTTCGGCCACCTATTTGGATTCTTTTTAGGAGCAGCGAGTAGCGGGCTTTTTTTTTAATTATTATTGTTTCCTTTTTTTTGTGCCCTTGAGCTGTCTCCTTTGTTGTAAAAAAAAAAAGAAATGAAAAGGGAAAGGGTGGAGAAAAGGGAGGGAAAAATTTAAAGGAGGGAAGTTAAGAGGAGGAAAGGAAACAATACGCAGATATAAAAGAATGTAGAAAAAGAAAGAAAGAATGAAAAACGAAAGCACCGGGAAAGGAAGGAAGGAAGGGAAGAAGAAAGCAAAAAAGGGAAGAAGGAAGGGACAGGTGCAAACTTCAAGGTGTGCCAAAATGGGTTAATAGTGAAAGGTGTGTCAAAAGATTCAGTGTTTGGGGGATGGCATGCAAGGTCACGAACACACACACACACACACACACACACACACACACACACACACACACACACACACACACACACAAACACACACACACATGGGACTGGGAAAGAAAGGTTTGCATAACGTGATTTCTTACGAGCTCCTAAACTTGCTGGATGTCGCGTGCAGGAGACAACAGAGGAGGAGGAGGAGGAGGAGGAGGAAGGAAAAGGAAAATGGAAAATGGAAAAGAAAATGAGGAGGAAAAAAGACAAAGAATATGCAAATGTTTCAAGGTGAGAGAAAGGGAGGAAAGAAGAACGAAAAGAAGAGGAAGGAAAAGGAAAATGGAAAAGAAAATGAAGGGGAAGAAAGAGAGAGAAGAAAACGCAGATCTTTCAAGGACAATGGAGGAGGGGAGAAGGGAAGGGATGGGACGGGAAAAAGAAGAGGAAGAGGAAAATAAGAAAATATAGAAAACGAAAAGGAAAGAAAAACAAAGGAGGATAGGTAGGCATTTTAAGGACAACGGGGAGAAGAAAAAGAATGAGAAGGAAAAGAATATAAAAGAAAACAAAGAGGAAAAAGAAAGAAGGGAGAGGAAAGGAGTGAGAGAGATTATGGGAAAAGTAGGAAAGAACGGGGAGAAGAAAAGGACGAGAAAAGAAGGAAAATGAAAAGAAATAAAGGGAGAGAGAAATGAGAAAGAGCAAATAAAGAGGTCGAGAAATGAAAACAAAGAAAAGGGTAAGAAAACAGACATTAAAAGGGAGGGAGGAAGAAGGGAGAAAGGATTGAGCATTTAAGGAAGGAAGAGTGAGAGGGAGGAGGAAGAGGAAGGAAACAAGAAGGGTGGAGGACGTATAAAAAAAGAGAATGGGGGGAGGAAGAAGATGGGTAAGGGTGGAGCTTTGATTTCTAAGGATGGAAGGGAGGAAGAGGGAGAAGGGAAGATGGGAAGGTCATGAAATCTCCCCCTCCCCCCCCCCCCCAACTTCTCCCTTCTTTCCTTCCAGACCCCTCCTTCTCTCTCCCTCCCCTCCCCTTTCCACTCTTTCCCATTAACTCCCCTTCCTTCTTCTTCTCTTCACTCTCCAATTCTTTTCTTTTTATTTAGTCTCCCCCTCTTGCTCTTCATCTCCCTCCCCAATCTCCTTTCCTCTCCCCTTCCCCACTTCCCCTCCTTCTCTCTCCCTCCCCTCCCCTTTCCACCCTTTCCCATTCACTCCCCTTCCCTCTTCTTCTCTTCACTCTCCAATTCTTTTATTTTTATTTAGTCTCCCCCTCTTGCTCTTCATCTCCCTCCCCAATCTCCTTTTCTCTCCCCTTTCCCACTACCCTCTTTCTCCGTTCCCTCCCTTCCCTCTTTTCCCCTCTCCCATTCTTCCTTTCATTCACAATCTCCCCGCTTTGCTTTTCATATCCCTCCTCCATTTCCAATCCTCCCCCCTTCCCAGCCATTCTCTTCCTCCTCTCCCCTCCCCTCCCCACTAATCCTTTTCCCCTTCCCTTTCTCTCCCCTCGTTTTACTGCAGCACAATGCGTCTCTATCTGCAGCACATTGCCCCCAAGCTGCTCCCCTCTCCCCTTCCTCCCCCTCCTTCTCCCCTCTCCCTCTCCCTCCCTTACCACACTATCCTCCCTCCTCCCAAGTCGACCTCAGAACCTCATAACATCGAACTTCTCCTCCTCCTCCTCCTTCCTTCTTTCATCCATCACTATTTGCTATCACCACAACCACCACCATCACCACCACAAAAAAAATGATTAAAGGTTGTGTGTGTGTGTGTGTGTGTGTGTGTGTGTGTGTGTGTGTGTGTGTGTGTGTGTGTGTGTGTGTGTGTGTGAGAGGGGATGTTGTGGGCGTAAGAGTGAAAGTATAGGGTGCGTGGGCGGGCGTATAGGGTGTCGAGGCGAGGGTGAGGTAATGGGGGGAGGTGGGGAGGTGGATGAAGGGAACGGAGGGATGGGGAGGGTTGTGTGAGTTTATAGGGGGGTAGGGATGGGGAAGGAGGGGGGAGGAGGGAGGGGGCTGTGTGAGTTTACATGTGGTCGTGGAGTGTCTTTATAAGCTTACAATAGTGAATAGTCTATACTAGTAATTACATTCTTCCTAAACTCATATTTTATTAACTCCAATTTTTACTATATCTCACGCACCACAGGGTAATGAATCAATGCGACGGAGATGAGCACCGAGGCCACGCGCACCCATACCGTATGCTCCCAACTTTAATTACATGCATTTCTAAATCTTCTATTGTAACACTTTCATACTCACTAATTCCACTGCAAACTTTCTAAGCTTAATGCAATGATATTAGACAAGTCACTATACTTCTTCCTTCTGTGTATGTACTTTATGTGAGGCGAATATTGGGGTGTAGGATTGTAAGGGTTCAGGGAGATAGTGGTAGACTGGAAGAGCAAGGGGGATCGTAAGGGTGGGTAGGGGTTCAGGGGTAGGGGTAGAGCAGGAGGGGGGTGGGTAGAGGTTCAGGGGTGGTAGACTGGTAGAGCAAGGGGATGGAGGTTCAGGGAGATAGTGGTAGACTGGAAGAGCAAGGGGGATCGTAAGGGTGGGTAGAGGTTCAGGGGGTAGTGGTAGACTGGTAGAGCAAGGGGGATCGTAAGGGTGGGTAGAGGTTCAGGGGGTAGTGGTAGACTGGTAGAGCAAGGGGAATTGTAAGGATGGTAGAGGTTCAGGAGGTAGTGGTAGACTGATAGAGCAAGGGGAATTGTAAGGGTGGATAGAGGTTCAGGGGGTAGTGGTAGACTGGTAGAGTAAGGGGGATCGTAAGGGTGGGTAGAGGTTCAGGGGGTAGTGGTAGATTGATAGAGCAAGTGGGGTAGTGGTAGACTGGTAGAGTAAGGGGGATGTTAAGGGTGGGTAGAGGTTCAGGGGGTAGTGGTAGAGGTTCAGGGGGTAGTGGTGGAGCGGGGGGGGGGGGGGGGGCACCAAGGTGGAGGTGACGCAGGCGCAGCACTAGTAAGGGTGGATGACGTAATGACGCCTCACTTCACCACAAGTTAGAGAGACTCGAAGGGCGATCATTTACATAATAATCGGCGCCCGGCAGCCTTGTGTGAAGGGTGACAACACACACACACATACACGTTACGGCGCCAGTGTGCACGTGTTATCAGGTCACGGGCATCACCATCAGGCATGCCGTCACCACCTCCACTCCATGCTGACGTCACGAAGCATCTACATAACTTCTATTTATTCCCTCATCTCGACGCTTGCATCAGAACTCATGAACATAATGTGTATTTAAGGCTCCCTCTCACACACTCCTCCTCCTCCTCCTCCTCCTACCCCTTGTCCTTTCACTAACACCCTCCTACACTCCTCCTCCTTCTTCTCTCCCTACCCTTCCCCTCCCTCCACCTTACCACGGTATAGAATTACGCCTTGATTGCACCACTGACACTATTATGAACTCGCTACCATTGCGACTACATTTTCTGGGAACACACAAAAGTAATAGGAGACAAAGGGACCTCTCTTTTGGTCTCTCATCTATACACTCTTTTATAGGGGCAGTGATTAGCGGGCATTTTTTCTCTATTTTTTTATGGCGTTAAAAAAATCACACACAAAAAAACAAGGAAAGAGAGATATATAAGAGGATGCAAAATAAACGTAGGAATGCATGTCACGTACTCAAGGCAGTGTCCTTATGAGTAAAGGGGCAGAGATGATAAAGGTTCAAAATCTCTTTATACATAAGAACATAAGAAGAACGGGTCTAAGTTTCTCTATGGCTGGGGTAGCATGTTGCAGATAGAGATACATTGTGCTGTGGAAGACTACGGGGAAAGAAAGGGAAAGGGGAGTGGAATTAGTGGGAAGGAGAGAGTGGAGGAATGGGAAGATGTGAGAGGGAAACAAACTAACTCTTCTTATTCGGAACAAAACACTAACGAAAACGAATACACAATTAAGACAAAGTATGTGAATCTTCTTGCTCGTGTGGTGCTACGCTTTACACATCAACAGGTAGAAGAACAGATGTAATAGAAGTAAGCAATTGAAGTAAGGGACATAGTAACCATAACACATCGAGCTGAGAGGCAAAAATCAGCGTCTTGTGTTAGTGAATCTTCTCCTTCGTGTGGTGCAGTGCTTTACACATCAACAGGTAGAAGAAGAACAGATGTAACAGAAGTAACAAGTAGGCAATGGTAGTAGAGGCCATAGTAATCATAACACATAGTAGCTGAGAGGCAGGAATCGGCGTGTTTACTCATCAGCTGGTATATAATAGTCTCCCGTCCCAAGCCTTCCGTAGCGGGGCTGAGAGAGAGAGAAAACGCTCCGCCGAATGGACTACTGCTCAAAGTATACGAGTGAGGTGATGTGTTGATGCCTGGTGGATGGGGTGCTGGTTTGTGAAGAACGTAAGTAACTATGATATTGAAATGAAGAGGAGGAGGAGGAGGAGGAGGAGGAGGAGAAAGGCATGCGAGTGTTGTAAGGAGGAGGAGGAAGAGGAGGAGGAGGAGGAGGAGATACAATGAGTTGGAAAATGAAGAACAATGAGAGAAAAAAAGAAGGAAATATTTGGCGAACGAAGCTTTACTGATTCTCTCTCTCTCTCTCTCTCTCTCTCTCTCTCTCTCTCTCTCTCTCTCTCTCTCTCTCTCTCTCTCTCTCATTCTTTCACACTCTACCCTAATTTACTTTCTCTTCCGTATATTGCTTCTTACCTTCTAACTCGTATTTCGTTTCATTCATTCTCTCTCTCTCTCTCTCTCTCTCTCTCTCTCTCTCTCTCTCTCTCTCTCTCTCTCTCTCTCTCTCTCTCTCTCTCTCTCTCTCTCTCTCTCTCAGCAGTTCAGAAGGGTGCCTGCATACCCATTCTTGGCACCTCCCACACGTCTTATCAGAGGGCACTTGACACCCGACATAGGCCTTCCAACCCTGAGACCATTATCGCAAGACACTCGAGGAACTTGGACGAAGGGCTTCCCATATACCCACGCCACCGTTACCTTCTGCGCCGCCTCCAGCTCTCCTTCCCCTCTCAGACAGAGCGACAAAATACTACACTTCCGTCCCGCCTCCAGCTGCCCTCCCCCTCATGACGAGCTATGTAACACGGCAACTTTCTCATACCCATTTGAGCAACGACAGACAGATATATATGCATTGACATTCCTACCAGAGTAAATATTATCAACGTATCATCATCTCATCCCCTTCCCTCCCCTACCCACCCTGAACTTAGCAATTTCCTACTCTAAATACTGAAGCTGTTTTGTGTATTTCTTCTTGTTGCTCTCATCTTAATGCAGCTTATTTTTCGCTAGTCTGTAAGCCATGTTATAATTACTAATCTTACTGTTATTATTACTAGTGGTCTTAATTAGCAGAATCTTACCAGCCCTCCCCCCCACACACATAGGGTCATAGGTCGGTATTATAAGACACATTCACTTCTCACATCAGTATTTGTAAAGGTCAAAGAGGGGATCAATTGGGTTCTAATGAGTGTTTCTTTAGGTTCACGGTACAGAAGAAGAGCAGGACTACCACCAGGGTCATAAAACTACCCCAGGAAATGCCAAAAACTCCTACGAAAGCCTTGTCAAATAGGTGTACTTGGGCGACGCAATGTTTATGCGGCCCATATTCTTAAACATTTCGGCGCCCAGGAACACATATTTGACAAGGCTTTCGTATCGGCATTTCCTGGAGTAGTTTTATGACCCTGGTGGTAGTTTGACCCTTATTTTGTATCGTGAACCTAAAAAGGAGGAGGTGGAAAGTAGAAGGGAAAAAGGAAGCGTCAAATGAGTGTCTTAAAAGAAGGAAGAGGAAGAAGATGGATTTATGAGAAGCTTGGGAATGAAAGAGTAAAAAGAAGGAAAGGAGGAAGATAGAAGGGAAAAATGACAAGCATGAGTGAAAGGTGTGGTAACAAGGAAGGGGAAGCAGATGGGTTGATGAGAGGTAAGGGAAGGGAAGGAAGAGCGAGAGGAAGAGGAGCAGGAAAAGAGGAAAGTAGTAGGGGGAAAAAAGTAGATTGAAAGGGGTAAAAGAACTTATTAGAACCCGACTGATCTAGTTTTCGGCCTTAGGATGTAGTTGGTGTGGGAGGTGGAAGCGTCTGAGGGTCGTATTTTAAAACATTTTGTCGCCCGAGTTCACATATTTGACATGGCTTTCGTAGGAGCTGCAGGCCTTTCCAGGGGTAGTTTTATAACCCTGGTGATAGTTTGACCCTTCTTCCGTGCCATGAACCTTAAAAAACACTCATAAAGACCCGATTGATCCCCTCTTTGACCTTTATAAATAGTCGATGTGAGAAGCGATGGTGACTTAATACACAGCCCTGAATATACCGATCCCCCCCCCTCCCCCCACCCACCCACCCATACCCACACACACGCGGCTGGCTGGTTGATATCTGCTGCCTCTCCTCCCACACATGACCTGCACGAACTCTTTCACCCCGAGTGTTTACAACCAACAACAAGGCATGTGGCTGTTAAACCCTTCCCCCCGGCCCTTCCCTGTCCTGCCCTGCCTCCCCTCTCCCCTAGGCTTTCGCTCTTCGCCTCCTTCTCCCATCACTGACGCATCTCGCCTCTCAATATATATAATTTTTCTTAAACTTCTTTCTTCTCCGTCTTTCAGTTCTTTCATTCTCCTTTTTTTCTCTCATTGCTACTCTTTCCTTCATTTCCTTTTATAGTTCCTCTTTTTCTCTCTTTCTTTCTTTCTTCCCCTCTTCCTTCCTTCTCCTCCCACTCTCCCTTTCTCAAACCTTTCATAAATCCATCCCCTTCCCCTTCCTCCTTTTACCACCCCTTTCATTTTTACTATTCCTTTTTTTTTCTCCCTCTTCTATCTTCCTCTTTTTCTTCATCCTCCTCCTCCTCCTTCTTCTTCCGTATCTCCTTTCGCACTGCCACCCTTCCTAAATCTCTCATAAACCCATCTCCTTCCCCTTTCTTCTTTTACCCCTTTCAATCTACTTTTTCCCCTTCTACTTTCCTCTTTTCGTGCTCCTCTTCTTCTCTCTCTTCCTTCCCTCTCATAAACCCATCTCCTTCCCCTTTCTTCTTTTACCCCTTTCAATCTACTTTTTTCCCTTCTACTTCCCTCTTTTCGTGCTCCCCTTCCTCTCGCTCTTCCTTCCCTTCCCCCGTCCCTCTCATAAAACCATCTCCATCCCCTTCCTTCCTACAACACGCCTTTCACCTCACTTCCTGGTCTCCCTTCCCTCCCTCAGGTGTGTGTGGGGACTCTGTATGATGACTTCCTCCTTACCTGCCCCGGGCTAACACAGGTGACAGGTGTTGTATGAATGGATATGAATGGAGCCTCTGTGTGTTCCATTTTATAAACACCGCTCCACCACCACCACCACCACCACGAGAGCCGTTACCAAACTCCCCCACCATCACCACCACAAGCGTAAACACATTGCTGGTGGCGTGTGTGTGTGTGTGTGTGTGTGTGTGTGTGTGTGTGTGTGTGTGTGTGTGTGTGTGTGTGTGTGTGTGTGAATACTTCTGGGGTACATGACGTCCAAAAAAATAGTGAATTGGAGCGATGATAGATAACTTGAGAGAGAGAGAGAGAGAGAGAGAGAGAGAGAGAGAGAGAGAGAGAGAGAGAGAGAGAGAGAGAGAGAGAGAGAGAGAGAGAGAGAGAGAGAGAGAGAGAGAGAGAGATGGAGGAGGAGGAGGAGGAGGAGGAGGAGGAGGAGGAGGCGAAGAAGAAGGCGAAGGAGGAAGAGATGGAGGAGGAGGAGGAAGAGATGATGATGAAAAGAAGAAAAATAAAGTAGAGGAAAGAGTAAGAGGAGGAAGAAGAAGAGACAAATTTTCCAATCCAAACGTGGAGGAGAAGAGAGGAAGAGGAAGAGGGAGAAGGAGGGACGAAGAGGGAGGGAATAAAGGAGGAAAGATGATTTATGTCTGGGCGTGGGGCTGAGAGTCGCTTTGTGATGTCTCCTCCTCCTCCTCCTCCTCCTCTTCCTCCTCCTCCTTCTACCTCCTCCAACACGTCATCCCTCCACCCACCCACCTTCCAAAATTCACCTAGTCTTCCACATACGCCTCGCCCAGTTCACCCACCCACCCACAGAGCCTCCGCCCATTGATCATCCTCATCCTCATCATCTGTTCCGAGCGACGATGCATGAGTTCGTAATATCAATTCTGCTTCCCCGTCTTTCTTTGTGTTGAGTCTATCGCTTAATCTCTATCCTGCTCTGTTATCTCCCTGCCCCGCCCCGTTCTGGTCTCCTCCGCCTCTTTTTCTCCCATCCCCCCATCTTGCCCTGTTCTCCTCCGTCCCGCCATGCCCTTCCTTCCCTTCCCCTACTTGCTCCATCTTGCCCCACTCCCCTCCTCTCCACTCCACATCGCCCCGTTCTGCCCTGCCCCGCCATGCCCCGATCCATCTTTTTCCTTCCTCCCTTCTCCAACTCTATATCGCCCCATTCCTCTTCTCTTTTCTCCTGTTCTCCTCTGTTCCGCTCCACTATACCCAGCTTTACCCCTTTCATTCCCTCCACAATTCCTTCATCCACTTTCTTCTTCTTTCCACCCCACTGCTCTCTGCCACGTTAAACTCCACTTTATCCCTTTCCTTCCTTCCACAATCTTCTCTATCTTGCCCCACTTCATTCCTCTCTGCCCCACTATACTCAGCACTCCCCCCCCCCCCCCAGCTTGCTCCACCTTAGCCCCTTCCTCTCCACTCCGCCACAGATCACCCCGTTCTGCTCTGCCCCGCTAAACACCACTGTTCCTATCCTCCCCCTACCCTCCTACCCCGTCATGCCCCCTTCCTCTATACTCCCCGCCCAGCATCTCCCCGTTCGGTTCACGGTTCCGCTAAACTCCACTCCCCAACTTGCTCCATCTTGCCCCCTTCCTCCCCGCCCGGCCCCGCCCCGCCAACTCAACACGCGTGGGTAGGGTTGGGTACGGAAGTTGGCACGGCGAGGGAGCACAAACAAATCATGTAGGCCAGCCGGGGCGGGGCGGGGCGGGGGCGGGGTGGGGGTGAGGTGGGGGCAGGATGAGGGCGGGGCATCGTGCCAACTTCGCTCTACGTCTACAAGAACACCGGGAACATCAAAAGGACAGACCCATCTACCCCCCTCCCTCCCTTACCACTGTACCCCTTGCCCCTCTCTTCATGCCCCGGGCCACTTTCCCACGTTCCTCCGCCCTAAGATGCTGGCGGGGGAGGGCTTGGGGTCGGGGGAGTGGGGTGATATGGGGTAGGGGGGTGGAGTAGGCTTGGGAGGGGCTGATTGACTGTCAAGGAGGGATGGGCATGTTCGAGTGATGGAGTAGAACCGGCGGGTGAGGAGGAGGAGGAGGAGGAGGAGGAGGAGGAGGAAGAGGAGGAGGGAAGAGAGAGAAGCAGTATTGGTTGTAGGAGTTGGGGACATGATAAAAAGGGAAAATAAGAAATGAAGGAAGAAAGGAAGAAGAAAGGGACGAGTGGAGAAGAATGGAACGAACGAATGATGGAAGGAAGGAAGGAAGGAAAGGAGGAAAGAAGGAAGGAGGGAGGGTAAGGAAAGGGAGGAAGGAAGGGACGATGAAAGTCAGTAAGGAGGTAAAAGAAAATGTGAAGAAAAGAAGGAGAATCGTAAATGATGGATGACAGGAAGAACCCGACGCTGAAGGATGCGCTGAAGGAGTTTACTGGGTACTTACCGAAGGCTTGGCGGCGTCCTGGGCGGCGGACACGGGCGGCTCGGGGTGGCGGGCGGGTGAGGGCGGCGAGGCGGCCGACGCGGCGGACTGCAAGCCTTCCTGTGAGGGCGAGACGCACGTTAGAACCCGTCCACAAGCTTGGTAAAGAAGGACACTGCCACGCCTTTACTCCTGATGCTCCCTACACTGTCTCTCTCTCGATTCGCTACTTTCAAACTATACACTAGTTCATGTTTTTTGGTCCTATGATGTTTGCTTCTTGATCTGATTTTAAAAGTATGAACTAAGTAAAGAGTTGGTAATCATGCTGCTTGTGTGTGTGTGTGTGTGTGTGTGTGTGTGTGTGTGTGTGTGTGTGTGTGTGTGTGTGTGTGTGTGTGTGTGTGTGTGTGTGTGTGTGTGTGTGTGTGTGTGTGTGTGTGTGTGTGTGTTAACCTGCCATTTTTAATTTTTTTTTACAACAAAGGAGACAGCTCAAGGATACTAAAAAAGGAAACAATAATAATAAAAAAAAACCGCTACTCGCTGCTCCTAAAAAAAAAAGAAAAAAAAAAAAGAGAGAGAGAATCAAAAGAGGTGGCCGAAAGAGAGGCCAATTACTACTGTCCATAAATAGGTTGGTGTCTTTCTACTACATAACTACATCACTCCCTCTCAATCCTACTCCTGATCCTTACATGACAACCTAAACTGCGGGCAACGCTATACTGAGGTGCTCCCGCCCGTGCACGCTGGAGAGGATGGCGGTGCACGGGGCGGGCGCGAAAGACGAGTGTTAGTGTCACGTCCACATTCATGATTACACAGCGATGACCTTCCCGGGTGCTGCAGGAGGTGGAGATGCATCCCGACCCGCTAGACACACACCAACACAACACTACAACACCACCACGGAGACACAACACACCACCATGCGCTCGCCACCAACACATAGCACAACACCGCTTGCCATCTCTGTTACACACTCGCCACTCGCCTACCTTCTAATTTGCCTCTTCGCCCTCCTCCGGCGCGGCGAATTCCACGTTTTAAGGTTAGTCACTCTCAACACGACCAGTCAAGGGTTAAGGTTGTCAATGCTACGATGCTACTACGACTACTATGAATTTACTAATGGTCTGACTGTGCTAAGGCGGCGTCACGGTGCACCACGACGCCAACACCTGCACAGACACCAGCAGAGGTAGCAACAGGGGGCACACAGACACACACATGCACCAGGAACAGGACACCGTGGGACAAGGGGTCGTATTCTTAAACACTCCGGGGTCCCAGCACACATATTTGACAAGGCTTTCGTAGGAGTTTCGGGCATTTCCAGGGGTAATTTATTGACCCTAGTGGTAGTTTGGCTCTTCTTCTGTGGCATGAACCTAGAAAAACACTCATTAGAGCCCGACTGATCTCATTTTTGGCCTTTGGAAATAGTTGATGTGAGAGTCGGAACTGTCTAAGAATACCAACCAAGGACTCGGGAACAATTCACAGCAAGGTCTCGACGATTATCCTGGGTCTGGGCGGCCGGTAGGGTTATAAGCAACGATGCCAGATTATCGTACTCAAAGCCTCGTATTTACCGGTTTCTGACTCATAACTATTCCCAAAAATCACCAATAATTAACCATTTTAACGCTAACTATATATAAAGTCAGTTATTGGGGTCGAGGAGGCAGTTTTTAGGTCGGAAATAGGGAAACATAGGAGACTGAGTACGACAATCTGGCAACGTTGGTTATGAGGCAGTTTGGTTATCGCCTCAGCTACTGCCCCTTCCTGCCCTTTAACCCTTGCCAAGACGCCGCCCAGTACTAACAAGGCACAGCTCCTCCCGTCACTGATTACTCCTTCAGGAATAACAAACAAGCCATCAAAAGGCCCATAAGCGTCGTGTTCATCACAGTTATTGGCCGCGACGGAGCAGCGTCCCGTAACCTGTCAGGATGGGATGCTCGTTGCCCACTTGATTTATTTACTCTGCCGGGATGACCAGCTGCCTCTACCTCCCCCTCGTCTTCGTCCTCCCCTTCACAACATTTGTACGCCAGCCAAGTGCGAGGCTACCATCATCCTTGCCAGTGATAGTGGATCCCCGAGGGGCTCCAAGGGTGGTACACAAGCACTGGGGGCGCCTTCATGTTCATCTGACGTCCCGTACGACTCATGGCAACGGGGCAAAGGAGCATCGGCGAGGATCACGGCCCACAGAAGGGACGAGTGACTTAAGTGACGTGTTTGTCCTGCTCTGATTCAGCCGCTCCCTCGACACAATGAGGCTGGCCGCGACAAGCTGCCTCTACACATAAAACAAACTGACGGTAGCAGATCAGATTACTTTAAACTTGACCTTAAAGTTCATATCTTTTGGGGAGGGGAGAGGAGAATATTACATACGAGCCCTCTTCATTACGGATTATCTACGGCCAAACACATCTTCATTTCAACTTAAGGTCTAAAATGATCCACGTGTCTTGTTCTATTAAAAAAAAAAAATATAAAACGGCAATTACAGGAAGACCTGCCCACTAATTTCAACATTTGTCACAATAGCTATAGTCTGTTCAAACGAAGTGTTCCTCTGACGCCTAAGACGCGTTCGTCAGGCCTCTCCTGGTTGGAGTCTCCTCTGTGGCTGCTGTTGGGGTTGTCAATCACAAGCTCTCGTGCAGCAGTTTCTATATTTTTTGCCTAAAGTCAAATCTTATACACAACAGACAGTTATGGTTGACACAATTGCACTCAGAGCTGACTGTAGAGCTGTAGGCAAAAGTAGTAGTAGTAGTAGTAGTAGTAGTAATAGTAGTAGTAGTAGAGTAGTAGTGTAGTAGTAGTAGTAGTAGTAGTAGTAGTATGAGGAGGAGGAGGAGGAGGAGGAATACGGTAGTAGTAAAAGTAGGAGTACGGTAGTAGTAAAGTAGTATTAGGTAGTGGTAGTGATCGTAGTAGTAGTAGTAGTAGTAAAGTAATAATAGGACCACTACTTGTTCTCCAGGTATAATTATTAACTAAAGAGAAAATATTGCAGTTCGCTATGCAAAGTTTCCAGCAGCTTTCTGGAGTCTATACACACTGGTAACTTTTGGTTCAACAACATAAAGTCTCGGGAAATCTTCAGCCATATTTATCACCAGGAGCCTGGTCAGCAAAACGTTTTTCAGCAAGATTTCCACCATATTGCCACCAACTTCCCGCTGCCTTCAAGACAAGCAGCAGTGTGTTACAGGCGGAGCGTTACCAGGGCGGTGACGCGTAAAACTCTACGGCCACAGCCATCCACGTTTCCATTACTCTGCGGCTCCCATGATGGACAATGCGAATGCCCGAGATTTATCCCCCAAACAGAGATTTATTCTTCATCACTCTATTAGTAATTTGTTAACAAGACAAGTGGTGAGTAAGCTACTCATTTTTCGTATCATAATGAGCTCCTCCTTGCAGCCATTTATCCCTCCCCGTTCCTTCGTTATACATTTGATAGTCTTTGTCACATCATTTCCGTTAGTTCGTGATCGACAGATAACCTCACAGCTAGAGAGGGATCCAGCCAATCAGGAGAAAGCTGACAAACGCCGTTTCAGCATCTGAGGAACACTTCGTTTGAAAACACTATTACTTCCATACCCTAAGCGCGAAGCCGGAATCAACTGACTTATTAAACATGCAAACAAATGGACAGCTGGGCATATCTTTATACTCCTTTAGGAGACGCGTAAATATCTCGTCAGGGGCAAGAGAAGACATGAATCAGTTTGAGCTGTGGAGGGTCACTGGTGCCTGGTCCCTGGTCCTAAGTCCCTTGTCCCTGGTGCCCCGTCCATGGGGAGGCTCCTGCACACACTAAACAAGCAACCCCGCGTCCAGGCGTCACGTGGCCGGACGCGGGGCGAGGCGGGGCGGGGGACGAAGCAAGGCCCAGCGCCCCCAACACAGCGGCTCCCACACCACAGCGGCGGAGATGCCAGCGGGCGGAGTGACGCAAGACACGTGCTTGCGGACACCTGAAGGGCGGCCCTGGGCACTCTGACCCGCCGAGAGCACGAGACACCAGGAACACACGGCGAGGGAGGAAAGTGTACTGCGCCTCCGAGGGGGGATGCGTGTACGTAAACAAATAATAATAAATAAATATCCATATAAATATAAGCAACGAAATGAACAAAAGACAGAATAAGTAAACGATAAATAAAACAGCGGAGGAAAGGGATACGGAAAATAAATATAGGATAGAAGAAAAAGGGAAAGTAAGGTTGTTCCCGGCGAGCTAAGTGGGCGGGGCGGCGGGGCTGTGTCGGGGCGCCGCTGTGTGGGGTGCCGGGGGGGTTGGGTTGGGGGGGGACATTGCCTGGCACGAGACTGCCGCCACTCACCACTACCAAGTATAGTTACCGGGAATTCGTCTAATTCTCCCAAAAAGCTCAGGATGTCCCAAAACTAAAAAGGAAGACAAACAAAAAATGAATGAGCTTGTGGACACGATAGAGGCGGCTTTACAATACTACGTGGCGGCCCGACGCGGCGGGGCGGGGCGGGGCTGAGGGGCGTGGGGCGCGGCTACCCAGTGCCCGGCCAGCATGCTCTGCCCTGGGACTGGGATGGCACCCCGAGGTCCTGACAAGGGTAGAGACAAATCACAGAGACACAAGTCCCCAGCACTGAGGATACTCGAGTGCCTGAGCCATGACAGGCCACAGGCACGCTGCCTCACGCCGGCTTTAGGCCTCGCCGGACGAGACAAGCGAAGTGGCGCGGCAAACAATGGCTGACTGTTGCTCTCCAAGCTCTGCATAGCCGCCACACTCAGGCACAGCAGCCAGTGACTGGGGGCAGTGCACTCCCCTGGGGCAAGGGATTCCGCCTCGCCGACGCCGCGTCAAGCACAACACGATGAGCACAAAAACAAGGAAATAATTAAAAGTTACAAACTTATTTACATAGCAAAAGTAGATGGGAAGTTATTGATTTAGGCTGTAAATTTAACAACACATAAGAGGCATTATTTAGGGCAAACTCGTTGGTAAGACATAATTAATACATCGGCCGCATGGAGGCGCGGCGGCTGGGTGAGTGAGGTGAGTCGCGGCGCTGCCTCCGCGTAACCAGCGGAGGAAGGAGTCAAGCCGGGGTGTTAGGGCGGCTGACACTGACCTCCCTGGCGCCGCTCCATCTGCCGCCAGCTGCCGTGGGGAGCACTGTGTCCTCCGTCACCTGTGTCTTGTCTGGGGCGGCCCCTTGCGGCCCCGCCACCCACCGGGCCGCCGGGGTGGGAGGGGCGGTCCGCGAGGGTTTATGATTGGACTTGGCATGCAAGGAATGACATTGGAAAAGGAACAAAACACGGGGATGAGGTGGACAACAATGACCTGCAATTTGGGGTGAGGGTGAAGGGTGGGGGTGAACCTGGCGACGTGCGAGTTACAAGTCACGAGAGACGCCGCGAGGGGTGTGATGAACGAAGCTTCCGCGGGCACGAGGGCCACGACAGCAGAAAGGGATGTGTTCGGTAAAAGCACGACACCTAGATGAAGTTTCGTTGAGTCTCCGAGAACTGGGGTGTGAGCGGGGACGGACCGAGGCACAGACAGAAGGATCGAAAACAGGAAGAAGGACCCGAACACGAGCAAAGGAAAAACAAAGATATACTGTGTTACGGGCGACGGTCAGGCGAAGGACGGGCACTCACACCATGGCCTATTGTGTCCTTGCTCAGGGTACTGTTGGGCAGAGGAGGAGGAGGACGACATGCTGGGAGTACACGCAGGAGTGGGTTTTTTCCTCCTCGAGTGTGTGAAGGGAATACATATACAGGAAAAGGAACTGTACATTGCAGGAGGGGAAAAGTGCAAAAGAAAACCACACAGATAAAAGAAAATCAACAGAAAAGATCCCTCGACCATGGAGAGACGTATGATTTAGGACAAGGAGGAAAATGGAGGGACATGAGGGCGAAGGGAGGAAGAGAGAAAAAGGTGGGTGCGTCTTCCCTTCACTTCCTCCCGCTCTCAAGACTATCACGACGAAGTAAACAAAGCCAGATGGCGGGGTCCTTCGGGTTAGTGATGAACCACCACCACCACCACCACCACCTCCTCCTCCTCCTCCTCCTCCTCCTCCTCCTCCTCTCATCATCAGGTCCTCTTCCTCTGTCTGGGAAACGTATTAACACAGAAGGAGTTCAAACGATGCCAAGGTGTTTCTTCCATACACTGCTTGGATCTCCTCCTCCTGAAAGCATCCCGTAACAGTGTTCTCTCGACTGTGGAGTGAATGCCTCGGACAGATCGACGAAAGCAATATACTATTCATAGTCTCTGTTAAGTCTGTTCTGCTCGCGGCCTTTTCCTTGTGTCAGATAGGCAATAAAGGTCATATAATGTAACGTGGGGTGGGGTGGGGTGTGGTGCGGTGTGTGTGGTGTGGTGTGGTGTGTGTGTGTGTGTGTGTGTGTGTGTGTGTGTGTGTGTGTGTGTGTGTGCCCCACTTTACCATGTTTACAGTACATATCTTCCCAAAGTTTCGTCCCTGTCGCTAGTTGAGGTGCAGGTGTCTGTGTGTATGGGGAGGAGAGGGAGAGGGAGAGGGAGAGGAGGAGGTAGTAGCATCAGCAGCGGCGGCCATAATGACGGGGCGTCCATGTGTCAGGTATCAAGGCTGTGCCACCGAGGCTCCCCATATAGCCTGGCACCTGCCCAGCCGCTGCCATGCCGCCGCTCCTCCCCTCGCACCGCCGCCGCCGCCTCCACCCCCGTCGACTCACATATGGAATCTTCACCAGTGAGTACGCAGCATTCCAATTAGTACACCTATCAACCACTGTCCCACTTCCTGCTCCTTCCACACCTTCACATCACACTCAGAAAACTCATAACAATCTTCCACCCTCACTGACACGGAGATGAGCACGGAGGCCACGGGCAGCTATAGTGTATGCCCCCAACTTCCCAGCTCACCATCCTCATAACATCTCCCTTAAGATCAATGACTGTCTCCCCCCACGGTGACAGAGACGAGGACCAGGGCCACGCGGAGCTACAGAATACACCCCTTAACTTTACCTCACCGTACCACTCCTCTACTAACCTCCCACACATCACCTAACCCAAGGAACACTAACAACCACTCCCGTCCTCCGCTTCTCGTCCACCTTACAGCACCCCGAGGCAGCGTTCCAGTGTCCTGTCTCATCCTTCGCTGCACCCAGTCCACCGTGACCACCGAGAGAGAGGACCTGCATGGGAGAGCGCACACCACACCCACCCATTACCGCCGACCCACCACCTTGCACCACCCAGCCTGGCCTTCCTCAGCTTACCCCGTCGCCCGCCCACCGCCGTCACACGCTGGTTGGTTTCCTCGCTCGGTTTCCACAGTGACAGACAGAAGAGATGAAGCAAAGAAAATGTGATACAGGGGGAGGAAAGAAGAGAGGAAAGGGATACAAGCGGAGATAGATGGATACAGCTTCCGAAGTGAGGGAGAGAGAGAGAAAATGAGAATTAAGCAAAGAAAAATATACAGGAGGAGGATAGCAGAGAAGGAAGTGAAGAAAGAGATACAGAGGACAGACAGAGGATGAACCAGAAAAAAAGGTTGCAGGGGGGGGGGGGGGGAGAGAGAGAGAGAGAGAGAGAGAGAGAGAGAAGGGACGGACGGGCGTAATGGATGGCTTCATAAATGGCCACCAGCTCACCGAATACGGAAGCCGCGAGCCGCCGGATGGAAATTACGAGGTGCTGCAGAAAATTGACTCGAGTAAATAATTAGCGGTCCTCGAGGGTGTTGCTGATGGAGAGGCGTTACCCGCGGGGGAACGGCGCCAAATTACAGGTATCGGCAGGTAAACAGGAAGGTGAGGCCTGAGCTGAACCCACATTACCGCTGCCTTCCCTTCCCTTGCCTTGACTTGCCTTCTAACCATTCCTTGCCTTGCCTTGCCTTGCCTTGCCTTCTAACCATTCCTTGCCTTGCCTTGCCTTGCCTTGCCTTGCTTTCTAACCATTCCTTGCCTTGCCTTGCCTTGCCTTGCCTTCTAACCATTCCTTGCCTTCCCTTGCCTTGCCTTGCCTTGCCTTCTAACCATTCCTTGCCTTGCCTTGCCTTGCCTTGCCTTCTAACCATTCCTTGCCTTGCCTTGCCTTGCCTTGCCTTGCCTTCTAACCATTCCTTGCCTTGCCTTGCCTTGCCTTGCCTTGCCTTGCCTTCTAACCATTCCTTGCCTTGCCTTGCCTTGCCTTCTAACCATTCCTTGCCTTCCCTTGCCTTGCCTTGCCTTGCCTTGCCTTGCCTTCTAACCATTCCTTGCCTTCCCTTGCCTTGCCTTGCCTTGCCTTGCCATCTAACCATTCCTTACCTTCCCTTGCCTTGCCTTCTAACCTTTCCTTCCTTTCCCTTGCCTTGCCTTGCATTGCCTTGCCTTGTCCTGCCTTGCCTTCTAACCTTTCCTTCCCTTCCCTTGCCTTGCCTTGCCTTGCCTTGCCTTCTAACCTTTCCTTCCCTTCCCTTGCCTTGTCCTGCCTTGCCTTCTAACCTTTCCTTCCCTTCCCTTCCCTTGCCTTGCCTTGCCTTGCCTTGCCTTCTAACCTTTCCTTCCCTTCCCTTGCCTTGTCCTGCCTTGCCTTCTAACCTTTCCTTCCCTTGCTTTGCCTTCCCTTCCTTAACCTTCCTTCCCAAACCTTTCCTTTCCATCATCTTTCCTTTCCCTTCTGTTCCATCCTCGTGTCTCGTCTGTATTCTTGACCAAAGCTCCTCCTCCTCCTCCTCCTCCTCTTTTTCCTTTTTTTTCTTTATTTCTTTTTCTACTCTCTATTCTGTGTGAGTGTGTATTACTTGCTTTGCTAATACACACACACACACACACACACACACACACACACACACACACACACACACACACACACACACACATTTTCCTTCAACAAAAAAATAATACTGACTAATTTTGTTCCGCAGATGTATTACATTTATAACACTTTATAGTCGGTCGATACGAGTTTTTTTTGTTTTTATTTTTTATACTTAACATCTTTGGTTAAATAAACCTTCAATTATTATTATTATTATTAATATTATTAGCTGCTACTACTACTACTACTACCGGCATCAATGGAAGAAGGGAAGCAGCATAAACGGATGAAGGAAGGAAGGAAGGAAGGAAGGAAGGAAGGAAGGAAGGAAGGAAGGAAGAAAGGAAGGAAGGAAGAAAGGAATGGGATCAAACCATGAACAAAGGGAAGGAAGGAAGGAATGGGATTAAACCATGAACAAAGGGAAGGAAGGAAGGAAGAAAGGAAGGAAAGAAGAAAAGAAAGGAAGGAAGGAAGGGGATTAAATTATGAACAAGGGGAAGAAAGGAATGAAAAAAGGAAGAAAGGAAGAAAGGAAGAAAGAAGGAAGGAAGGTAGAAGGGAGGGAGGGAAGGTGAGGGCATTAGGGGCATGTACAAACCCTCCCCACACGCCCCCACACATAACTCATGCCCGGCCGTCACACCCCCACCCCTCCCGCCCGCCCCGCCCCTATCCCCTCCCCTCCCCGAAGACCCTCACTTCCCGCTGCCTTAAAGAGCTCGGGAGAAAAAGTACTGAGATAAGACATAAGGGGAGAGTACAGCCACCCAGCCAGCCAGTCAGTTAGTTTGTTGGTTAGCCAGTCAGTTAGTCCGCTAGTCAGTCAGTCAGTCAGCCAATCAGTTAGTCAGTCAGCCAGGGAGCCAATTAGTTATCCAGTAAGTTAGTCAGTCAGCCAGCCAGTGAGTTATGAAGTCAGTTAGTCACTCAGTCAGTCAGTCGGTCAGTTAGTCAGCAAGTCAGTTAGTCAGTCAGCCATCCAACCATCCAGTTAGTCAGTCAGCCAGCCAATCAGTTATGAAATCGGTTAGTCAGTCATCAAGTCAGTTAGTCAATCAGTCAGTCAGATAGTCAGTCAGCCACCCAGTCAATCAGCTACTCAGTCAGTTAGTCAGTCAGCCGGCCAGTCAGTTATGAAGCCAATTAGTCAGTCAGTAAGTCAGTTAGCCGATCAGTTAGTCAGTCTGCCACCAAGCCAATCAGTTATCCAGTCAGCCAGCCAGTTAGTCAGACAGTCAGCCAATCAGTCAATCATCCATCCATTCATTCAGTCAGTCAGGCAGCAAATTAGTCAACTGGCATTCAGGAGTCTTCATGGGACACTAACGAAACACACACACACACACACACACACACACACACACACACACACACACACAGACCCCTCCCCTTACCCTACAAATCGACACCTGCGGTAAGTCAGTTTGGGTTGAAATACATTTTCACGCCTTTCTCTCACTGGACATTTATCTCGCCGAACTAAAAAGTCCTTCGTCGTACATTTTTTTCCGTCCTTCCCTGTCTGATTTTCGTTGCTTCAAGCCCAGCGTTACCATATTATCGTACTCAAAACATCGCATATATCCGTTCCAGGGCCCAAAACTCTCCTACCAACACAGATAACGAGATTCCAGTTGAAGTTATCGTTAAATGCGTTACTTATGTGTGTTTGTTTGCGATAGCTGTGAGTCAGAACCCGGAAAATACAATATGCTGCGTGGCTGAGTACGATAATCTGGTAACGCTGTTCAAGCCTCGCCTCACCTCACTTTCCTTGCGGAGGGAAAATAAGTTAAAATAAGGAGTAGAAAAGGAATGGAAAGGAAGGAGGAGAAAGAAAAGGATAGATATAGGGTAGAGGAAGTATATGAATAGCAGGATAAAAGAATATGAGGAAAGGAAAGGGATAGAAAAGGATGATAAGCATTGTGCTGGAGGGGAGGGTAGATAAGCTAAAATAAGGAGTAGAAAAGTAATGGAAAGGAAGGAGGAGAAAGAAAAGGATAGATGTAAGGGAGAGGAAGTATAGGAATAGAAGAATAAAAGAATGTGAAGAGAGGTAAGGGATAGAAAAGGGTGATAAGCATTGTGTTGGAGGGGAGAGAGAGAGAGAGATAAGGAGGGACTAAGTTGGTAGAGGGGGAAAAGAAGAGGAAATGACGTAAAGGGGAAAACAGGTTACGGAATGAGGGAGAAAAATAGAAAAGGAGAGGATGGGAAAATAAATGAGAGGAAAGGAAAGAGAAGAAAACGAAAAGAAATGAGAGGAAAGGCAAGCGAAGGAAACAAAAGGAAAGGAAAAAAAGACGAAGGGAAAGGACAGGAAAAGGAAACGGGGAAAAAAGTAGGGATTTGAGGAGAAACGGAAAGTGTGCTGAGGAAAATTATGTGAAATGAGTTTACGTGGGTTAATAAATGAATAAAGAGGAAATGGAACGATACAACAGGAAATAAGTTAGTAAAGTAGAGAAGAGGAGGAATGAAGAAATGTGAAGAGGAGGTAGTAGAGAGGAAATGAGTGAGATGAGTCGGGGTAGAGGAGGTGGAGGAGGGGGGGAAAACAAGAGGGAGATGAAGAGAAGGAAGGAGATGGAGAGGGAAGGAGAGGGAGAAAGAGAGAGAGAGAGAGAGAGAGAGAGAGAGAGAGAGAGAGAGAGAGAGAGAGAGAGAGAGAGAGAGAGAGAGAGAGAGAGAGAGAGAGAGAGAGAGAGAGAGAGAGAGAAACAAGAGGACACAAGCATTTGGCACTCATCCACCTCTCAATATGCGTGGGTTAACTCTCTCTCTCTCTCTCTCTCTCTCTCTCTACTACTACTACTACTACAGAGCCGGGAGAGAGAGAGAGAGAGAGAGAGAGAGAGAGAGAGAGAAAGAGAGAGAGAGAGAGAGAGCACCACGCCCCGGTCCCAATATTAAATGATATATTCGTACAGATAATTTTCCGGGTTTTTCTCTGTCTCAGCGCCAAAGAAAACACTCCCCACCTCTCCGCACCTCATGTTTTGCTCCTCGTCTGCTCCCCTCAACACCACCACCACCACCACCAACACCATGCCACCAATCTCATCAACACCATTTCATCTTTTCTTTTTCTCTTCCTCCTCCCCGCTTCTTTTTTTTTTTTTTTTTACCATCTTCCTTTTTCCACTTTTTCCCTCTTCTCTAGTACTCACACTCCTCCTCCTCCTCCTCCACCTGCTCCTCCTTCTTCTTCAAACCATTTAATCTTCTTCCACCTTTTCCTTCGTCTTCACTCCGTTTCATTTTCCTCCTCTTCCACCTCCCTGGCTTCTTTTTTGCCATCTTCCTCTTTCTACTTTTTCTTCTCCTTCTCTTCCCCTCTTCTAGTACTCACACTCCTTCTACTCCTACTTCTTCTTCACACCATTTCATCTTCTTCCTCTTCCTGCTTCATGTCTTCCTTTTTCTAGTTTTTCTTCTCCTTCTCTTCCCCTCTTCTAGTACTCACACCTCCTCCTCCTTCTTTACATCATTTCTTCCTCTTCTTCCTGCAACCCGTCTTCTTTTTTCTCTTTTTACTTCTTCCCCATCTTCCCCCTCCTCTAACGCACTCCTAATCCTCCTCCTCCTCCTCCTTCGAATTCCTCTTCCCTCCTCCTCCTCCTTCCTCTTACTCCTCTATCCTCCTTCTTCCTCCTCCTCCTTCCTCTTCCTCCCTCTCCTTCCTCCTCCTCCTCTTTCCTCTTCCTCTTACTCCTCTTTCCTCCTCCTCCTCCTTCCTCTTCCTCCTCCTTCTCCTCCTATTCCTGCACCCTTATCACCCCACATCGCCACATATCACCACCGCCACCTCCTACATCACCATTACCGCCACTACATCCACAGCTGCTATCGCTGAAACACGCGTATCCCTATTTTCTTAACCACTATTACCAACGCAGGCTGAGTGAGGGACCGAGGGGAAGGGAGAGAAGAGGGCAGGAGTTAATGTGCTGAGGGGAAGAGTTGAGGGGTTGGAAGAGAGAGGAGATTGAAGGGAACAGCTAGGAAAGTGTGGTTAGGGAAGGGACTGAGGGGAAGGGAGTGAAGAGGGCAGGGGTTGATATGCTGAGGGGTAAGGAAGAGGGGTGAAGAGGGGCTGAAAGAGAGGGGAAGAAAAGGGGAACATGAGGGGAACTTAGGTTGGGGAAGGTCTGAAGGGGAGTGGGTGAAGAGGGGAATGGTGGAAGGGTTGGAATAGGGGAAGAAAAGGGGGACGAGAGGGGAAACTATGGTTGGGGAGGGGACTGAAAGGGAAGGGGAGAAGAGGGCAGAGGGTAGGAGTTTATGTGCTGTGGGGTAGGGAGGAGTGGTGAAGAGGGGAAGGGTTAAGGGGTTGGAAGAGAGAAGAAAAAGGGGAACGTGAGGGGAACTTAGCTGGGGGATGGGAATGAAGGTGAAGGGTGAAGATGGCAGGAACTGATGTGCTGTGAAGATGGCAGGAACTGATGTGCTGAAGGGGTAGAGAGGAGTGGTGAAGAGGGGAAGGGTTGAGGGGTTGAAAGAGAGGGGAGAAAGTAGGGAAGTGCTGAGAGAGAAGGGAACATGAGGTGAAGCTTTGGTTGGGGAGGGGAATGGGCAAGGGTAGGTGGGGGAGAGAGGAAGTGGTTAAGGGGAATGAGAGTAACGGTGGGGTTGGAAAGGGCTAAGGAGCAAAGGGGAATCGGGGAGATGAGGTAACTAAGGGAGGTGGGGAGTGGCTAGCGGGGTGAGGATAGGGTGAAGGGGTGGATGCGGTGGGTGTCACGAGCCTTCCACACCCACCCCGACTGCCTAAACTTGGGTGACAGTGACAAGTGAGGAGGAGGAGGAGGAGGAGGAGGAGGGTGAATCTGTAAGTAAATGCATATATGGAGGATGAGGAGGAGGAAGAGGAGAGATGAAAATGTTACGTGTCCTTCGCTGTTTCTCGTGTTTTCGGTGCTTGAGTCCCAGCCTGAGAGACCCTTCTTCCTCCCTTCCTTTTCTTTATTCCTTCCCGTTCTTCTTTCGCATCTTTTTCTTCGTTCCCTTCCCTTTTATTGCCTCGCGTCCAACACCCCAACGATAAAAAGGAAAACAACAACAATTACAACGATAATCATAATTGCCGGAGAGGACGAGGATGTGATGGTGATGCTGTGTGTGTGTGTGTGTGTGTGTGTGTGTGTGTGTGTGTGTGTGTGTGTGTGTGTGTGTGTGAGTGAGTGCGTGTGGGCGTGGGTCAGCGTGGCGCCTCTCCGGTGATTTTAGTGTAGTACTTGCCAGCAAGGCGTTGTGAGGAGAGGAGGGGAGGGGAGGGGAGGGAAGGGGACGGGAGGGCCAGCAATTCAACTCTGCGGTACGGAGCTGCCCGCTTTCGAGACCGCTCTTAGGTTGACCCAAACGGCGACATGGTATGGAATGAATCTGAATGGTGTTAGGGGGAAAGGGGAGGGGGGGGGGGGAGAAAGCGTGGCCCCCTTTCTGTGGGACTCAAGTGCAGCTGTTCATCTCGCGGGTGTGATGGACGAGGGTGACGGGAAGTGATGCGGCGCGTGGGTTTCATGGGGTGGGTGTGATTAGAGAAGCGTGTGAGGGTGGCGGCGTGTCGGCCGTCACGCTGTGGCCACACACGGGACTCACCTGGGCCAGGGTGCGGACCTCGTCTGGTTCGCGCCACGTGTTGATGGCGGGGCGGCGCTTTTCCGGGGCGGGGGCGGCGGTGAGGGGCGCCCCGGGCTTTGGCTTCATCTCAGCCGGGGCACGCTCGAAGATGAGCACCCGCTCGGCCACGCTGCCCTGGGTGAGGAAGGGCCGGATGGCCACCCCGGCGCTGTTGTACCCGGCGGTAGGGGACTGTGACCGCTCCCTGATGTGCGCCTTCTGCTGGTCCGTCAGCTCGGGGTGCGGCAGCGCCGAGATGCTGCCCACCAGCGAGGGCTCGGGAGACCCGGCCTTCCTCATCTTGCGCAGCTTGCGGCGGTAAAACTCCGGCAGGGTGGAGCCCACCTCGTCCGCCTGGATGCCCAGCGAGCCCCGCCAGATGCTGTCCGGGAGGGAGGCGCTGCCGTTCTCGAAGCGCGTCCTGGCCATCATGACGCGGCCGTCCCCGTTGATGATCTGCTTGGTCATCATGCTGCGGTGGTCGTCGAGGCGCTGCGAGGAGTGCGGGTGTTGCTGAGACTCTTGGTAGCGCACCTTGGCGAAGTCCACGACGGACATGTCCACCTCCTTGCCGGGCTTGATGGCCGTGCGCACGCTGCCCACCTTGATTACCTGTTGCTGGTGCTGCTGCTGCTGCTTCTGATGCTGGAACTGTAGCTTTTGTTGCTGAAGCAACTGCTGCTGCAGTTGCTGGTGCTGCACCTGCTGTTGGTGTATCTTCTGCTGCAGGTGGTGTTGCTGGTGAGTCCCTTGGTGAGTTACCTCGATGGGTTTGTCCACGTCAACGGTGACGCTGATGGAGTACTTGGGCTTTCGGGAGGTCGGGGAGAGTTGGGAGGCTTCGGAGGGGGCGGCGCTGGTGATGACAGTGTTGTTGACGGGGGACGTCTGGGGCGGGCTGACCAAGGAGGGCGTTGCAGCGGGCCTGGCCTGGCTAAGGGGCCGCAAGTGTTCCCCGTCGTCGATGAGTGTGCCGGTGCGGAGGGCGTGCATGAGTCGCTCCTCCTCCTGGTCCACAGCGGACATGGTCACAACCTTGTGTCGCAGCGGCACGCTCGAACTCTTGTGGCCAGAACTCTCCACTCGCGCCTCCAGCGTCGTGATGTAGTTGGTGGACGTGGTGACGTTGCTGCTGCTGCTGCTGGACGAGAAGGACGACGAGGGGCCTGGGGACGACGTCATGCCGGAGACGCTCTGCTTGGTCGCTTTTCTCTCCACGACGGCCGGCTGTTTGTTCTTGAGCGGCCACGTGGAGGTGTTGGGCGGCGAAGTCTCGTTCCAGCCGGGCTGCGAGACTGGCGGGTTCGGGGAGGCAGAGCGACGACTCCGGCTGTCGTGCTCCATCTGCATCCGCGACCAGTCCGACGGGACCGAAGAGTCGCTCAGCGCGCCGCCGTAGCGGCGCCCAGTGGTGTTGATTGTGACGCTGCTGCTGCTCATGCTCATGCTGCTGCCGCCGAAGGTGGAGCTCAGTTTTTGTTGTTGTTGCTGCTGCATCTGCTGTTGCTGCATTTGCATCTGAGCAAAGCGCCCCATCGTGCCTATTGGGGGCGGGGGGCTGCCAGCATGCTCGGGTCCGAAACCCGCAGAGCGAGAGGTGATGGCCATCTGCCTCTCAAACCTCTGCAGCGCCTCCTGGATGGAGGAAGGCGCACTTTTTGGGCGTTGGGACGCCAGGGCGGCGACGGTGGCGGCGTGGTGACGCGCCTTGTCCTCTAACACAAAGGAATTGACTAGATCCTGGAGAGACGTCCCGAGGTCGGGGTCTGCCAGGATGTTGTAGGGACTGTCCTGCTGCTGAGTAGGGTCAACGCCAGGATAAGAAGACGATCTCTCTGGAGGCGGAGGCGGGTAAGTGATGGAACCACGGGGAGACTGGGGAGAGGGCGATGTTGCGTAGGGCCGAGGGCTGCCCTGAGTCTGTGTGGGTGCGGGGGATGCGGAGGAGAACACCTGGCGCGGGGACTGGTGTGGGGACGGGCCGCCGTTGCTGCTGGGGAACACAGGCGGCGGCTGGGGCTGGCCGCTCGGGGAGTGCGGCGAGGTGCCCGGCGGGATGTAAGGCCGCGGGGAGGTGTTGAGGCTACGCACCGGGGAGGAGGCGTGCGGTCGGCCGTTGTGCAATGCTGGTTCAATGAACTTCCTTGGTACTGCAGGCGAGGAGCCAGGAGGTGCTGGGCTGATGTTTCTGACGGGCGTGCGAGGCTTGGCCACGGCTGATGGTGGCCCGCTGCTGGGGCTCTGCTCCCCGTCAGATGCCTGCTCACCCCTGGGCAAAGGGCTGCTTTCTGTATTGACGCTGTGGTAACGGATAAGCTCGGTGGGGTTTAGGCCAGTTGTCTTCCAAGTCTGGTAGATCAGCTCCGCTTGGTTAGCGATCTGCGCCGCTATAGTCGAGACGTCGTCGGTCTGCATGAGCTCAGAAAACAGTTGGACCGTCTCATGGTGACGTGGCGCCCCCGTGGGCGGCTCCGGGCCAGGGGCCACGCGCCCTGCCCGCTTCTCTGCAGCCAGTTCGGCCAGCGTGCCCACCAACTCCTTGTACTGACGAGCCTCTCTTTGCTGGGCACTTTCGACTTCCTCCTCCTCTCCCGGCCCGCGTACCCACCGCTCCACGGCCTCCACGATGTCTTCTACATCCACCCCTGAGGGCTGCTCTGCTGACTTAACGTGTGCTGCAGCGACGGCGGCAGCTGATGGTCGGGGTGACGACACCGACGACACCTCCACCAACTCTGGCACACGAATGTCTTCCTGGTTTGCTGAGTCAGAGTTTCTTTTTGCTGCAAATTTTCTACGGTTTGCTTCCACTATTTTCAAGATTGCCTCTTCATCAGGCTGTACAGTCCCAAGTCCATTTGCTTCGTCGGTGAGAGTCACGACCACGGGCACACAGAGTCCATAATGGGCGGGACAGGGGGCGGGCGCGGCGCAGGGACTTACGCCCACCACGTGTACGCCGCGACAGGCAAGCACACGGCAAGCACGCAACTCCACTCGACTGCTGGCCACCCTGGTCACCGCCGCACGCCCGCACTGGCCGCGGACATTCTCAACCATAATAGCCGGGGCACCTGGGCCACGCCATCACCGGTGCTGGGCCCGGCCACGCTCACACTGCACTGCACTGCACCGCGCACCGGCCGCCCACGCGCACGGCCGCCCACCACTGATCACTACTGACGGCTCGGCTGCTCACACTACACCTGCACCAGCACATCCCAGGCGCAGGGCGACGCTCACTGCTCGAGTAGCACACACGTGGCTCCGGCTAACACACTACTGGGCTCGTCTGGCCGCCCGGAGCTGCGCCTCCTGCTGCCGCCTCGTTCGCCCTGGCACGGCTGCCAACGCCACCGGCTAAAAATGACACAATAATATTAGCTCGGCGCCGCGCCAACACCCGGCACCAGCAGGCACCAGCAGCGCCTCTCTGCCCTACACCCTTCCTGCCTCCTTGCCCTACGCGCCCCGCCCCTCCCTTCACAGGAGCACTCTACAGCGCCTCCTTGTTGCCTATACATCACGCTGACTATGACCTCGCCCACCGCACTTGCCGCGTTCCTACTTTTCCTTCGTTTTGTTTATCAGCGTGTCCTTCTCTCGCCTACACATAACCCTGACTCCTCTCCTGCCTCCCCTGGGGCTTTCTTCCCCCGTGTAACACCTGGACCGCGCACCCCCCCCCCCAGGATCCTCAACAACCTAACACCTCCTAACAGCTTTGTAGTGTCAGGCGTCCTTAATGGATCCCTTTGTCACTCCCTTATCTCGAGGATTGAGCCCCCTACCTGGCTTACAGCTATTAAAGACCTACCTGCTATCTCAGTCTGCCTTCCTATCACTATTCCCGTCGCGGTTCTGTTCGTTATCTTTATATATTGCTTTGTTCCATGCTACACCTTTACCTCTGATGTTGTTCTTATCTAACCTGTTCTTTGATATTGGTTCTCTTATCTCTTACTCACTTTCCGGCTTTACTTTCGTCAGCAATACCTCACCTAATGCAGCTTACCTTCCTCAATACTCAAACCAGACCTATTATCTCTCTCTGCCGCTTTCTTTGATATTGGTTCCCTTATCTCTTCCTCACTTACAAGCTTTATTTTACCCAGCAATACCTCTCCCAATACAGCTTACCTTCCTCAGTACTCAAACCAGACCTATTATCTCTCTTTCCCGTTCTCTTTGATAAGCTCCACACCAATCTCCTACACTATCGCTACACTGTTTTTTGCTCCCAGTCGCTCAATATACAGAATTTTCCTTCCTCATGGTTAGTTTATAGGTCTTTCTCACTCCTCTAACTCTCCTAGGAAGGTGGGCACAGTTAACTCTTCCTGTCTTGCTATCCTATCGTAAATTTAACATGATGTGATATTTAAACTAGTCTACCTCATTCCTTTTTCCCACTCTCCCCATTAGCCTACTCACACTAACACCTATATTATAACACTGCGCTCTCTCATTCTCCTTTACTAAATACACCTATACACAATAATACTCCGATAATTTAAGCAGCCTACTTCACTCCTCTTCCCATCCTCCTTGTCCATCACTCCAACACTAACACCTATATCATAACACTGCGCTCTCCCATTCTCCTTTACTAAATACACCGATACACAATAATACTCCGATAATTTAAGCAGCCTACTTCACTCCTCTTCCCATTCTCCTTGTCCATCACTCCCACACTAACACCTATATCATAACACTGAGCTCTCTCATTCTCCTTTACTAAATACACCGATACACAATAAAACTCCGATAATTTAAGCAGCCTACTTCACTCCTCTTCCCATTCTCCTTGTCCATCACTCCCACACTAACACCTATATCATAACACTGTACTCTCTCATCCTCCTTTACTAAATACACCGATACACAATGAAACTCCGATAATTTAAGCAGCCTACTTCACTCCTCTTCCCATCCTCCTTGTCCATCACTCCCACACTAACACCTAACACTACAAACTCCCTCATTCTAGTTCACTAAATACACTATACACCACTATTACTCCATGACTCCTTTATTCTTATACTCCCTCTCCTATACCAGCAAATACCCCGCTAATTCCTCCCACAATAACACCTCCTGACGTCCATCACCCCAGAACTATAACCCGAGGTGCAGAGGACGCCGCGACGCAGGTGCCAACAGGTGCAGGGGTCCAAATATTACCACACACTATATCACAGCAATGCACAGGTCATATCACAGGGGAATACACAGGAACCTCCGCGTGGGCCAGTGCTTGGTGGTAGAGATTGGAGTGTGTTTGTTCTCTCTTCTGTATTGGTGGTTCTGAGTCTTGGTTGGTATGCGAGGTGAACGGACGAAGATGTTTATAGGAGGGGTCATAGCGTAAAAATATGAAAGAACCGCAGCTGTTTATGAAGATTACGACGTTCGAGTGGTTAATATGATGCTGTAGTTGTGATTTTCGGTTAGCGGGGGAGAGTCAGCTTGGTATAATAAGGAGCAGAGAGTCGTATAGATGGAAGTACCGCAGCTGTTGATGAAGATAATAATGTACAAGCGATATTAAAGATGCTGTAATTGCGCTCCCAGGTTAAAAGGGGCAGAGAGAGCTTGGTATGAGAGGCGAACATACGTAGCTTGGTATAATAAAGAAAGGAGAGCATAGATGGAAGTACCGCAGCTGTTGATGAATATAAGGATCATTCAGATATATTATTGATGCTGTAATTGAGTTTCTGGGTTAATTAAAGGGTGAAAGAGAGCTTGGTATGCGGAGTGAACGTACGCACCTTAGTATAATAGGGAACATAAAAACCGCAGATGTTGACGAATATAATGATGCCATAGAGGTATTATTAATATGTAAATGCGTTTCTGGGTTCAAAGGGGATGGATTGCAAGGGGATGAGGAGAGCATAGGGTATATATGTAGCTGCTGGAATTGCTGATGAAGGCAGTGTACTAAGGGGGATACTGATTAAGGGGTGATGGGAAGGGGAGGGTTTAGACGAAGTGCTGAAAATGGGAGGGTTCATGGTAAGGGTACATATAAGTGCTGAACTCACATCCTCCTTAGATATAAACTCACCCTGGCATACACACCATTCAGAGACACACACACACACACACACACACACACACACACACACACACACACACACACACACACACACATAAACAAACACGCAGATACATCATACACAATCCTTCCCTTCCTGTTCCCTTCCCTTCCATTTTTTTCCTTTTCCTTTCCTTCTATTCACTTAATTTTCCTTTTCCTTCCTTTCCTTTCCTTTCCTTTCCTACCCTCCCTTCCCTTCCCTTCCGTTCCCTTCCCCATTCTTTACCATCCCATCTAACCCCATCTCATTCCTTCCCTTTCATTTTCCATCCCTTCCCTTCCCCATTCATTACCATCCCATCTAAACCCATCTCATTCCTTCCCATTCCTCCCTTTCCCTTTCCATTCCCATCCCTTCCCGTCCCTCCCCTGTCCCCCGCCGCCCCAGAGTCTGCACGTATCACCCTCGACTACTCCATAAGGAAGAGAGATGCCGAGTATGTAGGGCCCCGCATATCACCTCCGCCCCATTCCTCTTCCCCCTCGCTTCCCTCCACCAGCCCGACTGTATACGTTCGCGAGTTAATACTGAGTCACAAGGGCTGCAGTGTGGCTCTTTACCCCACCCTCCCCCCTCCTCCCCTCACCCCCAGATTACAGGGGTCCAACGAGTATACTTTCTTGGTTCGTGGATTTGGAATGACGCTGAAGATTTGAAACTGAGGCGACTAATACCGAGTCACATGGGCTGCAGCGTGGCTCTCTACCCCACCCTCACCACTCCTCCCCTCACCCCCAGATAACAGGTGTCCAACGAGTATACTTTCTTGGTTCGTGGATTTGGAATGACGCTGAAGATCTGAAACTGAGGCGACGAACTCTGTACGGACTCAAGTTAATACCGTCACAAGGGCTGCAACGTGGCTCTTTCCCCCTCCCCTCACCCCCAGATAACAGGTGTCTTACGAGCATACCTTATTGGTTCGTGAAGTTAAGAGAGACGTTGAAGATCTGATTGAAACTGAGGCGACTATGGTAACTCCCGACTGGTATTATTATTTTGTTAAAGGTCACAATATTCAACTGTTCAGAGATTCACTATGATCACTCACACCGATGTCCCAATACGTCTGGTGTGTTCACAATCCCATCTAAGATTCGAACTTAAGGTTGGTGGAAATATTATGATCATGAAACGTATTTGTGGTTTATAATGTTTCCTCATGAGCCGCTACGATAATGATGATGATGATGACGATGGTGATGATGATGGTGATGATGGTGATGCCCAGATGTTTTGCAGCGGGTCGGGAAGTGAGTGTTGGACAAAGCCACTCACTATTACAGGTTTGAAAATACTTTATGTGGTTTATTTGCAGTTTCTTTATTAGCAAAAAGTTAGTTCTCGTGCAGGGTTGAGGGTAATAAAGCAAAATAAAACAAAATGAAATAAAATAAATAAAAATAAAGAACTCGAGATTTGCGACGAAAATGCTTATCTGAGTCTTGCTATAAAAAGGCAGTAGTGTGGAATGTGAGGAGGAGGTGGTGGTGGTGGTGGTGGTGGTGGAAGGGAACGATGATGGAGGGTGGAGTGAATTCTTTAAGAGTGGCACACCTGCAGCTTTCACTTCCATGGACACACACACACACACACACACACACACACACACACACACACACACACATAGGTGGACTCAGGTGGTTGTGTATTATGGTGACGCAAGTGGAGGAGGAGGAGGTGGGACGAAGCGCTAAATAAGAGTGCAGGATGTTAGCGAGCTTTGTGGGCGTCCCTTTGCACACCGAGGAAGGGAATTGTGGATTTATCTATGTTGTAAATTCATTGGGCGAGACCTTTATTATTGCTTCAGATTTACTATTTCTATCGATACTTTTATACACATTAATATTGGCGATGATAACTGGTACACAACGAAGGAACGAGAGGAGAGTATCAAGACTCCTCTCCTCCCGCAATTGTCCTCTCTTCTGGCCACTCTTCTGAACTCTTCTTTTATATGAGAGTGTTTAGCGGGCCATTTTTTCATCATCATTATTATTTTTTTTTGCCTTTGAGCTGCTTCCTTTACTGTAAAAAAAATGATGCACGGTCTATTATTTTCTAAGACGTAACATAAAACCCGAGGAATGACCCCTATTTAAGTCTTTGAGTGAAGGGAAGATAAAGAGAGGCGGGTAAGGAAGGGTTAATAAGGACAAAAGAATCCGAGACAAAACAAAACGAGATGCACAGACAGACAGACAGACAGAGATAGCGCAGGAGGGAGGAAGGGAGGACGGAGGAAAAGGAAGAAGGGACAGGGAAGATAAAGAAAGGGGCGGGTAAGGGAGAAATAACGACAAAACATGCACAAACAGACAAAGATGGCACAGGAGGGAGGGAGGGACGGAGGAAAATGAAGAAGGGACAGGGTACGGAGGAAGCATAGAAGGGGCGGGCACCAAATCAGGGTACGAGAGAAGAGTAATTTCCTTCCCTAATACGTTTTCCAGTGCCTTGCCTAATTATGTTGACGCCTCTACGTTTGGGGAGGGAAGGAGAGTGTGGGGGAGAGGGTAGGAGAGTGGGGAAGAGGGTGGAGTGTAGGGAGGAGGTAAGGAGTGGGAGAAGGAAGAGGTGGAGAGAGGAAAGAATGAGAGGTGGGGAGAGAAGGAGAGTGCGGGGGAGAGGGTAGACCGGTAGAACGAGAAGGTAGGAGAGTCGGGAAGAGGGGATACAGTGTAGGGAGGAGGTAAGGAGTGGGAGAAGGAAGAGGTGGAGAGAGGAAAGAATAGGATTGAGGGCGTGAGGTAAAAGGATGAATGTAAAGAAAAGGTACAAATGAGGTAACTATGCTGGTAGACTATGGTAGGTAGAGGATGATGGGAGGGAGGAAAGAAGAAGGAAGAGCTGATAAGAGGGACGAATGAAAGAATTGAGGGAATGAAGGAAAAAGATGAAGTAAAAGGTACAGGATGATGAGAGGGATGAAAGAAGAAGGAAGAGATGATGAGAGGAACGAATGGAAGGATTGAGGGAATGAAGGAAAAAGATGAAGTAAAAGGTACAGGATGATGAGAGGGATGAAAGAAGAAGGAAGAGCTGATAAGAGGGACGAATGAAAGAATTGAGGGAATGAAGGAAAAAGATGAAGTAAAAGGTACAGGATGATGAGAGGGATGAAAGAAGAAGGAAGAGATGATGAGAGGAACGAATGGAAGGGTTGAGGGAATGAAGGGAAAAGATGCAGTTAAAGAAATGGTACAAATTAGGTAACTATGCTGGTAAGATGTGAGTGAAGAAGATGAAGAGAGGAAATGAGGTAGAGAAGGATAAAGAGGAAGAGATCATGATGTGTGTGTAGCAAGACTTAAAGAGAGAGAGAAGACACAGCAACAAGAAAATGGACACACCTGAGAAAAGAAGAGGGATGAAAAGGAGCAAAGGAATAAAGGAATGGACGATGAAACAGGAGAAAAAGGAAGGGATAGAGGAAGATGGAGTAGGAGTGATGAAGAAGGGAGGTGGCATAAAAGAAGAAGAGACTGACTGGATGGATAAAAAGATGATGAAGAAGAAGAAGAAAAGAAGGAGAAGAAGGAGGAATAAAGAAGAGATGGACAGAAAGAACGAAGGAAGGAGTATTGAAATTGACAGGGAGTGGGAGGCGGAGCACAGAAGGAGAAGGAGTAGGTGAAAGAAAGAGACGGGAGGAGGGGGGAGGGGGAGGGGGGGTGATGGGGTCAAGGCAGAAACGTCCCAGGTAATAACGCCGCAGGTGACTATTAATCAACACACCTGACCTCAAGTGCCCAAAAGCAGGCAGGTGTGGGTACAGAATAATGCATCCCCTCCCCTCTGTGTGTGTGTGTGTGTGTGTGTGTGTGTGTGTGTGTGTGTGTGTGTGTGTGTGTGTGTGTGTGTGTGTGTGTGTGTGTGTGTGTGTGTGATCGGGTATGCCGGGGACAGGGCGGAATATCTACATAGGCGAAATGAAAAGCCCATTACAGGAGGTTAAAAGAATGAATATTCAGGCCGGATATGAAGTTGGTGGTGGTGGTGGTGGTGGTGGTGGTGGTGTATTTGAGCAGCACCAAAACAAGCCTAGTACTCCTTATTCTCCTCCTCCTCCTCCTCCTCATCCCCCTCTTCCTCTTCCTCCTCCTCCTCCTACTCCTTCCTCCGTTACGCCATTGAGTAAGGTGAGGCATTTGCGAATGGTAGTGAAGGAGGAGGAGGAGGAGGAGGAGGAGGAGGAGGATATAGAAAACAACACCAACAAGATACAAAGTTAAAGTTGAGTTATAAATAAAAAGAAAAAAAACAACAACTAAAATAACACGTGAAAGGAATACGAAAAAACAACAACAACAAAAAAAAATAAAACTAGTTCACAGATAAAACAAAACTGATAAAACGAGAAAATTACAAAAGAAGGAAACGAAAGAGAGGAGGGAAGGAAGGAGGAGAAAGGAAGGTGAGGTGATTACCGTCCCCTATACACAACCTCCGCAGCATCCACATCCATGCCAAAAATGGTTATCCAGGTCGAATTATCACACGCAGACCTCCTCCTCCTCCTCCTCCTTTCTCTCTCTCTCTCTCTCTCTCTCTCTCTCTCTCTCTCTCTCTCTCTCTCTCTCTCTCTCTCTCTCTCTCTCTCTCTCTCTCTCTCTCTCTCTCTCTCTCTCTCTCTCTCTCTCTCTCTCTCTCTCTCTCTCTCTCTCTCTACATCATTACTATCATCTGTTCCTTCATCTCCTTCCTGCACTTCATCTTCTCTCCCACGCACGTTTCTTCCTTCACGTCCCTTTCTTCTGGATCCTATGTTTGTTTGTCCGGCTAAAAACCTGCAATTATCACACACACTACTTCTTTCCCCCCTCATCTTCCTCCTCTCCTGCACTCCATCACTCTCCAAAGCTCTTGTTTCTACCTTCATGTCCCTTTCTACTTCACTGGCAGACTGGCTCCCATGTTCCTTCGCCCCGCTAAAAACCTGCAATTATCACACGGTACTTTCCTTCCCTCCTCATCTTCCTCCTCTCCTGCACTCACTCCATCACTCTCCAAAGCTCTTATTTCTACCTTCACGTCCCTTTCAACTCAACTGGCAGACTGGATCCTATGTTCCTTTGTTCGACTAAAAACCTGCAATTATCACACAGTACTTCCCTCCCCTCCTCCTCCTCCTCCTCTCCCGCACTCCATCACTCTCCAAAGCTCTTATTTCTACCTTCACGTCCCTTCTACTTCACTGGCAGACTGGATCCTATGTTCCTTCGCCCTGCTAAGAACCTGCACCCTTCTGAAACTCGAGCCAGCATCACCACCACCACCACTACCACCAGCACAAGCAGCAGCGCCTCGGGGTAGGTACTGTCTCGTCTTACCCCGCCGCGTGCGTTGCCTCGTCCCCATCCCGGTACTGTTCTTCCCTTTCAAAACGGTACGAAAAAAAGGGGGGAAGGGGGGGGGGATTATTTGTCGTTTAAAGTATAGAAAACTTGGTCTGAGTCGTCATTTGGTAGAAAAGGTATGTGTGTAGATTACCTTTTTATTCTCCTATTGTTTCATGAGTTTGTTAAGTATATTATTGCATCGTGGTGGTTCAAAACAAGGAAAAAGAATCCTCAAACTTGCTCCTGAGGTAAGTTTTGTAACACGGCCAAACAGAGTCTACGTATACCTCATGCTAAGTACTTCCCTTTAGAAGATGCAAATTCCGGCCAGGGTACCACCACCTTGCCCCCACCCCACCCCACCCCCCACCCCTCTCTCTCTCTCTCTCTCATAACATACACGCGCGGAATATTCACGACGCGACGTAAACAAGAGAAGAAAAAGAAGAAAGAAAAGAAAGAAAAAAAGACAAAACATTCCTATCAACCAAATCCAGTTAACATTCCCTTCCTCTGTTGACGTATTCTTGCCGCCCACGCCACGCACACCTACGCCATACACGCACGCCCCCACGCATGGCTCGCCTCCGCCCACGCACTCCGCCCACCAGCCAGCCAGCCGCCATATTCTCAGGGGCTTTCGATTCCCTTAAAAATATTTCAGAACCCCACAAAGGAGATTAGTTTGATTCTAATGAGTGTTTTTTTCACGTTCAAGGCGCGGAATAATTGTCAAACTGCCAATAGGCTCATAAAACTATCCTTGAAAACACTAACAAAACCTCTACAAAAAGTCTTTATGAAATGTGAGTGTGTATGAGCCCCGAAGCGTTTGACAATAAGGAACCTCTTTTGTTTCTTTTTTAGAAGCAGCGAGTAGCGGGCTTTTTTTTTTTATTATTGTTTTCTTTTTTTGTGTGCCCTTGAGCTGCCTCCTTTGTTGTAAAAAAAAAAAAAAAAAAAAAAAAAAAAAAAAAATCTTAAAACATTTCGGTGGACAAGCTCACATATTCGACAAGGCTTTCGTATATAGGAGTACTGCATGGGGATTTCCACGAGTAGTTTCATGACCCTGGTGGTAGTTTGACCCTTCTATACCATGAATCTATAAACACACTCATTAGAACCCGACTGATCTCCTTTTTGGACTTTGGAAATAGTTGACGTGAGAGGCGGTGCGTCTGAATACCGACCCAGGCTTTCACCGACCCACGCATGGACTTCGCCGTCGCCAGTCAGTCCGCCGAGGCAGTAATGTGTCCACGCCCTCCGTCCTCCCGCCGCGCCGCCGCCCTGCCTCCCGCACCTTCAGGCTTTCTCCTCCTTCATATAGCCTTCCACACCTCCAAATAGAGACTCGAGGGTGCAGGGAGGGGGAGGGGGTGTTGAGGTATAAGGTATAACAGCCATGAAATCAGGCTATAGAGCATTACGAAAGTGTCTTCAGGTCGCGAGGTTGTCAGGTGTATACAGAGGCAATGTGATAAGTCTTTGGATGGTCGGTTTATGTTTCATTGTTTTATCTGATTTCTGGTTGAGTTGGTGTTGATTTTGATGTGCTGTTGATTGCTGTTCCTTGATTTATTTTTTTGTAAAGGTTTCCACTTGCTCGGGTGATTTTATATGAGTTTGTGTTGATTCGAATGTACTGTTTGTTTCTCGTAAGCTTTTCGTATTTGTTCCCACTTGCTTGACGGACTAAAATTCTTGCCTAACTTTGTGTTGATTTAGATATACTGTTTATTATTTACTCTATGCCGATTTACTTCTTCGTCACCTTTTCCGTTCCCATTTCCTTCACTAGTTCATTCCTGCTTGACTTTGGGTTGACTTGAATACTCGTACAATACTGCCTGTTTACGCTAAGCCTCTTCCTAACTTCCTTTACCACAGCGAGGGGCGGCGAAGGCAAAAGGGAGGAGGAGGAGGTTGCCCGCTCATCGACATATTGTATTAAATTGCAGTATGTAAGATATAAAAATAAATAAGGAAAAAAAAAAAAAAGAAAGAGGAGGAGGAGGAGGTTGCCCGCTCATCGACATATTACAGTAGTAAATTGCAGTATGTAAAATGTAAAAATAAAGAAAGAAAAACAAGAAAGAGGAGGAGGAGGAGGAGGAGGTGCCGCCAAAGGGAGTCGAACTGTGCCCGGCCGGGAGTGAGTCTGGCCGCCCATAATACCGGCCACCAAGGCGCTGCGGCACGGCAGGGCGACGGGGACTGACGTGGCCACAAAGGGATTGTTATTTCAGACTGGCACTTACATGGCGGCCAGTTAAGAGGAGGAGGAGGAGGAGGAGGAGGAGGAAGAGGAGTCACTTTCAGCCAACATATGTGTGAGGCAGCATAAGTATTAGGCCGAGTGTGTGTGTGTGTGTGTGTCTGTGTGTGTGTGTGTGTGTGTGTGTGTGTGTGTGTGTGTGTGTGTGTGTGTGTGTGTGTGTGTGTGTGTGTGTGTGTGTGTGTGTGTGTGTGTGTCCGGGCGCGCGTCAGGGAAGATAAAAAGAAACGTGACCCCTGAGAGAAGCCAGTGGATGACAGGGGAGGAGAAGAGGATGAGAAGGAAGACAGGGAGGGAAGGGGAGGAGGCGTGAAGGAGGAGGAGGAAGAGGGGTTCGAGGGAGGGAAGGCAGTCAAGGAGGAGGAAAACAAGACACAGAAGGAGGCGATGAAGGAGAGGAACACAACACAACACAGCACACACACACACACACACACTCACACTCACACACACACACACACACACACACAGGAGGTTCAGAAAGCAACAATGGAGGAGAGGAAGAGGGAGGTGGAGAGGAAGAGGGAGGAGGAGGATATCAGTGACTTAAGAGCGAGAAGGAGATAAGAATAATGGGGAGGGGATGGGGGGTCCCTTCTGCTGCGGCCACGGAGGGAGGGAACCTGACGTGTTAAATGGGGCATGGCTGGTTATGGGGGTGAAATGGGGACATGGGCAGAAGTGGGGTGGATATGGGGGGGGGAGGTGATTTAGGGCCCAAGGAGAGAGTGCGCTAGGTTGGGTTGGAAAAAGGGAAGCAGAAATGGGCGTGGCGTGAATATGGGGACACGGATAGGGGCGTGAGCTCTGTGGATGGGAGGTGGAGTAGGCGAAAGTGAAATGGGTGTGAAGTGGATATGGATATACGATTTTTTTTTTATAGAAGAGTCGTCAGTTCAAGGGCATACAGAAAGGTATCAAATGTGAAAAAAAGCCCGCTACAATATGGATCTGGAAAGTGTATATTTAAAGAAAAAAAGAAAAAAAAGTTAGTGTAATTTGTACGAGGAGGAGGAGGAAGAAGAGGAGGAAGAAGAAAAGGTTGAAAATGGTAAAAAAATGTCGAGTATAAGGGAAAGGTTAGACGTGGAAGTGGAACTGTGTGTGGATGTGGGTGTGGGTAAGGGGTGGAGTGGAGTGGAGTGGAGGTAGGAAAAGGAGCCTGAAGAGAGTGTATATGAGGTGGATATAGTAAAAATGTGAAGTAGGGGAAAGATTAGGCGTGGAGGTGGAATGTGGGTAAGGTGTGGATGTGGAGTGGTGTGAGGTGGATGAAGGCTGGGTGTGGGGTTGGTGAGGGGATAGGTGTGTGTGGGGGGGGGGGGGGTAGGTAAGGGGTGTGTGTGGGGTGGGTGGGGGTAGGTGGGGTGTGGATGTGGGTGGGTGAGGGGGGCGTGCGAGACGGGTGAGTGTTGTGGTTGCTTAAGTCTGGGAGTCACCTTACCTCCCAGTGTCGCCTTTCACCCACCTCCCTATTCACCTGGCCGTTTTGCCTACACCCAGCAGCCGCCCGAGCCATGCCTCCTCTCCTCTTCCCTTCCCTTCCCTCTTCTTTCACTCCTTCGTTCCTCCACAGCACTCATATATATCTTTCCTTCACGTGACATTACAACTTTATTCCTAGTTTATCTCATGTTCCTTCCTTCACTTCATGTTCCTTCTTTATTCTTGCTATCCCTTCCTTTATCTTTTATTCTAACTATTCCTTCTTTTCTCTCTTACACCTTCCGTCACATACTAATCATCCTCTCTCCTAGCTATTCTATTCCTTGTTCTCTTCTCTCTCTACCATCACCATCATCGCCCAGCCTTCATTCCTTCTTTTCACATACATAATTCTTCTCCTCAAGTCCTCTTCCCTCTACACTTCTATTCCTTCATCTACTCTCTTCCTCTTTCACCCTTGCCATTCCTTCTCTCCTCCCTCTACCTCAACCATCGCCCAGCCCTATATAGCTAGTCCTTCATTCCACTTCTTCTCATACCTCCTCCTCCTCCTCCTCCTCCTCCTCTACCATGCCCACCACTCCTCCACTCCTATCTCTGGTTCCTGCTGTACTGCATTCCAACCACAAGGGAGTGTCTGCTAGCTCATTCCACTGCATTCCTTCATCTATTACGAGTATTGCTGGTGCTTTCACTACTACTACTACTACTACTACTACTACTACTACCACTACTACTACTACTACCACTATTACTACTACTACTACTGCTCTCTGACCTACATTCTTCCTCTCTTCTGGAGCAAAACGACTGCCTAGCTACTGCGTTCCCATTATTTAGACGAACCTTGCGTGGGAGTGGCGAGCACACACACACACACACACACACACACACACACACACACACAGAAGGGGAGAAGGAAAGATTGTCGTATAAAGAGGATAAGAGGAGCCAGGGTGGAACGGAAGGAGGAGGAGGAGGAGGAGGAGGAGAAGGCAGGACGATTTCGCAGTGACGTCACGAGTCAGCTGAGGCATCACATCACATCCCTTTCCTCCCTCCTCCTCCTCCTCCTCCTCCTCCTCCTCCTCCTCCTCACTCTTGATAACGGAGCCAAAAAAAGCGTGACATGTTTGCTTCGCCGCTATTATGGTGTTCCTCCTCCTCCTCCTCCTCCTCCTCCTCCTCCTCCTCCTTCTCCTCCTCTTCCTTGCCCTGTCCTGCCTGTGCCTGTCCCGCGGCCCCTTAGCTATCTCAGGAGGAGGAGGAGGAGGAGGAAGAAGAGGAAGAGGAGGAGGAGGAGGAGGAGAGGTAACGTGGGTCGAGTTACCTTAGTTTGCTGTTTGATTTCCTTTTTTTTCTTTTCTTTTTTTAGTTTATCTTTCACACGTTTGTCTGTCTGTCTGTCTGTCTGTCTTCCCATTAAGCCGTCTATCATGTGTGTTTGTTTGTTTTGTTTTCATCTTTTTTTTGTATTTTTTTTTTTGTCTTCCTTTGCGTCCCTTGGCCCATTTCCTTCCACTTCTTCCACTCTCTTCGTCCACTCCACCTTCATTGACACTCCTCACTCCGCTTTTAAAATCTCTCTCTCTCTCTCTCTCTCTCTCTCTCTCTCTCTCTCTCTCTCTCTCTCTCTCTCTCTCTCTCTCTCTCTCTCTCTCTCTCTCTCTCTCTCTCCTATTCTTCCATTGTTTTTCGCTTTTTTTTTTTTTTGCTTATTTCCTTTTCTTATCCCCGTTTCTCTTTCTTCTCTCCATCAGTCCGTCTTTATTCCCTGTTTCTCTCTCTACCTCCTCTTCTTCCTCTCTCTATTTTCGCTTCCTACCTCTCTCCCTCCTTTCCACCATCCTTCACCAATCCCACCCGTCCCATCCATCTCCTCTCTCTCTCTCTCTCTCTCTCTCTCTCTCTCTCTCTCTCTCTCTCTCTCTCTCTCAACTCAAAAAACGATAGGAAGTAAGGAAATGCCACGGCGGTCCACCTACGATACACATTCCACCTCTCCCTCCACCACCTCCCACCCTGCCTCCACCTACTCCTGCTTACTGCTTGCCCCTCCTTTCTCCTGCCCCTCTCCCTTTACAGACATACAGACAGACAGACAACCTCCTGCTAACTGCTTACACCCTTTCTGCTGTCCCTTTCCCTTTACAGACATACAGACAACCTTTTGCTAACTGCTTCCACCTTTTCTCCTGTTACTTTCCCTTTACAGACAGACAGATAGACAGACAGACAAGACACCCATCTGCTAAATGCTTCCCCCCTTTCTCCTGCTCTTTCCCCTTCACAGACAGACAGACAAGACACCCATCTGCTAACTGCTTCCACCCTTTCTCCTGCCCTTTCCCCTTCACATACATACAGACAACCTCCTGCTAACTGCTTCCCCCTTCACAGACACAGACAGACAACTTCCTGGTAGCTGCTTTCTCCCCCTTTCTCGGACACAGACAAACAGACAGACAGACACGCGCAGAGTGGGTGGCCAGACAGTCAAGCGTCGTCATATAGTCTTAGTCTGTTAAATTATGCGAGTGTTGCAATTCACTCATAAATTTCAAGGCTAAGTCAGAGGATTTGTGTATCTTTTATTATCATTGTTATTACTGTTATTATGATATTACTGGTGAGGAAGAAGAATATCACGACGCCTCTTATCATCTTTATCGTTACTATCCTTATTATTATTATTACTAGCATTTTTTTTTTACAGCAAAGGAGTCAGTTCAAGGGCATAAAAAAAGGAAGCATGTGAGAAAAAGCCCGCTACTCAATTATTATTATTATTATTATTATTATTATTGAAGAGGAAATAAAATGTCACAGAGCCGCGTTCCAGCCCAAGGGAAAGGTCAAGGGAGAGACTGGAGGTAAGGAAAGGTTTAAAGGGTTGCTAGGAGACGAGGAAGTTTTTTAAAGGTCTCAAGTTTAAAGGCCCCAGAGGAGTGCTGGTCGGCCGCTCACCCCCCACCCCCCCTCCCTCCCTCCCTCGTCGACACGCCTCACTTATAACCTCACATGTAACACGGAGACAAAAACAACAAGAAAAACAAACAGAAAAAGCAGCTATGAGTCGAGAAAGTTTTGAAGGGTCTTGAGCTTTTTATTTTACTATTTTCCTTCCTTTTAATATTGTACTCGTGTGTCTTTCTCAGTCAAATAAACACACACACACACACACACACACACACACACACACACACACACACACACAAACAAACAAACACGTGCAATATATATCACACTCAATGCGGAATTAACGACTCATATTACAAAAGGAAAACAATCTTCCTTAGTTATCTATTTATGTTTTTGCGATAACAGACAAGTACCTTAAACTGCCTGACCCTTCCCTTTACTCCCCCATCCCCATCCTTTCCTTTCCTTCTATTCCCTTCCCTTTCCTTTCCTTCCTCTTCCTTTTCTATCCTTTCCTTTCCTTCTATTCCCTTCCCTTTCCTTTCCTTCCTTTTCCTTTTCAATCCTTTCCTTTCCTTCTATTCCCTTCCCTTTCCTTTCCTTCCTTTTCCTTTTCTATCCTTTCCTTTCCTTCTATTCCCTTCCCTTTCCTTTCCATTTCTTCTTTTCCTTTCCTTTCCTTTTATTTCATTTCCTTATTTTTCCCTTTCTATCCTTTACTTTCCTTCGTATCCCTTCCCTTCTTCCTTCTCTTTCCTTTCCTTCTCTTTTCCTCCCTTCCTTACCTTTCCTTCGTATGCCTTCCCTTCTTCCTTCTCTTTCCTTTCCAAATCTTTTCTTCCCTTCCGTACCTTTCCTTTCCTTTCCCTTCCGTTTCCCTTTCTCCTGACTACGGCCATTACTTAACCCATCCCCATTCCTTCCCTTCCCGTTCTTCCATCCAAACAGAGCATGGACGAACTACCTTGTACCCAGAACAAGACATTGAGACCTCACCGAACTTTCTTGTACCCAAAACATAACCTCACTGAACTTCCTTGTACCCAAAACACATCACACGCCATTCTCCCGACATTCCCAGATACATTCCCAGACGGTTCCCTCTTCCCTTCCCTCCTCTTATTCCTCCGTCTCCCTCCCACGCGACTCTCCTCCGCTCTCCTACCAGCACTCCGAGACCGCTGACGCCGCCCACGCCCACGCCCACGCCCACAAAGCCTCGCCATAAAGCCAATTAAAGCTGTCAGGCAAAGGAGATGATGCGAGGCTGTGGGATGCTGCGGAGAAACCAACCAACCAACCATCTCCTCGGCTACTCTCCTCTCCTCCCCTCCCCTTCCCTCTCTTGTTGCTGTGTGTGTGTGTGTGTGTGTGTGTGTGTGTGTGTGTGTGTGTGTGTGTGTGTG
This sequence comes from Eriocheir sinensis, assembly GCF_024679095.1. Classification (NCBI taxonomy): domain Eukaryota; kingdom Metazoa; phylum Arthropoda; class Malacostraca; order Decapoda; family Varunidae; genus Eriocheir; species Eriocheir sinensis. The sequence goes on along the minus strand of NC_066535.1, from coordinate 8,255,810 downwards.
TGTGTGTGTGTGTGTGTGTGTGTCAGAGCGTTGAATTGAGTGTTGACAGTTATTTCGAGGCAGTTATCACACGAGTCATCTCTTTAACAGTCTCTCTCTCTCTCTCTCTCTCTCTCTCTCTCTCTCTCTCTCTCTCTCTCTCTCTCTCTCTCTCTCTCTCTCTCTCTCTCTCTCTCTCTCTCTCTCTCTCTCTCACCCCCGAGTACTTCCACTATCATCACCATCAACACCAATTGCCACAATGAAGCAGACGACCCCCACCACGACCACTATCACCACCATATTTGATCCTTCTAATTTTAGCATCATCATCTCTGTACCATTAAGAGTTGGATAAGGAGGATTCTTTTTATATACATTATTTATCCTATGGTCTGCCTTCCTCAACAGCACCACCACCATCACACCACCAAGGCCTCAGGAGGGAAGGAAAGCAGCGATTAAGCTCCCCGTCTGTCTCTGGCTCTCTCTCGGCACCGGCAGTAGCAGGCGATTAGGGGAGAGGTGAAAGTAAGGTAAGTAAGGGGAGAAGCACACCATCTCAGCCACACCCCTTCACCAAGCAGCCTCTTCCTTTATTTGTAGAGGAAAGGAGGCAGCTCAATGGCATGAAAAAGAACAAAACAAAAACTCCCGTTGCCGCTACTCCTGGAAATAGTGGGTGGTAAGAAGTCCCACACCCCTTCACCAAGCAGCCTCTTCCTTTATTTGTACAGGAGAGGAGGCAGCTCAATGGCATGAAAAAGAACAAAACAAAAACTCCCGTTGCCGCTACTCCTGGAAATAGTGGGTGGTAAGAAGTCCCACACCCCTTCACCAAGCAGCCTCTTCCTTTATTTGTAGAGGATAGAAGACAGCTCAATGGCATAAAAAAGAACAAAACAAAAACTCCCGTTGCCGCTACTCCTGGAAATAGTGGGTGGTAAGAAGTCCCCAAACACAAAGGTGCCAGATTGTCTTACTCAGCCTGTTATATTTACCGACTTCCGACCCCAAAACTGTCTCGTGGACCCCAATAAGGAGATTCACTTATAATTATCGTTAAAATAGTTAATTCCTGATGTTTCTTGGCAATAGTTAGGCGTCAGAAACCGGGAAATACTATGCTCTGAGTACCATTATCTGGCAACGGTGCCCAGAGAGATATGAATCATTTGGTGAGGAAAAATAGGAAGAGAATATCACGCAAAAGCAAACACAGATATCTCGAGTTTCCCGGCGGCATCAGGCTTGAATAATAACACACAGTTGGTATGCAAGCACTTTCTTCCCTCCTTAAGTAACGAGTCAGCCTCCTCAAGCCTTCCCCAACGCCCTGTACCCTGCCCTTCCCTTCCCTCCCCTACTCTTTCTATCTATCTATCTATCTATCGGTCGTACATTACCCTGCCCACCCCTGCCTTACTCTGCCTTGTCTCTTCCCTTTATCTCCTTTTCTGTCCCCTGCCCTACCCTACTCTACCCAACCTGCCCTTCCTTAAGCTCCCTATCCCCAGTTCAGCATTACTCTACCCTGCCCAGCCCTGCCTTACCCTGCCTTGTCTTCCCTTTATCTCCTTTTTCTGTCTCCTGTCCTACCCTACTTTACCCAACCTGCCCATCCTTACCCTCACTACTCTGCCCTGTCCCACCTTCTCCTTTCTCCATCTCCTGTCCTGCACTACTTTACTCTTCCCCGCTCTGTCCTTCCCTGCGCCTATCCCCCTCCATCCCAGGCCCTCAGTGTAAAGCAGCAGCCAGCCAGTCACAGCCACAGACGGTATGTAACTTATCCTCCTCTCACACCTCTCCCCCACCCCCCCACCTCATTCTTACTTCATACTCTTAACACGTCTTCCTCCCTTCCCCTCTGCCTCCCTGGGTGTCTGAAGGAAGAGACCGTCCCCGCATCTCTTTTCCTCCCTCGCCCACGTGCTCCTCCGTCAGGCGTGAACACTTAGATGATCGATGAGAGCTCTGAGGCGTGTCTCCGCAGCGGGGGTTCACAGCTTCCTACACAGCCAACACCTCCACCCACACACACACACTGTATACTTGATTTCCTAACCTACTTAACACCCTAACCTACACCCACGCGCAGTCTTCAGTGTTAACAGCCTAAACCTACACACACACACACACACACACACACACACACACACACACACACACACACACACACACACAATGTCTTAAAACCTAGCCTATACACCCTCACAGTTGCAAAACACCAACCTCTCCCCCACCCCCACCCACCCACCCACACACACACACACACGACTTCCTGCACACGCGTTATCTTCGTCATGTGCTTCTCCCTCCTTCCTTTGACATTCCTGCTCTTCTTCAGTTCTAGGGCAACGGGACTGGGCCGTATTACTAAACATTTCCTTACCCAAGTACACGCATTTGTCAAGGCTTTCGTATGAGCTTTGGGCATTTCCAGGAGTAGTTTTATGACCCTGGTGATAGTTTAGCCCTTCTTCTGTACCGTGAACCTAAAGAAACACTCATTAGACCCCGATTGATACCCTCTTTGACCTTCAGAAATAGTTGATGTGAGAAGCGAAAGTGTCTTATAATATGAAAGTTTTGGAAAGTTTTGTTTAGTCGGCGCAACAACGGGGCTGAATCACTAGGAGGGAGGCGGGTATCTGGTGTGTTTTGTTGGTGTTCGTGAAGAGTCTCGCTTAGTTTAGAGGGCAAAGTCACGGAACACGGGGGCAGCGGGAGGTGTCTGGGAGGGGGACTGGCTGCGGGACGGACGGCTCGCCACTCACGGCCACTTCACGTCAGTAGATGATGCCTCTCAGACTTGCGGGTTTTTAGCAGCTCGCCGCGCAGAGTGACGCGCCACCCAGACTGTTTGGGTTGGGTCTGGAGACAGTCTGGGGCGGCGGCGGGGACGGGAGGGAGGAGGGAGGGAGGAGGTTAAGTAAGGAGGGGACGGAGATGGCAGAAAGGGGATGAATAAGGGTGGGAGAGGGTGAGGTAAGGAGACTGGGGAGAGAGAACGGGAGTGGATGAAGAAGGGAGGGAAGAGGTTAGGTAGGGAGAGGATGACGAAGGGAGAAAGGGGATGAAGAAGGGAGGGAGAGGGTGAGGTAAGGAGGGAGGGCTTGAGGGGGAGAGAGGACAAGAGTGGATGAAGAAGGGAGGGACGAGGTTAGGTAGGGAGAGGATGACGAAGGGAGAAAGGGGATGAAGAAGGGAGGGAGAGGGTGAGGTAAGGAGGGCGGGCTTGAGGGGGAGAGAGGACAAGAGTGGATGAAGATGGGAGGGAGGGGATTAGGTAGGAAAGGGATGGAGAAGGGAGGGAGGGGTGAAGTTAGGAGAGGTTAGGTAGGGAGGGGATGACGAAGGGAGAAAGGGGATGAAGAAGCGAGGCAGGGGATTAGGTAGGAAAGGGATGGAGAAGGGAGGGAGGGAGGGGTGAGGTTAGGAGAGGCAAGTAGCAGGGCATGACAACAAACGCAAGAGTCATACATCATGGCAGCCACTATAAATAACATTCGTCTGCACCACTGATGGGCTAAGGTCGTCCAAGAGAGCCCCTCAAGCGAGACTACCGGGGCTATAAATCTATCTCCACCCCACACAATACGAAGCCCGGAAGAACAAATATATGACATCAAACGCTCGACTCATTTCATGCATCAAATCTCCGGGCAAGACAAGCAGTATATTTGAACCCCTACTAAAAGAGAGAAAAAAAAGGTCTGTAGAAATAATCATCGCGCGAGAACCAATATTTTAAGTTAGTTCGACGTCATGAGCCACGCACTGATAACTTTTTCTAATTGTGAGCTGGATCGGTGCATTTTAATATTTTTCCTTCCTTCCTTTTTCTTTCCTTTCTTTTCCTCCGCGGCGGCATCCATGACAACCAGTTAAGTCATCGCGCGAGAACCAATATTTATGTTAGTTCGACGCTATGAGCCACGCACTGATAACTTTTACTAATCGTGTGCTGGGTCGGTGTATTTTAATATTTTTCCTTCCTTCTTTTTTCTTTCCCTTCTTCTCCTCCGCGCGGGCATCTATGACAACCAGTTAAGTCATTGCGCGAGAACCAATATTTATGTTAGTTCGACGTTATGAGCCACGCACTGATAACTTTTACTAATCGTGAGTTGGATCGGTGTATTTTCCTTCCTTTTTCTTTCCTTTCTCCTTCTCCGCGGCGGCATCCAGACAACCAGTTCCCCGGTGAGACTGCGGCGCTAAATTTAAACCCGGCGCTGCGGCTGCCCATTACCGCATCACACACACACACACACACACACACACACACGCGGTAACTCACACCTCGCGGCATGCACTACTGACCTCCGCCTGTAACGTGACCTTGCGGGGGAGGGGTGGAGAAGGGAGGAGGGTGAAGGGGTGTGTCCTGGGGCGGCGGGGAGGGCGGGGAGCAGCATCCTTAGTCTTGCTCCTCCGGGTGAGAAGCAACATGTGAGGCGGAGCACTTGTGGTTAACCAGAGCCGAGTGTGTTGTGAGGAGGAGGAGGAGGAGGAGGAGGAGGAGGAGGAGGCTGAAGGAAAGAATGATGAGGGGAGAAAAGGCTGAAAGGAAGAGAAGGAAAAGGAACAGTGAAGAGATTAAAGACAAGCATTAAACGTAAGCTGAGACAGGAGATGAAGGAGGAGGAGGAGGAGGAGGCTGATGAGAGGAAGAGCAACAGCAGGAGGGGGGCAGGGTAGCTATTATCGCACTGGGCATCCCTGTCACTGTGTCCTTGAGCCGAGGAATGAGGTGCCTCGGGAGTGCTCGGCGTGACTGCCTGTGACGTGTGTGCTGTCCCGCTGACCCACTAAGCCCACGCACCTGACACGGCCACGGCGGGACGACTAACAGGGACACACGAAGCCGCAAGAAGAAGAGGAGGGGGAGAAGGTGGATGAAGAGAAACAAGGACAACAATACAAAACATGGATCCCGCTACTAAAACTACTACTACTACTACTACTACTATTACTACTACACAGATGGGGCCAAGAGGAACATAACACCTGCCCAAGAACACCTGAGCTAAGAGGAGGAGGGGGAGGAGGAGGAGGAGAGGCAGACGAAGAAAGGGAGGAGGGAAAAAATGTACAAATAATGATAAAAAAACAAAAAAAAAAAAAAAAAACATCCTTGGCAGACATAACTATAGTAAGCAGGTCCGGGAAACGTGTGTGTGTGTGTGTGTGTGTGTGTGTGTGTGTGTGTGTGTGTGTGTGTGTGTGTGTGTGTGTGTGTGTGTGTGTGTGTGTGTGTGTGTGTGTGTGTGTGTGTGTGTGTGTGTGTGTGTGAGAGACCTTGGCAATACCTTAGTGTGTGTGTGTGTGTGTGTGTGTGTGTGTGTGTGTGTGTGTGTGTGTGTGTGTGATTTTTTTTTGTCATAATTTTTCACCTTTTCTCTTATTGGTGACTATTGGCGCGTGTCTGTCTGTCTGTATCTCTTCCTATTGTTGTTTTTGTTTTTATGTGAGTTATGTAACCTATCAACCTTTTTTTAGGAGGAGGCGAGGGGACATCAAGCAGGGAATCAAAGGGGGGTAAAGGGGGCGGGGGTGAGGGGGGTTGAAGGGGGGTAGGGGTTGCTATATATATAAAAAAGTTCACTTCCCTTCATTTTTTTTTTACACGATTTTTTTTTTTTTTTTTATCAGCAAGAGATGGACTGCTTAATTTCCGGCTACGTCATGAAGGAGGAGGAGGAGGAGGAGAGAGCGAAGCAGAAATAGAAAAGAATGAAGAAGAAGAAGAAGAAGAGGAGCGAGAACAAAGAGAAAGAAGAAGCGGGGGCGGCGGCGAAGGAGGAGGAGGAAGAAAAGGAGTAAGAAAAATAAAGAATGCATGAGAAAGAACAAAGATGAGGAGGAGGAGGAGGAGGAATAGGAGGAAACGGAAAGTATACAAAGAAGAAGAAGACAACAACAACAACAACAACAACAAGAAACAAAACATAAATAAAAAGAATACAAGAATAAAAAAGAAAAACAAAGAAAAAAGAAGAGGAAGTATTACGAGCGAAGGTGAGGTAAGGTAAGGAGGACGAGCAGGTAAAGACAGGTAGCGTGACGAGAGAGAGAGAGAGAGAGAGAGAGAGAGAGAGAGAGAGAGAGAGAGAGAGAGAGAGAGAGAGAGAGAACCAGTAGAGTGTCACTTCCGGAACCTCTTTTGGCTCTAGCTACCCCCCCTCCCTCCCCCCCACCCCACCCCTTTAACCCCCTTACGGTCCCCAAACCACCCCCAACCCCGGCCACGCCTTACGCCACACACACACACACACACACACACACACCTTTCTGCGACACAACCATCCACATTAAAACACACACAAACGCACATACATCTTCCCTCCTCCTCCTCCTCCTCCTCCTCCGGGAAGTAGGTGCCAGGAGAACCATTACTTCCTCCACTATAGACCACCGAGGTAAAAGGTGTCTCTCTTCCTCCCTCCCTCCCTCTTCCTTTTCTCTCCCTTCTCTCCCTCCATCCCCAGGCACAGCGAAACGACCCCTGACGATGTACTTTGTGGTCTTGACGAGGCAGAGGAGGAGGAGGAGGAGGAGGAGGAGGTAGTGTTCTTTAGGGTACGGCGTGGTGTTGAAGGGAGAGGAAAGGAGAAGGAGGAGAGGAGGAGGGAGGTTGAAGGGAGGGAGAGGAGAGGAGGAAGGAGGAGGAAGGGGGAAGGGAGAGAGAGAGAGAGAGAGGAGAGAGGAGAGGAGAGAGAGAAGGAGAGAGAGAGAGAGAGAGAGAGGAGAGAGAGAGAGAGAGAGAGAGAGAGAGAGAGAGAGAGAGAGAGAGAGAGAGAGAGAGAGAGAGAGAGAGAGAGAGAGAGAGAGAGAGAGAGAGAGAGAGAGAGAGAGAGAGAGAGAGAGAGAGAGAGAGAGAGAGAGAGAGAGAGAGAGAGAGAGAGCGCAAACGCATTATGAACTATGACAGCTAACGATACTTTTTGCTACACTGTAAACTTTAAACCGTGAATACAATGTTAAATCTATCTATCTGTCTGTCTATCTATCTATCTATCTATCTATCTTAAGGAGAGGGAAAAAGGGGAAAAAATATGATGTGGTGAAGAGAGGAAGGAGGAAAAAGATGTGTGTTGATGTGTGCAGAAGGAGGAGGAGAAAAAACAAGAAAATGAAGAAACAGAGGAAAAAGGAGAAAATTATGAAAACTGAAAAAAAAAAGAAAAGAAAACAAAGATAAAGGAAAGAGGGAGAAGGTGGAGAATGAAAAGGAGAAAGATAATTGATGAATATAAAAAAAACAGAAAATGAAAACAATAAAAGACAGCAAAAGGAAAACAGAGAGGAGGAGGAGGAGGAGGAGGAGGAGGAGGAGGAGGAGAAAACAAAGATACGGGAAAGAGGGAGAAAGTGGGGAATGAAAAAGAGAAAGGTAATCGATAAATATTAAAAAAAAGCAGAAAAATAAAAAAATAAAAGACAGCAAAAGGAAAACAGAGAGAAGGAGGAGGAGGAGGAGGAGGAGGAGGAGGAGGAGGAGGAGAAAACAAAGAAAAGGGATAGAGGGAGAAGGTGGGGAATGAAAAAGAGAAAGGTAATCGATAAATATAAAAAAAGCAGAAAAAGAAAAAAATAGACAGCAAAAGGAAAAGAGAGAGAAGGAGGAGGAGGAGGAGGAGGAGGAGGAGGAGGAGGAGGAGGAAACAAAGAAAAGGGATAGAGGGAGAAGGTGGAGAATGAAAAAGAGAAAGGTAATCGATAAATATAAAAAAAGCAGAAAATGAGAAAAATAGAAGACAGCAAAAGGAAAAGAGAGAGAAGGAGGAGGAGGAGGAGGAGAAAACAAAGAAAAGGGAAAGAGGGAGAAGGTGGGGAATGAAAAAGAGAAAGGTAATCGATAAATATAAAAAAAGCAGAAAAAGAAAAAAATAAAGACAGCAAAAGGAAAAGAGAGAGCAGGAGGAGGAGGAGGAGGAGGAGGAGGAGAAAACAAAGAAAAGGGAAAGAGGGAGAAGGTGGGGAATGAAAAAGAGAAAGGTAATCGATAAATATAAAAAAAGCAGAAAAAGAAAAAAATAGACAGCAAAAGGAAAAGAGAGAGAAGAAGAAGAAGAAGGAGGAGGAGGAGGAGGAGGAGGAGTGACGGTGACGACAATGGCAGCAGCAATAATACGTGTGTGCAGAACGCTCCTCCATGCACACGCCAACGCTTACGGCAATGACAAGGAGGAGGAGGAGGAGGAGGAGGAGGAGGAGGAGGAGGAGAAGGAGGAGGAGGACGTCTCTCAACAAACAGGGTAAAACAACCTCAACAAACACAAAGAGGAAAAATACAACGAGTGTTTGATTCTTGGATATTTTCTTGCGTCAATCTTTACCTAAAATACACATTGCAACACACACATACACCGTCACTGTTAGGGGTGGGGAAGGAGAATAAGGGGAGGAAAGGGGAAGGAAAGGGGGAGGAGGGGAAGGAAAGGGGGAGGAGGGGAAGGAAAGGAGGAGGAGGGGAAGGTATGGTGGTGGGAAGCATAGAGGCAGGAGACAAGGAAAGGGATGATAGGGAGGAAGGGAAAGGGAGGAAGGAGAGGAAGTAAAGGGAGAGAGGGAGGGAGAGGTTAGGGGAAGAGAAGGGGTGAGAGGGGAGGAGAGGGAGAGGAGGAGAGGGGGAGTGGAGAGAAGAATAAGAGGAATTGAAAGAGAAGGAGAAAAAGAAGAAATAGAAGCAAAAGAAGAAAATAAAGACGAAACAGAGAGAGAGAGAGAGAGAGAGAGAGAGAGAGAGAGAGGGGGACAGGTAGGCTGGTGGTGATAAAAGAGGCCTCGGGCAGGACGCTGTTGCAGGCTGGATGGCAGTGACTTGCAGGCTCATCCCCCTCCCCCCCTCTCCCCTCCCTCACCCCTGACTCCTCCACCTCCACCCCCAATGAGGATGTCAGTATGTTGCTCGCAGTCTTCCTCTTCCTCCTCCTCCTCCTCTTCATTTTCTTCTTATTTATCCTTCTCTCCACCACTTCCTTCTTTAATTTTTTTTCTTTTTCTTTTATTTTCTTTACATCCGTTTCCTCCTCCTCCTTCTCCTCCTCCTCCTCCTCTTCATTTTCTTTATTTATCCTTCTCTCCACCTCTTCCTTCTTAATTTTTTTCTTTTCCTTTTCCTTACATAAGTTTCCTCCCCCTCCTCCTCCTCTTTCTTCCTCTTCTTCCACCTCCTTCACCTATTCCTTTTTCCTTATTTTCTATTTCTCCCTCCCTTCCCCTCTCTTCCTTCATTTTCTTCTTGTCTTTCCTCTCTTTTACATACGTTTTTCCTCCTCCTCCTCCTCCTTCAGTAGCGGGGGACTCCTACATCCTACTACCTTTTTTGGCTATTCCCCCCCCCCCCTCTCTCTCTCTCTCTCTCCCCTACATCCTTATCTCAACTGCGCATCCCTCATCCTGTCCCTCCCCTCTTCGTGACCTTCCCCTTCACACACACACACACACAAACACACACACACACACACACACATATACACATACATACTCCTGACCTTGAAACTTTAGTCCTCCCCCTCCTCTTCTCTCCTTCCCTCCCTTCCCTCCCTCTCTCTCCCTCCCTGATGCAACATTCCTCCTCCATTATCTCCCACACAGCATCATCCTCATTATTACTGTTCCCTCTCACCTCTACCTGTGTATCCTTCTCCCTCTCTCCCTCCCTCTCTCTGTCTCGCTCTCTCTCCATACCTCTCTACCTACCACCCCCTGAAGGCATCCCACCCACTGCGCTCGTCTCCCTTTTTCTCCCTCCTTCTCTCCCTTCTTCATCTCTCACCTCCATACACCTGTCTTCTTTTTCTTCTTCTTCTTCTTCCTGGTTTTTGTTTTGTTTTCCTCACTCCCTTTTTCTCTCCACTTAATCTTTAACGCCATGTTTTTATCCTTTTTTTTTCGTCTATCGTCTTCAGCTGCTCCACGTGTCTTCTTTTTCTTCTTCTTCTTTCGTTCTCACCCCATATACACAGAATTTGAAAAAAAATAATAATAATAAAAAATACTATGTAATCTACTTTTTTTTCTTTATGCCTTTTTCTTTCCCTAATCTTTATCCAGGTTGTCAATCATCCCCTTCTTCTAACCTTTCTCTTTCCCTAATCTTTATCGAGGCTGTCAATCATCCCCTTCTTCTACTCTTTCTTGTCTGACGTTCCTCCGTTTGTCTCCCGTTTGTCTCCTCACCCATATGTACCTCAGAAGTTCAACCACCACAAGGTAACGCTTCCCCATTCCTCTTATTCCCTAAATCCCTTTTCTCTCGACCTTTACCTTCCTTCACCACCTCACTGAAGAGGCCCACCGCTTCACTATTAGACGAGTGGACAAATACTACTACAGTACTACTATACTACAACTACTACAACTAAGTCATATTTCGCCCACCAACAAAAAAACAAAACAAAAACAAAAAACAGGAAAACAGAAGTGTACATAATAGAGAAAATAATAATAGATGAGATGATTATTTTTTACCTGTTTAACTTGAAAATGCGTTGTGCTGTGTTCTGCATTATGTTTTGTGTATTGTGGTGTGATGTTGATAGTGTTATGCTGTGCTGTGGTTAACGTTGTAGTGCCGCTGTGTTGTATTAGACCGGGTCACGTTCCTACTGCTGTTATATTGAGGTGTGCTGTTTTATTTATTTATTTATTTATTTTTTACAGCAAAGGAAGCAGCTCAAGAGAAAAAGAAGAAAAGGCCCACTAAACACTGACCCTACAAAAGAGAGTTCAGAAGAGTGGTCAAAATAGAGATCAGTTTCGGATGTGGAGGGAGGTGTCTTGATGCTCTCCTTGTGCTGCGCTGTTATGATGCGGCGGTGGTGACGGTGGTTGTGTTGAGTGTTGCTGTTAGGTGTGTGTTGCCATTGTTGTGTTCCGCTTGTGTTACTGTGGGAGTGTTACGATGCTGCGGTGGTGACGGTGGTTGTGTTGAGTGTTGCTGTTAGGTGTGTGTGTTGTCATTGTTGTGTTCCGCTTGTGTTATTGTGGGAGTGTTACGATGCTGCGCTGGTGACGGTGGTTGTGTTGAGTGTTGCTGTTAGATGTGTGTTGCCATTGTTGTGTTCCACTTGTGTTATTGTGGGAGTGTTACGATGCTGCCCTGGTGACGGTGGTTGTGTTGAGTGTTGCTGTTAGGTGTGTGTGTTGCCATTGTTGTGTTCCGCTTGTGTTACTGTGGGAGTGTTACGATGGTGCGGTGGTGACGGTGGTTGTGTTGAGTGTTGCTGTTAGGTGTGTGTGTTGCCATTGTTGTGTTCCGCTTGTGTTACTGTGGGAGTGTTACGATGCTGCGCTGGTGACGTTGGTTAAGTGTTGCTCTTAGATGTTTTTTTTTTACAACAAAGGAGACAGCTCAAGGGCACACACAAAAAAGGAAACAATAGTAAAAAAGCCCGCTACTCGCTACTCCTATAGAAAAATCAAAAGAGGTGGCCGAAAGAGAGGTCAATTTACCGTCAGTGTTGTGTTCCGCTTGTGTTATTGTTAGTGTGTTGCCTCGCGCGTCGTGTTGTTATGCAGACGTCACCCGGCAGCGACCTTGGCAGCCAATAGCGACGCGGATGAGCACCAACCGGCCGTAAATACTTGTTACGACGAACATCCGTACACGCCCGTCTGCCTGCCTGCCTCACTCTCTCTCTCTCTCTCTCTCTCTCTCTCTCTCTCTCTCTCTCTCTCTCTCCATGCACTATTCCTCCTCTCATCCTTTTATCTATATTTTCTGCCTTATCTCTTAATTTACTTCATTTCTTCTTCCTCCTCCTTCTTCTCCTTCTGCTTCTTTCTCTCTTCCTATTTTTCATTCGGTCTTTTTCATTCTTCTTTTTTTTATTTTTCTTCCTCCTCCTCCTCTACTTCTTTTTCGTTCGATCTTTTTTTTTTCTTTTTTTCTTTCTTCCTTCTCCCTCCCTCCTCCTCCTCCTTCTCCTCCTCCACCAGGCCCCGTCACAGGTAGCAATTCTCACATCCACTCGTAAAACTCTTCCCAAACCCAACTTGCAGAAAACACGGTGAGGAGAAAACAAGTAAAACACACACACACACACACACACACACACACACACACACACACACACACACACACACACACACACACATACACACAGACACCCCCCATCCACCCACCCAAGCAAGCAAACCACCACCACTATATCAGGTACCGCAGCTTACGAACATAATCTCCCTCTTATCACCTGTCTATCTACACCTGGGAAGGGCGCAATTAAGAAAAAATACAGGTGCGGCTAACCAAACAGCAACAGCCTCCAGTTATCTTGCGTCATCGCCAACGTCATGCAAAACAATGCCGGGAAAGGAGGCAGGGAGGGAAGGAGGGAAGGGGGTGAGGAGGGGAAGAAGGGAGGAATAGTGTGGAAGGAAGGAAGGAGAAAGGGAAGGAGTGGGAGGAGAGAGGAAGGAAAGTGGAAAAACGAGAGGAAGGAAATGAGGGGAGAAGAGTAAGGAAAATTGATGGTGAGAGAGAGAGAGAGAGAGAGAGAGAGAGAGAGAGAGAGAGAGAGAGAGAGAGAGAGAGAGAGAGATGGGAAGGTAAGAGAGGATGGAAAAAGCAATCTGATTAAGAGTAAGAAGGGAAAGGGGAAGTATGATTAGAGGAAAGGTGAGGGAGGGAAAAGAGGCATAAAAGGTACAAAAGAAGAAATCAATTGAAGGAAAGAAAGAAAAACTCAGGTGAAGGAAGGAAATGAGAAAGAAGAAGGACACGGAAAGGGGAGAGATAAAAGGGGAGGTAAACAGAGGAGGTACAGAGGAGGTGGAGAGATGAAGGAAACAAGTGTGTAGGGAAGGATGAAGGGGGGGGGGGAGAGGGAGAGGGAAGGGAAAGGGGGTAGAGGGGGAGAAGGAGGAAAGGGGTACTGACACTGATTGAGAGGGGCAAGTGACAGAAAGGGGGTAGAGGGGGAAATATTGAGTTGAAGGAAGTAATAAAAGTGAGGGAAAGGGGAAAGAAAGGGGAATTTAGGTGATAGGGGTGAAGGGAGGGTAGACGAAGGGAGACAAGGGAAGGGGATGGAAGATAAAAGGGGGTATAAAGGGTATAGGGGGATAGAGATAGTATACGCAGAAGGCAGAGATGGGTAGGGGAAGGGGGTATGAAGATGATAGGGGGTGAAGGGAGACAGGGGAAGGGGATGGAAGATAAAAGGGAGTATGTAGGGGATAGGGGAATGAAGATGGTATACGCAGAAGGCAGACATGGGTAGGGGAAGGGGGGTATTTAGGTGGTAGGGGGTGCAGGGAGGGTAGACGTAGAAGGGAGACATGGGAAGGGGGTGGAAGATAAAAGGGGGTATATAGGGGATAGGGGGGATGAAGAAGGTATACGAGAAGGCAGACATGGGTAGCGGAAGGGGGTATGGAGGTGATAGGGGGTGAAACGGTGAAAATACGTGGGAGACATGGGATGGGGGTGACTAGAGGAGGGGGAATGGGAATGGGAATGGGAATGGGAATGGGAAGGGGGTGACTTGAGGAGGGGGAATGAGGAAGGGGAAGTGGGGCATCAGTTATCAGAGGCTGGGATGGGCGTTCAGCTGCCAACACCACCACCACCAACACTGCACCCGCTCACGCCCACGCCCACGCCCAGGGTTCATCAGCCGACTCTGGCCCCTGCACGCCCGGCCACAAGTACGCCCCAGCCCACGCCCGCCCGCACACACACACGCCGCTACCCACGACCTATGCCCACTTGACACAGTACAATCGGTCAGACACACGCTGCAACCCACACACACACACACACACACACACACACACACACACACTTCAGAGCCTCACCTTCCCTCACCTCAACGGACTCAGGGCAAAGGAACTCCACCTAACTACACAGAACTGGACTTGACGCCTCTCTCTCCCTCCCCCAACACACACACACACACACACACAAAAGGACCCACTTCGACCCCAGCCCAGAGAGATTCCAGAAAGGCCACCAAGCAAAGCAAACCTAACCCGACCTAATCCATCGCTTTGGGTGGAGTTACGAGCACAAAGGGCAGTGGTATTCGGGGCTTCCTATTCAGGGCTAAGGCACGGGTGGAGGACAACACATTTCCTCTCTTGTATAAGGTATAGAAGAGTATAAATGCGGAAACCCGAGGAACGTAAACAGTGGGAATCTATTACAGTCAGTTTTAGCTTTTTGTTCTTAGATATTTAATACGACTATCGGGTTGGGAAATGACGCCGTGGAAGTGTTCGAAGCATATATAGACAAGGTAAATAAGAGGTTTGTAGAGAGGAGGAGAATGGGAGGGACGATGGGGAAGGGAAAGGGAAGGAAGGAAGAGGAAGGGAGTAACGAAAGAGAGGAAAGAAAGTGAAGGGAATGAAGAGAGGAAAGAAAGAGGAAAAGGAAGAAAGGAGAGGGAAGAGGAAGAATGGAACGAAAGAGGAAAGGAAGAGGGAGGGAAGAAAGAAAAGGGAAAGGGAAGGTGAGAAGAGGAAGGGAGGGACGAAAGAGAGGAAAGAAAGTGAAGAGAATGAAGAGGAAAGAAAGAGGAAAAGGAAGAAAATGGAGGGGAAAGGTAAGGAGAGGGAAGAGGAAAGTGGAACGAAAGAGAGGAAAGGAAGAGGGAGGGAAGAAAGAAAAGGCAAAGGGAAGGTGAGAAGAAAGAGGAAAAGGAAGAGGAAGGGAGGAAAGAAAGAGGGAAAGGAAGAGGAAGGGAGGAAAGAAAGAGGGGAAGAAGGGGAGGGGATTTACCTCTTACACCTGCTCCATTTTCCCTCCACTCCCTTCCTTCTTCAATCCTCCTCCCCTTCTTCTTCCCATTCTCTTCTCAGTCTTCTACCTCCCCAAATAAAGCCCTTCCCTTCCTGACCTATCTCAACCATTCCCTTCTAAGCTACTCTCTCTCTCTCTCTCTCTCTCTCTCTCTCTGGCACTTCCTTTCCTAGACTTCATACCTCTGCACCCTCTCCCCTCCCCCTCCTCCTCCTCCTCCTCCTCTTCTTATCAGTACATTAAGACGCCATTTACAGCATCAACCCAAAATCCTGACCTTGAATGGGGAGATAAAGGAACGGTGGCGCCTTGTAAGGGGGGGTGATGGGGGGTAGGGGGGAGGTATGGGATGGGGAGGTGAAGATGGGAAGGGTGGTGTGCTAAAAGGGGGGTGGAAAAGGGGAGAGGGGATGAGGTGGGGTGACAGTGGTGGGGATGGGTGGGGCAGTAGGGAAGGGGTGGAAAAGGGAAAGGAAGGGGGATGGGGTAATGTATGGGAGGGGAAAGGGGTGGGGAGGGGAAAGGTATGGGAAGGGGAAAAGGGTGGGGAGGAGAAAGGAGTGGGGAGGGGAAAGGGGTGGGAAGGAAAAAGGGGTGGGGAAGAGAAAGGAGTGGAGAGGGTAAAGGGGTGGGGAGGGGAAAGGGATGGGGAGGAGAAAGGAGTGGGGAGGGGAAAGGGGTGGGAAGGGGAAAGGGGGAGGGAGGAGAAAGGGATGGGGAGGGAAAATGGGTGGGGAGGGGAGAGGGGTGGGAAGGGGAAAGGGGTGGGGAGGGGAAAGGAGTGGGGAGGAGAAAGGGGTGGGGAGGTGAATGGGGGAGTGGATAAAATGGGGAAGGGGGGAAAGGGTGGGGATATGCTTGGGGTGGTAATGGAGAAAGAAGGAATGGAGTAAAGCAAAGGGGAGGGAAGGGAAATATAGGGTAGAGATGGAAGGGGAGAATGGAGGAGAAAGAAAAAGAGGGAGAGAAGGGGGATGGGGGGGTGGGGGTAGTTTCTGCTCCCCACCTGTCCCTCTTCGCTCATCCACCCCTCATTCTCTCTCCTTCTCCCCTTTTCTTCTCTCCCATTCCTCCCCTCTCCCCTCTTCCTCTCCCCCCCTCCCTTCCTGAGCCCTAACTAAAGCAAATGACCGCGAAGCCTAACGAAGGGAGGGTTGGTGCGGTCCCCTTCTTCCTCTTCTTCCTCCTTTTTCTTGGTTTCTTCTTCCTCCTTCTCCTTCGTTTCTTTTTCCTCTTCCTCCTTTTTTTCGCTTGTTTTTCCTTTTCCTCCCTTTTTTTCTTTTTTTCTTCCTCCTTCTCCTTCGTTTCTTTTTCCTCTTCCTCCTTTCTCTCTCTTCCTCCTTTTTCTTGGTTTCTTCTTCCTCCTTCTCCTTCGTTTCTTCTTCCTCCTCCTCCTTTTTTCTCTCTTACTCATATTGTTTATCTTGGTTTCTTCTTCCTCCTTCTCCTTTGTTTCTTTTTCCTCTTCCTCCTTTTTCTTTTCTCTTCCTCCTCCTTTTTTTTCGTTATTTCTTCCTCCTCCTTTTTCTTTCTCTTCCTGTTCCTATTTATTTATTTTTCTTAGGTTTTATTACTTTTTTTTTCTATTTTCTCTTGTTCTTCCCTTTTCTCTACATTTTCTTCCACATTCACGAGTATTATTATTGCTTCTCTCTCTCTCTCTCTCTCTCTCTCTCTCTCTCTCTCTCTCTCTCTCTCTCTCTCTCTCTCTCTCTCTCTCTCTCTCTCCTCCCCCTTCGGTAGCTGCGTAAATACCCACAACTCTGCCGGTGCTGTGTGGGCATGAAAGGAAGGTAGGGGGTGGCGAGGGAGGGGAGGAGGAGGGTGGAGAGGGGGAGGAGGAGGGGGGGTTGGGGAAGGCCTGTGAGACTACGCCGCGGATACTGAACTTTGAAGAGGAAGAGGATGAGGAGGAAGAGGAGGAGGAGGAGGAGGAGGAGGAGGAGGAGGAGAAATTTGCATAATTTGTTCACTTTGTTGAATTTGGTTTTGAAACAGATTGAAAGATGGGGGAGAGAGAGAGAGAGAGAGAGAGAGAGAGAGAGAGAGAGAGAGAGAGAGAGAGAGAGAGAGAGAGAGAGAGAGAGAGAGAGTAAAAGCAGTAAGGAATGTAGGAAGGAAGCAAAAGAAATTCATTAGGAAGATAAGGAAGAACAAGAAGGGGATGAAGAAAGAAGTAGACGAAGTGAAGAAAATTAGGTAGGAAGGTAAATGAAAAGAAGGAAAGGAGGAGAAAAGGAGAAGAAAATGTAGAGAAAAGGGAAAAACGAGAGAAAATAGTACAAAAAAACATAATAAAACCTAAGAAAAATAGAGAAAGAAGGAGGAAGAGGAAGAAATGAAGAAAAAGGAGGAAGGAAGGGAGGTGCGTAGTGAAGTAAAAAGGGAGGTAAAAGGGAAAAAATAACAAGGAAGAAAGGAAGGTAAAGGGAGTAAGAAGGAAGACAGAGAGAATGAAAGATAGAATGATAAATATAGAGAATAAGAAAGGAAGAAAAAAAAGGTATAAAAGAAAACTAAAAAGGGAGAAAGAAGGAAGAAAGAAAGAATGAAAGATAGAATGATAAATATAGAAAAAAATACGAAAGGAAGAAGAAAAGAAAAAATGCAATAAAACAGGTAGGAAAGCAAAGGTAAGAAGGAAGAGAGGAAAATAAACAGAAGTAAAGGAAATTAAAAAAAAAGTAGGAAACAGGAAAAAGAAAGGGAGGAAGTGAGGTAAGAAACAACAATAAAAGAGGAAGAAGGAAGAAAGAGTTAAGAAGGAGAAGAAGGAAGAGAGGAAGGTATGTTATAAAGGAAATGAGGTAGAAAGGAAGGTGAGGGAGACGAAGGAGAAGGAGGAGGAGGAGGAGGAGGAGGAGGAGGAAGAAGGGAGGAAGGGAATGTATGGAGGCGATCTTCTTGGCACTCCCGTCTCTGTCAGGAAGGAAGGGAAGGAGGCGAAGAAGAGAGAGAGAGAGAGAGACTATTTTAAAGACCCAGACGAAGACTAGAAGCAAGAGACAGACTGATGGTGGTCATTCTCCTCCTCCTCCTCTTCCTCCTCCTTTTCACTCGTCACTAGCTCGGTTTTTCTCCTCTCCTCTCTTCCTCTTCCTTCCCAAGCGGATTCTCGGCGCTAAGAGGAACGAGAAGAGGAAGAAAGCTAAAAGAAAGAAGGAAGGAACAAAAGATAAAAATAAGAAAGGAAAAGAGAAGAAGGAAATTCGTGTTAATGTTATTTTCTTGTCTGTCTGTATACCGTCCATTCCTCCGACCATCTGCTTGTCTGTCTGTCTCTGTCTATTTGCCTCCATGCATGTCACCGTCTGTCAGGGGAAGAGCACACACACACACACACACACACACACACACACACACACACACACACACACACACACACACACACACACAGAGCACAAAACACCTCAGACTTAAAAAAAAAAAAAAAAAAAAAAAAAGGAGTGTTTGCAATGGAGATGACGGAGGAGGTGAAGGAGGTGAAGAAGGAGGAGAAAGAGGAGGAGGAGGAGGAGGAGGAGGAGGAGGAGATGAGGGAGACAGTTTGGGGTGCATCTATCTCCTTCCGTGAGACTAGACGACAAGAGATTGAGGTCGACAGGTGAAAGAGAGAGAAAGGAGGGAGAATAAATGATGCAAAAAGAGAGGAGGAGGAGGAGGAGGAGGAGACATAAGACAGCGGAAATCCCTTATACAGTCACTCCCTCTCTCCCTCCCTTCCTCTCTCTCTCTCCCTCCTTCCGCCTTCCTCCCTCCCTTCTCTCCATCTCATTCCTCCCTCCTCCTCCCTATCTTCCCTTCCCGTCCTCTCTTTTATGCTGATGCCAAATGCTTCTGTCTTGTCTCCCACGTCTGTCTGTCTGTTACGTTCATTTATTCTTCTCTCACGCTCTTTCGTTCGTTCTCTCGTTCGTTCTCGTCTTAGAAAATAACAATTCGGCGTCACTTATCGCCTCGTGCTCTTCCGTTCTAGATATCAATGACTGTCGCTCCTGCTCATCCTGCTGCTTCTGGCCTACTACTACTACTACTACTACTACTACTACTACTGTTACTACTATTACTGCTATCCCTGCTTCTCCTCCTCCTATTGTTGCTCGTCCTTCATTCTCCTCCTCCTTCTCTTCTATATGTCTCACTGTTTCTTCTTTCATGTGGCTAAGTCCATCACTCCGTCTACTACTACTACTACTACTACTACCACTACTACTACTACTGCTGCTGCTGCCTGACTCCTGTAAACCTAACACCACCTATCCACTCTTTCCATATCCTTCTCATCTGTCAAATCATACTTCTCGCTCTCTTTTAGCCCTCTCAGTGTCGTCTCCTCCTCCTCCTCCTCCTCCTCCTCCTCCTCCTCCTCGTCACTCACTCGTATCTCCCGACAACCAAGCATCCCGTTCGCACTTCCCGCTGTGTTGTTTTAGAAGTGAGGTCGCTGGTGGTGGTGGTCAAGGCGATACGCAAGCAAGTAGAAAACACCAGCAAACACCTCCTACTGCACTAAATCACCATTATTATTATTATTATTGAGATCCATGAAAGGGCGTCAAAGGAAACATATATTTAGACCCCAATAGATTTCTCTCGATGAGCAGATATGGGTGTGGAAAACAATAGAAGTGACAGTAAGGTAAGAAGAAAGGAAAGAGTGCGGGTTTAGACAAAAATAGGTGTTCTTTAATTTTCCTTCAACTACCCTTCACACGTCCTTTTTCTCATCTTTTTCTCTTCTCTTTTTTTTCTGGTTACCTTGAAAATACCCTTTCTTCTGCTCCCACAACTCTTCCACTTGTACTTCTTCTTCAACACTCTTTCCTTCATCTACTCTCAATACGTGTCTGTCCTCCTCATCTTTACTCTTTTTTTTCTTCTTCTAAATGATTACCTTGAAAAAAAATACCCTTCTTCTCCAACGACACATCTTCTTCTTCAACACTCTTTCCTTCAACTACCCTCAATACGTGTCGTCGTCCTCATCTTTACTCTTCTTTTTTTTCTCTTCTAAATGATTACCTTGAAAAAAATACCCTTCTTCTCCAACGACACATCTTCTTCTTCTTCTTCTTCTTAAACTCTTTCCTTCATCTACCCTCAACACGTGTCCTTCTTCTCATTTTTAGTCTTATTTTTTTTTCTTTTCTAAATGATTGCCTTGAAAAAAATACCCTTCTCCAACGACACATCTACTTCTTCTTCTTCGTCTTCTTCTTCAACACTCTTTCCCTAGCAAACTCTAACGTCCCTATCACAAGCTCTTCCTGGCTACCATATGTACATCAGCCATTCCCTTGTGATCATAGCCAACACAATCAGTAAGCCACACGTCGTTCTTACAAGATTTCCAAGAACCGGATCCAACATACACTTTTTTCCTCCTTCTCGGTACCCTCCCCACACCTTGATATAGCTACCCCCTTTTCTTCGTTTTTGCTCCCCTCCCCACCGCAGTATTTCCCTTCCTTAGCATGCTTCCTCTCACTCGGCAGCTCTCCCCAACGCATGTCTTTTCCTGGTAAGCTCCCCTCCTCTCTCCCCTCCCCTTCTCTCTTTCTTCTCTTACCAGTTAATCCCTCCCCTCCCTTCTCTTTCTTCTGCTGCTACCCAATGCTTCCCCTCTCCCCTCGTCCTGCTAAGCTCCCCTCCACCTTCTCTTTACTCCCCTACTAGCCAATGCCTCCTCTCTCCCCTCCCACCATCCAACCCTTTTCTCTTCCTAAGTTATGATAAGCTCCCCTCTCCTCTTCCCTTTACTCCCTTATACTAGCCAATTCCTCCCCTCTCCCCTCGTCATAGTAAGCTCCCCTCCTACTTTCTCTATCTTCCTTTACTAGCCAATCCCTTCCCTCTCCCCTTGTTCTAGTAATCTCCCCTCCTCTCGCCTTCTCTTCCTTCCGAATTCCTCCCTTCTCCCCAAGTCAAATTATTAAGTTCACCTCCCCACTTTCGTCCCTTACTATAATATACTAGCCATTCCCTCCCTCTCCCCTAGCCCTAGTAAACTCCCCTCTCCTCCTCTCTTTACACCCCCGTATTTCTCTCCTCTCCCCCATACATAACACGCCACCTTCTAATTCTCCCCACCTATACATAACTAACACATACAAAAGGGCCTCTACGCTCCCCTCCCCACCTCCCCTACCTGCACCCCCCACACACCTACCTACCTGGCCAACCTCTAATTAGTGATCGTTCCACCTGGCGCACTCCGCTTCACATAACTCTTCCAACCTGCCTGCCTATTTGCCTACGAGATTTGCCTTCCTTACCTTATTAGAATGTAGAGATTTCAGTCCTTGTTTCCTTGTGGCCAGGTAGTAACATGGACTATATAACCTGCCTGCCTATCTATCTATCTATCTACCTAGCTGCCTTTCTTCCTTCCTTTCTACGTATATGTGTATCTGTTTATCTATCTACATACCGAGCCCATATTCCTTCATGTCCTTTTCCTTTCTTCCTTCTTCTTCCTTCCTTATTTTCTTGGTTCCATGCTTTCTTTCTTTCTTTCTTTCAGTCTTCTTCCATTTTTTTCTTTCTTTGTCTTCCTTCCTTATTCTTTCTTTCTGTCTTCCTTTCTTTCTTTCAGTATTTTTCTCTTTTTTCTTCCTTTGTTTTCCTTCCTTATCCTTTCTTTCTTTCTTTCTTTCAGTCTTCTTCCCTTTTTTTCTTTCTTTGTCTTCCTTCCTTATTCCTTCTTTTTTTTCCTTTCAGTCTTCCCTTTTTTTCTTTTTTGTTTTTCTTCCTCATTTTTTCTTTCTTTTTCTTTCTTTCATTCTTCCTTCCTTCCTTTCTTATTTTCTTTCCTTCTTTCTTTCTTTGCCTTCTTTTTTCTTACTTTCTTTTTATAATTTCTTCATTCCTTCCTTTGTTCCCTTTTTCTTTCTTTCTTTCTCTCTTCCTTCCTTTCCTCCAACATTTTCTTTCTCCTTTCTTCCTCCTGTCCTTATAACATTGCCTACCTACCTACCACTTGGCTCCCCCCCTCCCCCCCTGTATACCTGGCGGTCCCCTTTCATCACGCCATCCACTACCCCTTCACCTTCCCGCCTTAAAAAGCTTCCCTAGACACACCATCATCTGCTTGGTCACTTTTATTACTGTACCAATTCTTTACCTTGAAAAAAAAAGTTATATCCCCCTTTCATTATTCTTTTCTTTTTTGTTGTTGCTGTTTTTTTGTGTTGTTGTTGTTGCTCTTCCTCTTCTTTTTTCTTCTTCTTCTGTTTACCTTGAAAAAATACCCTAATTTTTTTATCCTCGCTTTTTTCATAACTTTTTCTTCTTCTTTTTGTTCTTGTTCTTGTTCTTCTAAATATTTATTCTGAAAAAAAGTTATCCTTGTTTTATTTTATTCCTCTTTTACCACAACTTTACTTCTTCTTTTTCTTCTTCTTGTTCTTTTTGTTCTTCCCCTTCCTCCTCCCTTGTTTATTTTGATTCTACTTTTTCTCTTTCCTCCTCCTCCTCCTCCTCCTCGTGATCAGCCGCCCTCCATCACCTTTCTCCCTATTCATCTCGACAGTTAATTACGAGGCGACTTTGTCAGGTGTGGAATTTATGGTTTGTGTGCTTACTAACTCTCTCTCTCTCTCTCTCTCTCTCTCTCTCTCTCTCTCTCTCTCTCTCTCTCTCTCTCTCTCTCTCTCTCTCTCTCTCTCAGGATGCCACATGACCTTCACAGAACCACGATAAAGAGAGAGAGAGAGAGAGAGAAAATTGGTTCAGTCGTTTGATCGCCAAGTCCAGATGTAAATGAGGATAAGGACCGGTTGTTGGAGGAGGAAGAGGAGGAGGAGGAAAAGGAGGGAGAAGAGGAGATGAGCTCGTTCATAGCGTAAGACTTAAGGTTGGGGGGGTGAGGGTCCCGGGAGGAGGAGGAGGAGGAGGAAAAGGAGGAAGAGGAGGAAAAGGAGGGGGAAGAGGAGATGAGCTCGTTCATAGCGTAAGACTTAAGGTTGGGGTTGTGAGGTTCCCGGGAGGAGGAGGAGGAGGAGGAGGAGGAAAAGGAGGAGGAAGAGGAGGAGGAGGAGGAGGAGGAGGAGATGAGCTCGTTCATAGCGTAAGACTTAAGGTTGGGGGGGGTGAGGTTCCCGGGAGGAGGAGGAGGAGGAGGAGGAGGAGGAGGAGGAGGAGGATGATGAGGAAGATTTGGGTGTTGGGTGACAGTCTGCATGGCGGGCACTTGCCAATATCACCCTCATCATCACTCTCCCCCCATCCCCGCCCCCCCCCTCCTACCCTCACCCTTACCACCCTCGTCTAGACACGCTGAGTCGGGAAGAAAAGAACCACCTCCTCCTCCTCCTCCTCTTCCTCCTTCTCTTCCCACGACACCTCCCGCTGGTCGCTAATTGAGCAACACCTGGGCTTCCAAGGTGAATGCGCTGTCGCAACACACCGCGCGGGCATAGGCTATAGCTGCGCGTGACCTCGGTGCTCATCTCCGTCACACTGGCCCTTGAGCAGCATACGTTACAATACTTCCGTTTCTCTCACGAACGGGAAAAACGATCGAGGAAGAAGGGAGAGAGGGAGGTTTGAGAGGCTGTAGTAGAGAAAGATTGAAGAAAGTGATCAAGACAAAAGACAATAAGGGAAACGATGACTGAAAGAATAAGGGGTTAAATTTGATATAGGCCTACGGGGCTGGAAAAGATAAAGACTAAGGAAAGTGAAAAGTTGGGGCTAAAGAGAGTAAGGGGAAAAAAAAAGTTGGAAAGTTTCGTTTAGTCGGCGCAACATCTGTGGTCATATGCCGGAGAGACACAGAAGGGGAAGGAATTATAGGTGAAGGATAGATGAGGAATAAGGGACTAAGAGGAATAAAGGTCTAAAGGTCTGAGGGACAATAAAGAGATGGGGAGAGGAAGAGTAAAGGAGAGAGAAGTGAAAGAGTGAGTCATGGGGATGAGATAGAGATGGAAGGGAAGGGTAAGAAAGATGAGGGACACCGTTGCCAGATTATCGTACTCAGAGGATAGAATATACCGGTTTCTGACGCCTAACTATTGCCAAGAAACATCAGGATCTAACTTTTAACGATAACTATAAATGAGTTTTGTTATTGGAGCCCACAAGACAGTTTTGGGGTAGGAAATCGGGAAATATGAGCGGCTGAGTACGACAATCTGGCAACGTTGATGAGGGAGGGAGTGTGGGGGATGAAAAGAGAGAGAGGGATAGGAATGGTTAGAGGAAGGGACGGATGAGTGTCTGAGGAACTGAATGGGTAAGGAGAGGAGGAGAGGAGCAGCCATGGAGGGACAGCAAAGGAAAGGAAGGGGGTTGAGAGGGGTGACAGGAAGGGGGGTTGTCTGAAGGCCTTTACAAGCCAGTAGCCCCCCACCCCCCGACACCCACACCCACTAAGACCCGCACTCCACAATACATTTTGATAAACTCCACCAGACAGACACGCCCACGCACGGCTTAGATGTATTTGCTCCTCCTCCTCCTCCTCCTCCTTTTATTTGTGGTTCATACTTTCTTATTTTATTTATCTTCCTCCTCCTCCTTAATTCCTTTTCATCTTCCTTGTGTTTCTTCTTTATTTTATTCCTATTCCTTCTTCTCCTCAAGTTCTTTTCATCTTCCTTGTGTTCCTTCTTTATTTTATTCCTATTCCTTCTTCTCCTCAATTTATTTTCATCTTCCTTGTGTTTCTTCTTTATTTTATTCCTATTCCTTCTTCTCCTCAATTTCTTTTCATCTTCCTTGTTTCTTCTTTATTTTATTCCTATTCCTCCTCCTCAATTTCTTTTCATCTTCCTTGTGTTCCTTCTTTCTTATTTTGTTTTTCTTCCTCCTCCTCCTCAATTTCTTTTCATCTTCCTTGTGTTCCTTCTTTCTTATTTTGTTTATCTTCCTCCTCCTCCTCAATTTCTTTTCATCTTCCTTGTGTTCCTTCTTTATTTTATTCCTATTCCTTCTTCCTTTCCTTCTCCATTTCTCTTCTTCCTTTTTACAGCTAACTTCTTCTCTTCCTCGTTCTTCCATTCGAGTCTTTTCTTTCTTACTTTATTCTTCTTTCTCTCCTTCTTTACTTTTTTCCCTCTTTCTCCTCCTTTACTTCTTTTTCCTCTTGCCCTCCTCTTTCTCCTCCTCTGTTAATAATTTTTCCTTCTTTTTTTACTTTATTCCTCTTCCTGCATCTCCTCTTCATTTTCTCCTTCACCATCACCACCACCACCACCATCACCATCACCACTACCACCATCACACACACAAAAGAAAATAAATACAACCACCATCAAAACCAACAAAAACAACACCTCTCACCATAAATAAAGACAAAGAAAACACACCTCACCACAACAACCCTCCACCACCACCACCACCACCAACAACAACAACAACAAAAACAACTTCTTACCACCACTTCCTCTCACCACCACCACCACCACCACCACCAGCCACTTAGCCGCGTTTATAAGAATTGGGTTGAGTCCATAGGGCATTCTGAGCCTCCTAAGACGTAAAGCCTCCCTTATAAGGCCGCCTCCTTCCTACAGGTTGACCAGCTGCTGCCTTCAACCAGCTGGCGGGCGAGACTGAGGGGGCGAGGGGTTGGGGAGGGGAGGAGGCGAGGCGTGGGGGGAAGAGGAGAGAGGGGGAGGCACTGTGGGAGGGTGAGACGAGATAAGTGAGTATGGGAGAGAGAGGGGAGAGGGGAGGGGGAAAGGAGTGGGGCGTAGGAGAGGGAGACGGGGAGAGAGGGAGCGATGATGGAGAGAGAAGGCACTGCAGGAGGGTGAGAGACGAGAGAGAGGAGGGAGAGGAGAGAAGAAGGCAAGGTGTCGGGCAGGAGAGGGAGAGAGGGAGGAGAATGAGGGAGGCACTGCAGAAGGGTGAGAGGAAAGAGAGAGGAGTGTGAGGAAGGGAGAGGAGAGAAGGCAGGGGAGAGACAAGAAGAGAGAAAGAGAGGAAGGTACTGCATGAAGGTGAAGGGGAGAGGATGAGGGGGAGAACGAAGGGAGAAAGAGAAGTAGGGAGGGAAAAGGAAACAGGAGAGGGGAGACAGGATGGAGTGAGATTTGAAGTGTGAAAGACGGGGTGAAGTGAGGGGAAGAGAAGGAAGAGGGGAAGAGAGAGGGGAGAGAGGGGAGACAAAGACGGAAAGGGGAAACAGAAGAGAAGTGAGGAAACGGAGAGGGGAAAAGAGACGGAGGAAAAATAACAGCCAGGTAGAGAGGAGACAAAAAGAGAGAGAGAGAGAGAGAGAAGGAGGCGAAGAAGATGGAGGTGAGTGCCAGGTAGGTTAGGTTAGATAGCAGACCAGGTGAGGAGGAGGAGGAGGGGGATAAAAAGGATGGCGTAGTAAGGGATAGGTAATGGGCGTGGTGAGAGGGGGGGAGGGGGAGCGAGGGGAGTGGGGAGTAAGGGGATCAAGGTGTGGGAGTAAGTGGCTGAGCGATGCGTAATAAAGACTTGCAGGTGTCAGGGAGGAACTTGACATCAAAAGGAGGAAAAGGAAAAAAAGAAACGTAAGTGGGGCGAGAGATGTGTGATAACCAGGAGAGAGAGAGAGAGAGAGAACATGCACCTTGAAGAAGAAAGAAGGTGAAGAATACAAAGGAGTAAAAAAGAAGAAGAAATAGAAGAAAAGAAGACACAGGAAAGAAGAAAAAGAGAAGAATCAAAACGAAAAGGAAGATGAAGAATTAGAAAAAGAAAGAAGAAACAACGAAGAAGAGAAAGAGGGGTTCGAAAAATAGAAGGAAGAAAAAGAGTAAGAACAAAGAGAAGAAATAGAAGAAAAAGAAGAAACAAGAAAGAATAGAAAGAGAAGAACAAAAAACGAAAAGGAATATGAAAAATTAGAACAAAAAGAAGAGGTTTGAAAAAAAGAAGGAAAATAAAGAGTTAGAACAAAGAGAAGAAAAAGAAGAAAAGAAGAAACAAGAAAGAAGAGAAAGAAGAACCAAAACGAAAAGGAAGATGAAGAATTAGAACAAAAAGAAGAAAGAAGAGAAAGAGGGGTTCGAAAAAGAGAAGGAAAGTAAAGAGTTAGAACAGAGAAAGGAAATAGAAGAAAAAGAAGAAGAGAAAGAGAAGAACCAAAACGAAAAGGAAGAGGAAGAATTAAAACAAAAAAGAAATGGAAGAAAAGAAACAAAAAAGAAGAGAGAAATACGAAAAAAAAGGAAGAAAAATTATAACAGAGAAAAAAATAGAAGAGTCGAAACAAGAAAGAAAAGAGAACACGAAAAGGAGAAGTAGAGGAAGAGGAAGAAGAAGAAGAAAAAAAAAAACGCGGAAAACAAGGTGAATATGAAGCAACCAAACAAATCCAACCATGCACCACCACCATCATCACCACCACCACTACCACCACCACCGCCCATCCATCAAGGCCTCACCACCACGCGCCCTGCAGCAGATATTCCAACTCGAGGCCTTTTTTTTGTTTCGGCCAAATTATACGCTTAAGAAGGGCTTCTCCCCCCCCTCCCCCCCTCCCTTTGGCCGAATGTTGAAGCTTATTTGACCGGCCGAAGAGGAGGAGGAGGAGGAGGAGGAGGAGGAGACTGAGAATGAAGACGAAGGAAAGAACAATGACGAAGAGGAAGAAAAAGAGAATGAAGATAGGATGAAGTGGAAGGGGAATACACTCTCTCTCTCTCTCTCTCTCTCTCTCTCTCTCTCTCTCTCTCTCTCTCTCTCTCTCTCTCTCTCTCTCTCATCCCTTCCTCCCTTCATGATCGTAATTCCTTCCTTCCCTCCCTTCCTCTTCCCTTCCTGCCTGCAGTCTCCCTCTCTCCCTTACTTTCCTCCCTCTCTCCCTCACTTCCTACTTATCTCCCTCCCTTCTCTCCCCTCGTGCCGCCCTTCGCTTCTCACTTCTTCCTTGTTTTCTTACCCATCTCTCTCTCTCTCTCTCTCTCTCTCTCTCTCTCTCTCTCTCTCTCTCTCTCTCTCTCTCTCTCTCGCTCTCTCTCTCAACACTATCTCTCGTATGAACCAGCATCGAATTTTACACACACACACACACACACACACACACACACACACACACACACCACGCGTATGAATAAACAAATCATCACCACCATCATCATTATCACCACCATCATCACCACTCATCATTTTTCTAACTTATACTTGTAAAAAAAGAGGGAAAAAAAAAACTTGTCATCACTCCTTTCTCACCTGCCTCATCAACCTGCTTTTTACCTCCTCCTCCTCCTCCTCCTCCTCCTCTTCTTCCTCCTCCTCCCGTAACTCCCGACACACGAGTAATAGCTAGCAGGAGAGAGAGAGAGAGAGAGAGAGAGAGAGAGAGAGAGAGAGAGAGAGAGATATGCCGTGCCAAATAGGGTGACTGTGTGTGTGTGTGTGTGTGTGTGTGTTTCATCGGCCGACGACCTCCGTTCCTGCCCACGCTGTCTCTATGTTTACCGCTGTTTGTGTGTTCGTACGTATAGCGGTGGTGGTGGTGGTGGTGATAATATACACCACCACCATCACCACCACCACCACCACTACCCACGAGTGACCTATTATACAACACCACCTCCTCCTCCTCCTCCTCCTTTTACCATCATCATCATCATCATCATCATCATCAGGAAAGAGATCCATGTTTCCTCTTTTTCAACGGTCCATCCCACCACCTCCTCCTTTTTCTCCTTTTCTTCATGATCCTCCCCCTCTCCTTCTCCTTCTACTCATTCTACTACTTCTTCTTCCTCTTCTCCTCCTTTCCCAGCAGCACAACACACAGGAGCAAGTAATGGCACCTCAGGATGAAGTGCCAAACAAGACACTCCAAACAAAGCTTCTCATCCCCCCTCCTTCCTTCCTTCCTTTCTCTCGTCTTTCATTTTTTTTTCTTTTAGTGTTTTTTTCTCTTTCTCTTTTCGTCTTTCTAATATT
Organism: Eriocheir sinensis; assembly: GCF_024679095.1. NCBI lineage: Eukaryota > Metazoa > Arthropoda > Malacostraca > Decapoda > Varunidae > Eriocheir > Eriocheir sinensis. Next base: position 8,227,186 of record NC_066535.1, on the reverse strand, counting down.
TTTTTCCTTCTCTTTTTTTCTCTTGGTTAATCTGTTTCCTCCTCCTCCTCCTCCTCCTCCTCCTTCTCTTCTTCTTCCTCGTCTTTTTCCTTTCTGATTTTTCATTTTCTTAATTTTTATGTCTCTTTCCACCCCCCTCTCTCCTTCCTCCACACACACACACACACACACACACACACACACACACACACACACACACACACACACAGCTGGTGGGTTCATTAGCTTACTGGCGGCATAGAAAGATCAACAGACAGACAGACTGACATGGAGGAATGCATATACACCTTCCCTTCTTTTCATTAGCATATACTTCAGTCTTCTTCTTCCTCTTCCATGTCTTCGCTTCTTATTGTTTTTTTTTTGTTCATTCATATATACGCTTCAGTTTTTCTCTTTGTCTCTGTTTGTTGTTATTTGTAGTTTTGCCTCGTAACAAAAATATACAATAAAAAGTAAAAAAAGTAGATACGAAATAAAACTTAAGTAACTTATTCACGACCTTAATAAATACATGAATAAATGAATACATATGAATGTTTAAAAGTTCGCCTCCACCTCCACCTCCACACACACACACACACACACACACACACGCGCGCCATACCTGTCCCCCCTCCCCCGTTTTTCAGATGGGTGACTGCTAAATTTAGTCTCAGGTGTACGTACGCTCTGACACACACACACACACACACACACACACACACACACACACACACACTTCCTCTATCTCTCACTTCCTGATCCATATAGTGTTTATTTTTATTTTTTTTCTTAGACTTTACTACTTGGCACTCCTCCTCCTCCTCCTCCTCCTCCTTACTTCATGTTCCCCGTACTTCCCCTCCTCAACTATTCTCCCTCCTCCTCCTCCTCCTCCTTCTCCTATCTCTATTACCTCTTAATCCCCTTACTTTCCCTCCTCTTCCTCCTCCTCTTTGTCTCTCTTACTGCCCCTCCCCCCGTTTCTCCCCCTAACACCCCAATCTCCTTTCCTCTTCCCCTCTTGTTCTTTTCCCCCTTCCTTCTTTAACTCTCTCCTTCCCTTCCCTCTTTTCCTCCTCGTCTTCAAAATTCTTCCCTTCCTTCCTTCCCATTCCCTTTTCCTCTTACTCCTCCAAATCTTTCCTTCTTTTACATCCCCTTTTCCTATCAACTCTCTATCACCTCCATCTTCATAATTCTTCCCCTCCCTCCCCCTCTTTTCCCTCTTCTCTCTTCTTCCTCCCTTCTCCTTACCTCTTCCATCTCCTACTGCCCCCCTTCCCCGTCGTCTTCACCCATCTTCAAAATTCTTTCTCTCCCTCCTCTTCTCCTCCTCTTCCCTTTCCCCTCCCACCTCTCCTCCCCTTCCCTTCCCCTCCCCTTCCCTTCCCCCCTCACACACGCGCGGCTCCCTCACTCACCCTGCCTGGCCATGTACGGGGCAGGGCGATGCTACGAGCTTATGTATGCATGTAGATGTGTGTGTGTGTGTGTGTGTGTGTGTGTGTGTGTGTGTGTGTGTGTGTGTGTGTGTGTGTGTGTGTGTGCATTAGGCCTCTACATCACGCCTACTGTTGACCCTTTGTTCTCCTCCTCCTCCTCCTCCTCCTTTTCCTCCTGGTCTTCCTTTTCCTATTACAAGTTCTGCTAACGTTCTTATTTTCTTCCTCCTCCTCCTCCTCCTCCTCCTCCTGCCACTACTATTCCTTCAAGCTGTCTTCTTCTTCTTCTTCGTCTTTTCTTCTTCTTCTTCTTCTTCTTCTTCACCTTCACCAACTTTTTCTGAGTGCCTCGCCCCCCTACCCCCCCCCAACTCTGGTTCCTTTCGACACTCCCTACTTGGCCTCCTCCTCCTCCTCCTCCTCCTCCTCCTCAGCACTCACCTCCATTCACCTTCTCCTCCTCTGCCCTCACCTCCATTCACCTCCTCAGCTGCTCCTTCTCCTCCTGTCTTGCCTTCTTCAGCGTCAAACAAGTTAATGTAAATGTTTTCCTCCTCCTCCTCCTCCTCCTCCTCCTCTTCCTTCCTCACGACTGACTTAACTGTTCCTCCTCCTCCTCTGTTTAGTTTTCAGTATCTTTTGTTTGTTTGTTTTCTCAGGTTCTCCTTTTCTATATCAAGGTTTCAATGTTTCCTCTTCTTCTTTAACTCCTCTCTATTCTTTGTGGTTTTCATTTTCTCTTTTTTCCTTTTTTTTATAACAAAGGAGACAGCTCAAGGGCACACAAAAAAAGGAAACAATAATAATAAAAAAGCCCGCTACTCGCTGCTCCTAAAAAAAAAATCCCTTCCCCATTCTTTATTTCTCCCCCCCCCTCCCCCCCCCCCCCACCACACACACACACACACACACACACACACACCTCTTTTCCTCCCCCTGTCTCTTTCTCTCGTCTTCAAAATTCTTCCCTTCCTTCCTTCCCCTTCCCTCTTCCCTTTCCCTTTTCCTCTTACTCTTCCAAATCTTTCCTTTTTTTTACATCCCCTTCTTGGTTAACATGTTTCCTCCTCTTCTTCTTCGTCGTCTCTCTCCTTTGCGTGTTTCATCCTCTCTTTCTCTTAATATTTCTGGTTCTTCTCTTTCTCTTGCTTAAACTGTCTTCTCTTCTTCTTTTTCTTCTTTCTTTCTTCTTTTCTGGTATTCAATCTCTTTCACTTTTGCTTCTTCTTCTGTTCTCATCCTCTTGCTTAAACTGTCTCTTCTTCTTCTTCTTCGTATCTTTCTTTTCTGGTATTCAATCTCTTTCATTTTTTTTCTTACTTGGTTCTCTTCCTCTTGCTTAAATTGTCTCTTCTTTCTCGGCTCTTCCCTTTTTACAAACATTGCACTCTCCTCCTCCTCCTCCTCCTCCTCCTCCTCCTCCTCCTCCTCCTCCTCCTCCTCCTCTCGCACTGCTCTCCTTCCTCCTCTTTACACTATTCATCCACCTTTTGCAATCCTCTCTCCCCTTCTCCCCCATTCCCTTCTTCCTCTTATTCTTACTCTTCCTTCCCCTCTCCTCCACCTCTCGCACTCTTTTCTCTCCCCCTTCTCCTCCTCCTTCTCTTCCCCTCCCTTTCCATCTCCTCTTCCTCCTTACACTCCTTTTCCTCTTGCACTATTCCCCCCCCCCCTTCTTTCCCTTCCTTCTCCCCACCTCTTGCACTTTCCTCCCTCCTCCTCCTTCTTCTCTTCCTCCTCTTAACCCTCCCTTCCCTTTTCCTCTTCCTCCTTACACTCTACCTCTTGTACTATTTCCCCCGCCTCTTTCCCCCCCTTCTCTCAACCTCTTGCACTCTTCTCCCTCATCCTCCTTCACTTAGTCCCCTCCCTTCCCCTTCTCTTCCTCCTTCCCTTTTCCTTTTCCTCTTGTACTATTCCCCTCCCACTCTTTCCCTCCCTTCTCCCCACCTCTTCCACTCTTTTCCCTCCTCCTCCTCCTCCTTCTCCCTCCCCAGCATGCACGTGTTCCCGCCCCGAGCTGCCAGGGGAGTGAGTTAAAGCCACGCTCCCGCCGCCGCGCCGCTCACTCGCCGCCTCCCGCACCCAAACATGGCCACGCTGAACTTGTTGCCGCCCTCAACAAAAACACGAGAAAAAAAAGTAAAGCTAGTAAAGTATTCGTCGTGCTCTAAGTCTAAGTAAGTAAGTAAGAGAGTGAGTAAGTGTTCCGCCCGCCCGTAGAGATGCTGCTTCCTCCTCCTCCTCCTCCTCCTCCTCTTCTTTTTTTTTCCTTTTTTGTTTTCATCTTCATTTTCTGTTCCTTCTTTATAATAATTTTCTTCTTGTTTTTGTTCTTCTTTTTCCTTCTTTCTCTTCTTCTCTGTATGATCGTCTCCTTGTTGCGTTTGTTGTCGTCGTTGTTGTTGTTGTTGTTGTATTGTTAATGTTGTTGTTGTTGTTAGTGTTGTTTTCTTCATCTTCTTCCTTTTTCTTTTTCTTTCTACTTTTAATCTTTTTCTTTTCCTACATCTCCTTTTTCTTCTTCTTCTTTCTTTCTTTCTACCTTTTTTCTTTTCTTCATCGCTGTCTACTTCCTCCTCTATTAGTTTGCCTTAGTATTCTGCACCTTTCCTGTTTGTTGTTGTTGTTGTTGTTGGTGGTGGTGGTGGTGACACTCGAACCAGACACTATTATTTTCTACAGACGAAAAAAAGAGAGAAAAAAAAAAAGACAATCATATCAGTCATACATTCTTACGACGCATAAGTCTGATCATTAAACCTTAAACATATGATAAAATGTATACCTAACCATTCTTTTGTGTGTTTATTGTGTGTGTGTGTGTGTGTGTGTGTGTGTGTGTGTGTGTGTGTGTGTGTGTGTGTGTGTGTGTTCTAATATTAAACTCAAATTTGTCGGCTTGCAGCATATTTTTCATCCTCTCTCTCTCTCTCTCTCTCTCTCTCTCTCTCTCTCTCTCTCTCTCTCTCTCTCTCTCTCTCTCTCTCTCTCTCTCTCTCTCTCTCTCTCTCTCTCCTCTCGGACCTCCATCTCCATTCCTTCGCTTCTCCCATCATCTTCCTCATCATCTCCCTCTATCCCCAAATCATTCTCTTATCTCTCATTCCTCACAGTATATTTCTCTCACCATTTATCTTTCTCTTCATAACCCTTCTACTTTTATTTTCCTTCCTCAGCATGTCTCTTTCTCTTTCCCTGGATCTTTCTTTATTATTTTCCTTTCTCAGCATCTCTCTCTCTCTCTCTCTCTCTCTCTCTCTCTCTCTCTCTCTCTCTCTCTCTCTCTCTCTCTCTCTCTCTCTCTCTCTCTCTCTCTCTCTCTCTCTCTCTCTCTCTCTCTCTTCCCCTTCACCTCCTCACCAGCAGCATCTTTCTTTCATCTTTCCTCTCCACCATCACTCCTCTTCTTTTTCTCTTCTTTCTCCTTACTCAGCATTTTCTCTCCCTTCTCCGTCATCTGCTTCCCAACAGCAGCTTCTTTTTTTTCTCTCAAAACTTCTTCTCTCTCCAAAATCACCTTCTTCCTTCTTCTTTCCTTCGCATCCCTCGGCATCTCCCCTCTCCTTCCCTTTATCTCCTCCATACCAGCATCATCTTTCTTTCTTCTTCCTCTCTTTGCTTTTTCCTCACTCCTCTCCCTTCATCATTCCTCCTCTCTCTCACCCTTCCCCTCATCTTAGCAAAAGCATCTACTCACTCCCTCTCATTTTCTTTCCTTCGTTTTCTTCAGCATCTCTTTTTCTCTTCCCCTTCGTCATCCCCCAACAGCATCCTTTCCTCTAAGCTTCCCCTTCGCTCCTCTCCCTGTTCCCCCTTCCATAATTACAGGAATGCCCTCAACCTGTCCTCATTACCTGGATTGATCATCTCTCTGCCTCGTCTTGTTTCGCGGCTTATCAAGGAACAGGATCAGCCCTGTGTGTGTGTGTGTGTGTGTGTGTGTGTATGAGAGAGAGAGAGAGAGAGAGAGAGAGAGAGAGAGAGAGAGAGAGAGAGAGACTCCTAACAGGTTAATTGAGCGAGTAAGCAAAATCCACACAGAAAAAACAACCACCACTGAAAGCTATCCGATCCTCCTCTTAATTCTCCTTCTCTCGGCCTGACTGACTCGAGGTAAACAAAAGAATAATGTAAGGAGGAGGAGGAGGAGGAGGAGGAGGAGGAGGAGCTAAGGGGTACTAAGAGGAGAAGGGAGTAGGAGAGGAGGAAGTTATTAGATACTGCGGAAAGGGGAAGGGAAGAAAGGGGAGTTGAGGGAAGGAAGGGGAGAGGTGAAGGAAGGAAAGCAAGAGAAAAGGGAAGGGAGAGGTGATGAGGTTGATGGGGAAAGGGAAGAGGGCACGGGATGTTGGGTGCTGCTGAGAAGGGGAAGGGAAGGAAGGGGAGAGGAGAGGGAAGGGGAGAGGAGAGGGAAGGGAAGAGGGAAGAGAAGGGAAGAGGAGAGGGAAGGGAAGAGGAGAGGGAAGGGAAGAGGAGAGGGAAGGGAAGAGGAGAGGGAAGGGGAGAGGAGAGGGAAGGGGAGAGGAGAGTGGGCAAAGTCACAACCAGCTCACCAGTATAAAGTTCCTCAATGAAGCACCTAAGTCAAGCAAAGAAAGGAGGGCTTAGCATCGATCTTGGTAGTGGTGACCTGGGC